>NC_138768.1:519205148-519432648 GCF_965119305.1 Pelophylax lessonae
AAACTATTTTGGATCAATACACTACCCCTCGCATAAAAGTTGCTCTACAGTGTTTGTCTGGGGCTAAATGGTTTAGTGTATTGGACTTGAAGAGTGGGTATTACCAAATACCCATGCATCCTGAGGACAGAGAGAAGACTGCTTGCATCAGCCCATTGGGTTTTTATGAGTTCAACCGCATGCCCCAGGAGTTAGCGGGAGCCCCAGCAACTTTCCAGTGACTCATGGAGAACACTGTGGGGGATATGCATTTGATTAAAGTCTTGGTATACCTAGACGACATTATTGTTTTTGGAAAGACTTTGGAGGAACACGAGGCCCGTTTAGAGAAGGTCTTCCAGAGACTCTATGAAGAAGCGCTGAAATTATCCCTGGAGAAGTGCCAGTTTTATCAGACATCTGTTACTTATTTGGGTCATGTGGTGTCCGCAGCAGGGGTGTCCACTGATCCGAAGAAGTTGGAGGCTGTCTGTCAGGAAAGGAATCACCATTCAACAGCAATAGATCGCCGGATGCAGAGCAGGTGTGTCACCACGCCCATCTCCCCAGCCCTGGCCCTATATAAGACGCTCTTCCGGTGTGCTCAGTGCTGGTTTATCGTCAGCTCCTGTACCCGTGACCTGTCCGTTTACCTGTGTTCCTGTTTTGACCCGGCTTGCTTCTTTGACCTGTCTGCATCTTCTCCCTTGATCGACCTTGGCTTACCTGACCACTCTTTGCTCTGACACCCCTGCTGGATCTCCTGTGTACCGACCTTGGCTTGGATCTCACGGACTCTCTCTTGTCTTGCCCCTTTGCTACCTTCCACTTGGCTCATTACTTCCGGACTGATTAACTGTGTATGACCCTCGGCCTGGCATTAACCTTGTGTCTTTTTCCACTGAGCACCTTTAGATCTCCTGGAAGCGGTCCTGGGTGTCCATACCATACCATCCATCCATCCGGATTTCACCAGCATCCAGTGCTCCTTGGGACGTGTCATCTCCTGTCTCACCTCCAGGGGTGATCCGCACCGAGCTGCAAGGGAAGCCCTCTCAGCACTTCGGCCTCAACCAAGGTACCTGACAGCATAAACCAGCCATGTCAGAGGCCGACAGAGGTGCTTCCCCGCTCGAGGCTTTATGCCAACAGGTTTCAGCCCTAACCCAAGCCGTACAAAGACTGCAAGATGGCTACTTCCAACTGGAAGGTCGGGTAGTAAACCTAGCCGGCTCATCTCTTCCGAATGATCCTAATCAGCCTGCCACTAGCTCTTTACCGGCTCCTTCTCAACCGGATCAAGCTAGCTCCGCCCATTCAGCTTCAGCTCCGCCACCAGAGCCACGGGTGCCCACGCCTGAACGCTTCCGTGGGGAGCGAAGGAAATTTAGGGCTTTCAAAAATGCCTGTTTATTATATTTGGCTCTTCAGCCCAGGACCTTCTCCTCGGAATCCATTAAAGTGGGGTTTATAATCTCCTTATTAGCTGAAGAACCCCAGACTTGGGCACACAACCTCCTTGAACAGAAGAGTCCTACCTTGAACTCAGTAAGCTCCTTTTTTGAGGCCATGGCCCAGCTATATGAAGATCCTCAGCGCACGGTCACAGCAGAGTCTGCTTTACATGCCTTACAGCAGAATAAACGCCCGGCCGAGGACTACACTGTAGACTTCCGTAGATGGGCAGCCGACACGGACTGGAATGAGGCGGCATTGAAATACCAGTACCGTCATGGCCTCTCTGAAGCTCTAAAAGATGAGCTTGCTCGGATAGAGACACCTGCATCCCTGGAAGACTTGATCTCTCTAGCCATCCAAATGGACAGGCGTCTGCGGGAACGACGCTCAGAACGCCTCCAGGGGGCCCGAGCTTCTTGGGTGATGCCTAAGGTCCCGTTTGCCGCCTCTCCTCCCCCTGCACCAGCTATGAATGCCTCTGCGGACGGTGAACCCATGCAGATTGGACTAATTCGTTCCTCCCTAACACCCGAAGAGAGACAACGTCGCCGCCAGGCTAACCTCTGTCTATACTGTGGAGCCTCCGGCCACTTCCTCCGCAACTGCCCCGTGAGGCCCAGTAAGTGCTATTCACGGTCTGTCTTGAACTGTCAGGTCTCTGAGCCATCCCCTGCTCACCTTATCCTTCCTATCTCCTTACAGGTAGCAGAAGAGAAGATCCAGCTCACGGCAATTGTTGACTCCGGAGCTTGCAGTTGTTTTCTGGATTGTACACTAGCAAGGAAACTGGGGGTCCCCCTACAAATTAAGGAGCAACGGCTTCAAGTCTTTCTGGCCGACGGGTCCCTGCCTAGTTCCGGACCTGTGACCAGAGAAACCTATCCGGTACTCACTACCACAAACTCGGGCCATCAAGAGCTCCTCCGCTTTGATGTCTTGTCCTCTCCCTTATTCCCGGTTATCCTAGGCCTTCCATGGCTCCAGGCTCATAACCCACAAATTGACTGGGTGAAGAAGAGGATTTCCTTCTCGTCCAAATATTGCCTGGACCATTGCTTTCCCCCTGGACCCAACGCTCCTGCCACATGTCTGGCCGTTCAGCCAGCCCTAGACCTTCCTGAAGACATTCCCGCAGCCTATCAGGACTTTAGGGATGTATTCGACAAAAAAAAGGCTGATGCTCTACCCCCTCACAGGCCGTACGACTGCCCCATTGAGCTTCTTCCAGGAGCCGAGATCCCTTTTGGAAGAATATTTCCCTTATCTGAGAAGGAATTAGAAACTCTTCGGACTTATGTCAACGAGAACCTGGAAAAGGGGTTCATCCGGCCCTCGTCCTCCCCAGCTGGCGCTGGAATCTTCTTTGTTGAGAAAAAAGATGGCACGTTAAGACCCTGTGTTGATTACCGGGAACTCAACAAAGTTACCATCAAAAATCGTTATCCTCTCCCCTTGATTCCAGAATTGTTCCAGCGCTTCCGGTCTGCCCGGGTCTTTACCAAATTAGACCTCCGAGGAGCGTACAACCTTATTCGCATCCGAGAAGGGGATGAGTGGAAAACGGCGTTTAGAACCCGTTTCGGCCACTTCGAATATCTGGTCATGCCCTTCGGGCTATGTAATGCCCCGGCCACATTTCAACATCTAGTCAATGACATTTTTCGAGAGTTCCTGGACAACTTCTTAATCGTGTACCTAGATGACATCTTGGTCTTCTCCTCCACTCTGGAACTCCACCGGATTCATGTCAAAAAAGTATTAACCACCTTAAGGAAACATGGGCTCTATGTGAAACTGGAAAAATGTGAATTTGAGAGGAAGTCCATCCAGTTCCTAGGGCTTATTATTTCAACTGAGGGTGTCTCTATGGATCCACAAAAAGTAAAAGCCATTTTGGAGTGGCCAGCCCCCACTGATAAGAAGGGAGTTCAGCGATTTGTGGGCTTCGCTAACTTCTACAGAAGATTCATAAAGGGATTCTCAACAATTATCGCACCCATCACCCAACTAACGCGCCAGCAGATTCGCTTCCGCTGGTCACCGGAGGCTCAGTCAGCTTTTGATAAATTAAAAAGCCTGTTTGTGACCGCACCTATTCTTCAACACCCCGACCCGGTCTTACCTTATATTCTCGAAGTGGATGCTTCGGAAGTAGCCACAGGGGCTATTCTGTCCCAGCGACAAGGCCCGAAGACCCTGCTACACCCAGTAGCTTTCTTCTCTCGGAAAATGTCACCCCCAGAGAAGAACTACGATGTGGGGGATCGGGAACTTCTGGCTATTAAATGTGCTCTAGAAGAATGGAGGTACCTGCTTGAAGGCGCGGCACACCCTATCATGATATTCACGGATCACAAGAATCTAGAGTATCTCAGGACTGCTAGACGCCTAAGACCTCGGCAAGCCCGGTGGGCTCTATTCTTTTCACGCTTTAATTTCCATATTACCTACAGACCAGGATCTAAGAATGGAAAGGCAGACGCCCTGTCCCGAATGTTTCCGGATACTCCCAGCACGACGGAGCCCAATACCATCCTATCAGCTCAAAACTTTTTTCTAATTCACACTGACCTACAGTCCACAATTCAGCAAGCCTCTACTCAATGTACTGAACTCGAAGCCGGTTCTCTAAATAAACGGGAAGGATTCCTCTGGCACCAGGGAAAAATTTTTGTTCCTACACAAGTGAGATTGTTGGTCCTTAAAACCTTTCACGACCACAAACTCGCTGGACATTTCGGGGTAAAAAAGACCTACGAACTTATCCAACGCCGCTTCTGGTGGCCTAAGCTACATCAGGACTGCAGAAGCTATGTAAATTCCTGCATCACGTGCCAACGTAACAAAGGGGCTAAAGTCAAATCATGGGGCCTGTTAAGACCATTGCCGATTCCCGAGCAGCCCTGGAAAGGTCTGTCTATGGACTTTATAGTTGAGCTACCACCCTCAGAGGGGTTTTCCACCATCTTGGTAGTCGTGGACCGACTCTCAAAAATGGCTCACTTCTTGCCCATGAGGGGCACTCCCTCCGCCCTGGAAACAGCCAACACATTTATCAAAGAGGTGGTCAGGCTACATGGACTTCCAAATAATATAGTGTCAGACCGAGGTGTTCAATTCACCTCTAGATTTTGGAAGGAGCTCTGCAAGTCCTTGTCGGTTGAAGTGTCCCTGTCATCTGCTTACCATCCACAAAGTAATGGGCAAACAGAGAGAACCAATCAAACCCTGGAACAGTACCTCCGATGTTTTTGCACCAGCTCTCAGGACGACTGGACCTCCCTGCTTCCATGCGCAGAATTTGCCTACAATAATTCCATACACGCCGCAACCAACCAAACCCCGTTTTGGGCTAATTATGGCTTTCATCCTTCTTTTTTGCCTAACTTGGATCAGGAAATAACGGTTCCCGCAGTCCATGATCGGCTAGCAGCCATTAAAACTAATTTCCAGTTGTTACGAGACAATATTCATAAAGCACAACAGGACTATAAGAAATTCTTTGACCTCAAACGGAGGGAGAACCCAGTGTACAAAGTTGGAGATCGAGTTTGGCTCTCTTCAATTAATTTGAAATTATCCTGCCCATCCAAGAAATTGGGGCCAAGATTCATCGGTCCTTTTCAGGTCAAGAGAGTGGTGAATCCTGTGGCCTTTGAATTGGCCTTGCCCGGCTCTTTCAAAATTCATCCAGTATTTCATGCCTCGCTACTTAAGCCAGCGGTACCAAGCCCCTTCCCGGGAAGAGAAGAGGTACCACCTCCTCCAGTTTCAGTAGAAGGGGAGCCTGAATTTGAGGTTGAGAATATCTTGGATTGTCGACAAAGAGGCAACCGTACTCAATACTTGATTAAATGGAAAGGATATCCTCCGGAGGACAATTCATGGGAACCATTGAGTAACATCCACGCCCCTAAACTTTTGAGAGAATTTCACAAAAAATTTCCAGAAAAACATGGTCGTTGGGCATCCAGAGGCTGCTCCTCAGGGGGGGGCACTGTCAGGAAAGGAATCACCATTCAACAGCAATAGATCGCCGGATGCAGAGCAGGTGTGTCACCACGCCCATCTCCCCAGCCCTGGCCCTATATAAGACGCTCTTCCGGTGTGCTCAGTGCTGGTTTATCGTCAGCTCCTGTACCCGTGACCTGTCCGTTTACCTGTGTTCCTGTTTTGACCCGGCTTGCTTCTTTGACCTGTCTGCATCTTCTCCCTTGATCGACCTTGGCTTACCTGACCACTCTTTGCTCTGACACCCCTGCTGGATCTCCTGTGTACCGACCTTGGCTTGGATCTCACGGACTCTCTCTTGTCTTGCCCCTTTGCTACCTTCCACTTGGCTCATTACTTCCGGACTGATTAACTGTGTATGACCCTCGGCCTGGCATTAACCTTGTGTCTTTTTCCACTGAGCACCTTTAGATCTCCTGGAAGCGGTCCTGGGTGTCCATACCATACCATCCATCCATCCGGATTTCACCAGCATCCAGTGCTCCTTGGGACGTGTCATCTCCTGTCTCACCTCCAGGGGTGATCCGCACCGAGCTGCAAGGGAAGCCCTCTCAGCACTTCGGCCTCAACCAAGGTACCTGACACTGTCACTACTTGGCCAAGACCCACAAATGTGACAGAAGGTTTGTGAAAAGCTTCTCTCAGATAGCTGGAACCTTGAATGAACTGCTGAAGAGGGAAACTGAGGAAGAGAGCTTGTCACCTCGAAAGATAGAGATGTCAAGGAAAGACTCAGAGGGTCCAAGGAATCCATTCAAGCCCAGTGGGATACCAAGTGTGAACAGGCCTTCTTGAAGTTGAAGGAGAGCCTCACTAAGGCTCCTGTCTTGGCCTATGCAGACCCAGTGAAACCCTATGAGCTACATGTGGATGCAAGCAGAGATGGCTTGGGAGGAGTGCTGTATCAGGAATCTGAAGGGAGGCTGCGTCCCATTGCGTATATTAGTTACAGTTTGTCTCCCTCCGAGAAGAAGTTTCCTATTGACAAGTTGGAGTTCCTGGCCCTTAAGTGGGCCGTGGTAGACAAGCTGAGAGACTACTTTTATGGAGCCTACTTCGTGGTCAAGACTGACAATAACCCGTTGATTTATCTACTGACCACGGCCAAATTGGATGCTACTGGTCATAGGTGGCTAGCTGCTCTCTCCGAGTTTCAATTTAGTTTGATGTATCGGCCTGGGAAGGGGAACCTAGATGCTGACGCATTGTCTAGATGCTCACATCCTGCTGATAGAAGAGAACTTCTGATGGAGTGCAAGCCACCTGCCAAGGAGTAGATTATTGTCTGAAAGGAGCTGTGGGAGCTGAGGTGGCTGGGGTTTCCCCTTCAGGGGTGCCCAGATGCTATTGTGACCTGACCCAAGTAAGGAATGAGGAACTTCCCCAACTATCTAAAGAGGATGTGAGAAAAGCCCAAAGAGAAGCTCCTATAGGAGCAGTCGTACAGAGGGCTCTGAAGACAAATAATCCTAAACTTTTGGTGGAAATTTCTATAGTAGGATCTAAAGTGGTCTATCAGGACTGGGAAAGGATGAAATTGAAGGATGGGATAGTCTACCGAGTAAATACTGTGGAAGGTCTGGATGGCGTGTGTCAGCTGTTGTTACCCGAGAAGTACCGGCTGACTATTTTGGCAGCGCTACATGATTCCCATGGTCATTTGGGGCCTGATCGGACTTTCCAGTTAGTCAGAGATAGATTCTACTGGCCATTCATGAGAAAAGAAGTGGAGGCTTACTGTCGCTCCTGTATACGCTACATTCAAAGGAAGACATTACCTCACAGAGCGGCTACTGTGGGTCACCTACAGAGTCATGGTCCCATGGAGCTGGTGAGTATTGACTTCCTGTGTCTCGAACCAGATCTGGGTGGGCATGGTAACATCCTGGTAGTGACCGACCATTTTACCCGATATGCTCAGGCTTTTTCTACTCGGGACCAGAAGGCTAGCACCGTGGCCAAGGTGTTAGTTGAAAAGTTTTTCGTTCACTACGGATTACCACAACGGCTGCACTCTGACCAGGGTCGAGATTTCGAGAGTAAACTGATCAAAAGACTGTGTGGATTTTTGGATATACGAAAGTCCAGGACCACTCCCTATCATCCTCAGGGTGATCCTCAGCCGGAGAGATTTAACCGAACACTGTTGAATAAGTTGGGAACATTACCTCATGAAAAGAAACAAAAATGGAGTGAGTATGTCCCAGTGCTGGTACATGCTTATAATAGTACCATCAACGACTCTACAGGGTTTTCCCCTTATTTCTTAATGCTTGGAAGAGAGGCTCGATTACCAATAGACCTGGCTTTTGGTACTTCAGTGGATCATACTTCACAAGCCTCGTATAAGAACTATGTTGACCGACTCAGGCGAAATTTTAAGTTGGCTCATGAAAAAGCTAGGGAAGCTTCTGCTAATGGAGAGCAACGAAATAAAAAACTTATTTACTTAGGTGAGGGTGCAAGACTTACAACCAGGTGACAAAGTACTGTTGAGGAATTTGGGAGTGCCGGGAAAGCATAAACTAGCTGACCGCTGGCGCCCAAAACCTTTTATCGTTCACAAGAAGCCCCCTGGACTGCCAGTCTATCAAATCCATCCGGAGGGTAAAGTGGGGCCTCTTAAAGCATGGCATAGGAACCATCTGTTGCCTATTGCTGACGCAGTAAGAACATCGACTAAATGGACCGAGGAGGAGGATACTCCCAGAACCCCTAGGTTGAGGCCTTGGCCTTCACAGAAGTCAAGAGCTGTTAGTGTGTAGGAAGAAGAGGAGGATAGTGGAGATGAGAGTGTCATCTTTGATTGGTGGTGGCCATCTTCAGAGGAACATCCTCCTTGTGAGCAGTCTCCATCCATTACTGATTGGCCTTCCGTCCCTCTCCCTAAACGGGAAATTAGTCCAGGGCCCAGCCCGCCTATCCACAACATGGGGCCAAGACCAATGGAAGAAGAGATCATACTAATCCCTAGGGTCAGTCGTGTAATGAGAATGTCCCTTTCTTCATAATTGGAATCCGTGGTTGAGAATCCAAGTCCCTCTCCCAGGGAATCGTTTGAAGATCTGTATGGGAGTCAAAGTTTGGAGATATCTGTACCTCTGGGTGAAGTGGACCCTTCTGGTGACAAGCATCAATAGGTTCCGAGCTACAAGCAGAAGAGGACATTCCTGAAAATGACAGTGGAATATCTTCTAGACTACGAAGAGAAATACACCCTCCTAAGAGACTGACTTATAGTACTTTGGGTGAAAGTTCTGAAGAACAGATTTCAACAGCACAGCGGTCTATGCCATCGGCTGTCTCTTCTATTGACAGCTCTAAGGAAGAAAGTTCTATTCCACCCACTAACACTATTAGGTTGGCCACTTATTTTCTGTTGGCCCTTTGTGAGAGTGACCCAAATTTATCTGATGACATGTATAAAAAGATAAAAAATAAATAAATTTTTGCCCACTAGGGGCCCGGGACTTAGTGGTGGCTATGGGGGGGGTTTTCCACCCCACGTGCGGCGGGCAGAGGCGCTGATTGGCGGCCTTCTGTGGGTCACCGGGGCGCAGAGCAATGCACCCCGACACTACCCACTTTTGTGATGTCCTGGCTGGGATTGGTCCAGACTCCAGCCTGGACCAATCATCATTTAGGACATCCTGACCCTGCTGACGTCATTGGGGGCAGTGCCGGTGCGTGCGTCAGTCACTCACCGTCACCGCCCGATCTCTGTCACCTTCCCGCCGGACCGGTTCCCGCCGCCGTCAGAAGAAGGAAGAAGAGGACTCGAGGAGAGGAGCAGTACGCCATGGACGTCTCACTCACCGCCCGATCTCCGTCACCTTCCCGCCAGACCGGTTCCCGCCGCCGTCAGAAGAAGGAAGAAGAGGACTCGAGGAGAGGAGCAGCGCGCCGTGGACGTCTCACAGGCAACCCAGGAGAGCAGGTAAGTGATTGAAGCCGCTGCAGCGCGATGCCATGACCTGTGACCTGACCTGTGACCTGACCTGTAACCTGACCTGTGACATGACTGTGACATGACCTGTGACATGACATGTGACATGACCTGTGACATGACTGTGACATGACCTGTGACATGACTGTGACATGACTGTGACATGACCTGTGACATGACTGTGACATGACCTGTGACATGCCTGTTACATGACCTGTGACATGACCTGTGACATGCCTGTGACATGACTGTGACATGACCTGTGACATGTCTGTGACATGACCTGTGACATGACTGTGACATGCCTGTGACATGCCTGTGACACGACCTGTGACATGACTGTGACATGACCTGTGACATGACTGTGACATGACCTGTGACATGCCTGTGACATGACTGTGACATGACCTGTGACATGACCTGTGACATGACTTGTAACATGACCTGTGACATGACATGTGACATGCCTGTGACATGACCTGTGACATGACCTGTGACATGACTGTGACATGACTGTGACATGACCTGTGACAGGACCTGTGACATGCCTGTGACATGACCTGTGACATGCCTGTGACATGACTGTGACATGACCTGTGACATGCCTGTGCCATGACTGTGACATGACCTGTGACATGACCTGTGACATGCCTGTGACATGACTGTGACATTATCTGTGACATGACTGTGACATGACCTGTGACATGCCTGTGCCATGACCTGTGACATAACTGTGACATAACCTGTGACTTGCTTGTACCATGACCTGTGACATGCCTGTGACATGACCTGTGGCATGCCTGTACCTGTGTACCATGACCTGTGCCATGACCTGTGACATGAACTGTGACATGACCTGTGACATACCTGTACCTGTGTACCATGACCTGTACCATGACCTGTGCCATGACCTGTGACATGAACAGTGACATACCTGTGCCAAGACCTGTGACATGCCCTTACCATGACCTGTGACATGCCTGTACCATCACCTGTGCCATGCCCTTACCATGACCTGTGACATGCCTGTACCATCACCTGTGCCATGCCCTTACCATGACCTGTGCCATGTCTGTACCATGACCTGTTCCATGCCTGTGTCATGACCTGTGCCATGACCTGTGCCATGACCTGTGACATGCCATTAGCATGACCTGTGACATGCCTGTACCATGACCTGTGACATGCCTATACCATCACCTGTGACATGCCTGTGCCATGACCTGTGCCATGTCCTTACCATGACCTGTGACATGCCCTTACCATGACCTGTGACATGCCTGTACAATGACCTGTGCCATGCCCTTACCATGACCTGTGACATGCCCTTACCATGACCTGTGCCATGCCCTTACCATGACCTGTGACATGCCTGTACAATGACCTGTGCCATGCCCTTACCATGACCTGTGACATGCCCTTACCATGACCTGTGCCATGCCCTTACCATGACCTGTGCCATGCCCTTACCATGACCTGTGACATGCCTGTACCATGACCTGTGACATGCCTTTGCCATGACCTGTGTCATGACCTGTGCCATGACCTGTGACATGCCTGTACCATGACCTGTGCCATGACCTGTGACATGCCCTTACCATGACCTGTGACATGCCTATACCATCACCTGTGCCATGCCCTTACCGCGACCTGTACCATGCCCTTACCATGACCTGTGCCATGCCTGTACCATGACCTGTGCCATGCCTGTGTCATGACCTGTGCCATGACCTGTGACATGCCTGTACCATGACCTGTGACATGCCTATACCATCACCTGTGCCATGCCCTTACCATGACCTGTGCCATGCCTGTGCCATGACCTGTGCCATGCCCTTACCATGACCTGTGACATGGCTGTACCATCACCTGTGACATGCCCTTACCATGACCTGTGCCATGCCTGTACCATGACCTGTGCCATGTCTGTGTCATGACCTGTGCCATGACCTGTGAAATCCCTTACCATGACCTGTGACATGCCTATACCATGACCTGTGCCATGCCCTTACCATGACCTGTGCCATGCCTATACCATCTCCTGTACCATGACCTGTGGAATGCCTGTACCATCACCTGTGCCATGCCTATACCATCACCTGTGCCATGCCTATACCATCACCTGTGCCATGCCTATACCATCATCTGTGCCATGTCTGTACCATGACCTCAAAGTCACGCAATTTTTTACCGCGTTTTTTGCCGCAAAGCAATACCTATTACATTTTTCTTTTTGCGCCCCCCCCCCCCCCCCCAAAAAAAAAATTTCAGCACCAGCCGCCACTGATTACAAGTATTACGATTAGATGTTACCCTAGAGCAGTGATGGCGACCCTTGGCACCCCAGATGTTTTGGAACTACATTTCCCATGATGCTCATGCACTCTGCAATGTAGTTAAGCATCATGGGAAATGTAGTTCTAAAACATCTGGGGTGCCAAGGTTTGCCATTACTGCCCTAGAGGATATATGGAATCTATGGGATATATGGGATCAAATACTACATAATGTGAGTTATTGGCACACAATTTTGTGTTTTTTCTTGTTTCTCACATACACTTCTGTCTCCCATCTGTGCCTGCATGGAACAGTAACAATCGTGTATAAACCTTAGTAATCACTCTCTCTGTTTTACTAGATCTCCTTATCACTAAAAGTGAAAGGAAAAGAAAGAAATTCCTACATTTCTGGTTGACATCAGAACATTAAAAGTGGGGAAATCTCCCCAGATGGCAAAAACAAACTGACAGGGGTCAGTTACTTTATCCAAAATGAAAAATAACGTTTTGTCTTTAGTTGCATTTTAAAATCATTTTTGCTGTGATATTTGGCAAAGTCATTGCTATATCTTTGGACATGTCTGCTTTGTCATCATTCTCTGATGTTTTTAAAGTGTCACCCTGGCATCCATCTGTCAAACCCTCAAAATGATGACACCCCTCTCCTAATAGCTTAAATTCCAAACCTTTGTAAGAATACTTGTCTATTCCTAATCCACTTCTGTCTTGCAAAAAGTTTGATCCAAATATATTTCTAAAGATATTTGTAATAAAGTAAAGTATTCCCACTACATATGACATATGTTCTAGCAAGGGATTAGACCATTGTGATATGCATGTACATTGTATTATGTTTGGAGTGATTGGGAGATTTTCCCAGCAAATGATGTGTGTGCTTGAAAATACAAAACAAAAAGTCCCTGAAAATCAGGCGAAATCAGAGGAGAAAATAATATATTTATGTAGCAAGATGGGTCTGCCATTGTTACCGGTTACCTCTCCAACCCATGTGAGCTGCGGCCGTGGGTGTGAGAACTGACACATTGACAACTCCGGCATCTTTGGTTGGTTGTTTATTGTAGTTTTAGGGGATGGGAGAAGGGAAGGAGTGGGATACTCCTTTGGCTCGACTATGTACAATTCTGAGACTTTTTTAGCAAAAATGCCCGTTAGCGCTGTCTTGACGCAAGCCGACGCTAGCCAACGCTTACTAATGCTTTGAACACACTGTATCTCTGAAAGCTGTGCTGGAACTCTGACTTAATTCTAGCAGATCCAGGACTGTGGAACATTGAACATCTGACACTGCTTGCACTGCAAAGTCACTGACTACTCTCTCCAGTCTTGCCCTGGCTTGAGGTAGCTTGCTGTGTATTCCTGTATGGCTGCAACTCTCAACTGATGCACTCACACTGTGCATTAACTCTTCAGGGCCCAAACTGCAGGCGCCCCCTTTACCAATTTAGGGTCCTCAACCTAGGTACCCCCTCTATCACTTCAGGGTCCTTTGACTAGGTACCCCCTTTACAGCTAGCTGACATTCGGATCCTAGAACCTTCTCCGGAGTGGTCCCCACTGACTCTAGGCAGACCCCCAGGGGCAATCCTCAGTACTCATGACCTGTGTAGGCTTTCCTGGGACTGGACCCCTCTCGCTCTCCGCTGGTTCTTGGCACACCGGATCACCCTCAGCTCAACTCAGCACTCTCTGGATTATCAGGAAGCACCCAAGACATCCGCTTCCTCTGACAGGAGGAGAGACAGCCGTCCTCTCCCTCCTGGGATTCTGATTCCCACCAAAGACCATGAGTCATGCCCTCCCTCAAACTTATACCCACTACCAGAATCCTTTGTGGCAGATTCTGCCTTCTGGGGTAGTTACAAGCCTGAATGTATCCCTGATTAGGTTTCCTCCACTGCCTGCCTATGCCCTATGAGAGGCCTCTCACAGAGCCAGTGGGGCGACTCCCCCTTCAGCAGACACACATGAAAGCCATGACACCCTACCAAAAAGAAATCATGGCTCTACTGTTAGGCAGACAAAGCCCACTATACATTTGCCTAGCACCTACCTGTAGGGTGCTACATTTACTAAAGGCAAATAGACTGAGGACTTTGCTAGTGCAGTTGCTCCAGAACTTAGCACATGAGGGGGAGCTCTCCTGACTTTTATCATCCAATCATGTGCAAGTATGTGATTGGGTATTCTTTGTAAAGTGAAGCTTTGCAAAGAGCACAGTCTATTTGCCTTTAGTAAATCCACCCCAGTGTTTCTGTGCTTTTATCCATATTTAGTTCTCTATGCATTCCTGTTGAGAGACTACTGATCCAGAAAAGGCAGAGACCAGGGGCTGACTGGCAACTTTCGGCCCAACTATAAACCAGAGGTACATGGTGCAGCGACTCGGCCCCCCTCCCACTCTCCCTCTTCCTGGCCTCCTCCTGACCCCCATTCCGAGCTGAAGCTCCACTCCAGGTACTCTCTACTCTTTGGCCAAACTCGGTTCTGGCCGGGGGAGGAGAGTCATTGGGCATGGAAGCGGCCTCTGCTCAGACGTAGTTTACACCATCCATGCTGAGGGGAGGCCTGCACTCTGTCCTTGTCTTCATCCCGTACTCAGTAGGTCAGCGGTGGGGAATTTTTACTTCTCTTCACCAGGAATCCTTTAAGCATGTCTGTGGCAGAAGCAGTGCAACCTTTTTACGGGGCATCAGAGCGGCCCGGGGGGCAATTGGCCCCTTTGCCCAGTCCTCCCCTGGCAGAGACTACTCTGAATTGGCTATTATATTTTTACATTCCTTAAATACTGCATGCCTGGACCACTACATATTTACCGCATGCATTGATCTATTTATTTCCTTTAGTGAACTGACTTTAATGCCACTTTAAGAGGTATTAACCAAGTGTTTTTTTTTTTTCTTTAGGTAACTACCACATAAAGGGATAGTGAATTGACATTTTCAGCATCGCATTCAATATTTGGGAAAAATGTGTCTGATTTATTTATTTCAGGTACTTATATAGTGCCGTCAATTTATGCAGCGTTTTACATATACATTGTACATTCAAATCTGTTCCTACCCTCAAGGACCTTACAATCTAAGGTCCCTAACTCACAATCATACATTTACATAGTAGGGCCAATTTATACAGAATCCAATTAACCTACCAGCATGTCTTTGGAAAGTGTGAGGAAACCCACACAGGCACAGGGAGAGCATGCAAACTCCAGGTGTTGTGGTTGGGATTCAAACCAGCAACCCTTTTTGCTGCTAGGCAGAAGTGCTAACCACTACACCACTGTGCCACCCAGATCAACTAAATAGCGAATGTGATCTGCTTTAGTGAATGGAGCCCTTTGTCTTGCAAAATAAATACATTTCCAGCAATGAAAAAATATTTTTTTAACCAACATATCATAAAAAAATAACAAGTAAGTTTAGCTTATATGCTATTCAAAAACCTTTCTCCGCCCACACCTATACATTTGTTAAAGTCAAACACCTAAGAGAACCTAAAGGACATGCCACTGAATTCGCTATCCTGCTACTTGGTTACCATTTTCTGTGTACATCTTGAATTTTACAAAGAATAAAAAGCTAGAATGTACATATTTTAATTCAATAAACTCAGTTTAGTATGTGCGTTCACCTTTAAATCAATGGACCCTCCAACCCGGCTGAACAATCGGAGCATAATTTTAGAGCAAAAATAAAGCTTGTGGAGATGCAAACAACTATGGCCATCATACACACAGCTGTTCACATATAAATGTGGCTTACTAAACAGTACTTGTTCCAGCCTCTGAACATATGTCAGACAAATAGTGGTGAACCCGGACTCAAAATTTTATGCTATCTAAAGTTTTTGAGGCTATCTTAACATCAGTTAGTTTAGATTTGCTTTTCATGTTTGCTATAAATCATGAATTGAGTAATAATAATATCTAAGGTAGATACCACTTAAGCTCCAAAAGATTTGACTCCCTCATGACCAGGCCATTTTTTGCTATTCGGCACTGCGCTACTTTAGCCACTTCAATACAGGACACTTTCACCCCCTTCCTGCCTAGGCCAATTTTCAGATTTCAGTGCTGTCACACTTTAAATGACAATTGCGCAGTCATGCAATGCTGTACCCAAATTACATTTTTATCATTGTTTTTACACAAATAGAGCTTTCTTTTGGTGTTATTTAATCACTCCTGGGTTTTTAATTTTTTACAAAAAAAAAGAAAAAAGACCGAAAATTTTGAAAAAATTGTTTCTGTTGGTAAATTTTGTAAATAAGTAATTTTTCTCCTTCACTGATGTGCGCTGATGGGGACTGATGAGGCGGCACTGAAGGCCACTGATTATGTGGCACTGATGAGGAGGCACTAATATGCCACAGTAATGGGCACTGATAGGTAGCACTGATGGGCACTGATAGGTGGCACTGATGAGCACTGGCAGGTGGCACTGATGGGCACTAACAGTTGGCACTGATGGGCACTGATAAGCAACACAGATGGGCACTGATAGGCAACACTGATGGGCCGCACTGATGGGCACTGATGGGTGGCACTGATGGGCACTGATTGGGGT
This sequence comes from Pelophylax lessonae, assembly GCF_965119305.1. Lineage (NCBI taxonomy): Eukaryota > Metazoa > Chordata > Amphibia > Anura > Ranidae > Pelophylax > Pelophylax lessonae. The sequence continues at coordinate 519,221,408 of NC_138768.1, forward strand.
CACTGATGGGCACTGATTGGGTTGACTGATGGGCATTCATTGGTGTCACTGTTGTGCACTGTTTGGTGTCATTGATGGGCACTGCTCTAACTTTACTGTAATCAGGGCATTGATGATCAGTGCCCCTATTACTTGTCTTGGACTGCCCTTCGAGAAGGAGCTGCTGATCAGCTCTCCTCGCCACACACTCTGACGGTGTGAGGCAAGGTGCGCCGATAAACGGCACTTCCGCATTTACATGTGATTGGACACAGCCGATCACATGAGTAAAGAGCCGCGTCATTGGCTCTTTACCAAGATCGGGGTTGCGCCGTGTTCTAGAAACACGGGGGGCCGCAATCCCCGCTTGCCCCCGTGGGCGTGCGAGAGCAGGCGTTGTCATATAACTCTGTCCCAGAACAACACCACTCTGCTGTCATTTGCCGGTGGGCGGACGGCAAGTGGTTAACTAGCGACTGCGGGTTCATGCAAGACAATATGTATATGACTCTTCACACAAATTGAGCTTTCTTTTGGTGGCATTTGGTCACCAATACGTTCTTTATATTTTACGATATAAAAAAGGCCAAAAAATCTGAAAAAAAAAAAATTTTTTTTACTTTCTGCTATAAAACATATCCAATAACAATTTTTAAAAAATCTAATTTCTTCATAAATTTTGGCCAAAATATATTCTACTACATGTTTTTGATAAAAAAAAAAATCCCAATAAGTATATATTTGCGTGAAAGTTATAATGCCCTTTATATACTGGAATTTTCTTTTTTTTTCTTTACCACTAACAGCGGCAATCAATAACTAGCAATATTGTGGTGACAATCTGACACTTAACTGTCGCTGGGAGAAACTGACTAATTGCCACTGACATCACCAGTGACCTTATTACAGTGATCAGTGATAATATTATACAATGTCACTACTAATGACACTGGCTGGGAAGGGGTTAACATCTAGGGCAATCAAGGGATTAAATATGTGCCTAACTATGTGTATTGTGTGCACAGTGTGCTGTTCTTACTAACCGATCTCTACAATTCTCATCCCTGCACAGAGATTGTTCCCTATGTACAGAGCTCTGTGTTGAATGTCAACACAGAGCTTTAGGCTGTGAACATAGGAAGCTGATCAGTAGGGATGATCAAACGGTTCGGGTCCACCATCGGTTCGGCCCGAACATTGGGTGTTCGAGGTTCGGCCGAATTTAGAACTTTTTGCCCAAAAAGTTCGGAATTCGGCAACCAGAACCGACCAAAATGCAATGCTTCAGGAAATGGGCTTTAAAAGCCCGTGATTGGACCAGAACCATTAGCAAAAGCCAATTGAGGGGGCAGGAGAATGCTAGGAATGTGATTGGAGCGACTAGGGGGTCCCTAGACCAATCATTAGTGAATACGCCCCCCAGTATATAAGAACGCCCCCGCCATATTCCTAGCATTGTTATACTGGACATGGAAGAGAGTGGAAGCAGTTCTGTTAATTTTACTTTAAAAGTGTCATTTAGCATTTATTAGTGTGAGGAAATGGATATCTAGTGTAGTTAGAGTGCTCCTTTACACTTAAGTTAGCTTCAAAAATTTAGTTTCTGTAGGGAAAGTGTTAAGTGTAAGGGGACCGTAGTGTAGTGTAGGGTTAACTGACAGTGACTGCTATGGAAGGGTGACAAAACCCTTCCATAGAAGGGTGACCGCTATAGAGAAATGATCATTTCTCTGAATTGCTTCGGGACAGGAATATGGCTTCTCACCAGCCAAGCATTTTTCATGCTGCAGGGGCTGCCACTGCCAGTGCTTTTTTGAGGACATGTTTGATGTCAGACATGACATCTGAACATGTGTATAGGGGGTATATATACACATATATGTCTGTATATATACCCCTAGTCATATATAGGTGTGATAGTAGCAGAAATACAGTGGGTACGGAAAGTATTCAGACCCCCTTAACCTTTTCACTCTTTGTTATATTGCAGCCATTTGCTAAAATCATTTAAGTTCATTCTTCTTCCTCATGAATGTACTCATAGCACCCCATACTGACAGAAAAACACAGAATTGTTGACATTGTTGCAGATTTATTAAAAAAGAAAAACTGAAATATCACATGGTCCTAAGTATTCAGACCCTTTGCTCAGTATTTAGTAGAAGCCCTCTTTTGATCTAATACAGCCAGGAGTCTTTTTGGGAAAGATGCAACAAATCTTTCACACCTGGATTTGGGGATCCTCTGCCATTCCTCCTTGCAGATCCTCTCCAGTTCTGTCAGGTTGGATGGTAAACATTGGTGGACAGCCATTTTTAGGTCTCTCCAGAGATGCTCAATTGGGTTTAAGTCAGGGCTCTGGCTGGGCCATTCAAGAACAGTCACGGAGTTGTTGTGAAGCCACTCCTTCGTTATTTTAGCTGTGTGCTTAGGGCCATTGTCTTGTTGGAAGGTAAACCTTTGGCCCAGTCTGAGGTCCAGAGCACTCTGGAGAAGGTTTTTGTCCAGGATATCCCTGTACTTGGCCGCATTCATCTTTCCCTCGATTGCAACCAGTCGTCCTGTCCCTGCAGCTGAAAAACACCCCCACAGCATGATGCTGCCACCACCATGCATTACTGTTGGGACTGTATTGGACAGGTGATGAGCAGTGCCTGGTTTTCTCCACACATACCGCTTAGAATTAAGGCCAAAAGTTCTATTTTGGTCTCATCAGACCAGAGAATCTTATTTCTCACCATCTTGGAGTCCTTCAGGTGTTTTTTAGCAAAATCCATGCGGGCTTTCATGTGTCTTACACTGAGGAGAGGCTTCCGTCGGGCCACTCTGCCATAAAGCCCCGACTGGTGGAGGGCTGCAGTGATGGTTAACTTTCTACAACTTTCTCCCATCTCCTGACTGCATCTCTGGAGCTCAGCCACAGTGATCTTTGGGTTCTTCTTTACCTCTCTCACCAAGGCTCTTCTCCCCCAATAGCTCAGTTTGGCCGGACGGCCAGCTCTAGGAAGGGTTGTGGTCGTCCCAAACGTCTTCCATTTGAGGATTATGGAGGCCACTGTGCTCTTAGGAACCTTAAGTGCAGCAGAAATCTTTTTGTAACCTTGGCCAGATCTGTGCCTTGCCCCAATTCTGTCTCTGAGCTCTTCAGGCAGTTCCTTTGACCTCATGATTCTCATTTGCTCTGACATGCATTGTGATATGGAAGGTCTTATATAGACAGGTGTGTGGCTTTCCTAATCAAGTCCAATCAGTATAATCAAACACAGCTAGACTCAAATTAAGGTGTAGAACCATCTCAAGGATGATCAGAAGAAATGGAAAGCACCTGAGTTAAATATATGAGTGTCACAGCAAAGGGTCTGAATACTTAGGACCATGTGATATTTCAGTTTTTCTTTTTTAATAAATCTGCAACAATGTCAACAATTCTGTGTTTTTCTGTCAGTATGGGGTGCTATGTGTACATTCATGAGGAAGAAGAATGAACTTAAATGATTTTAGCAAATGGCTACAATATAACAAAGAGTGAAAAATTTAAGGGGGTCTGAATACTTTCCGTACCCACTGTATATGCTTGTGCTAATGAAATCATTTACAGTAATATATTTCTGCTACTATCACACCTATATATGGCTAGGTGTCTATATACATATAATTATGTGTGTATATATACCACTATACACAAGTTCAGATGTTTTGCCTGCCTCAAAAGAACCCCAAAAAATGCCCAAAAAAACGCTAGCGTAAAAAAAAATGCCCAGGTGTGTTTTTGCACGCATTTTTTGGGGGTTTTTGGAGGTAGGCAAAACATCTGAACTTGTGTATAGTGGTGTATATACACACATACATATATTTATATACACACCTAGACATATATAGGTGTGATAGTAGCAGAAATATATGCTTGCGCTAATGAAATCATTTACAGTAATATATTTCTGCTACTATCACACCTATATATGGCTAGGTGTCTATATACATATAAGTATGTGTGTATATATATACCACTATACACAAGTTCAGATGTTTTGCCTGCCTCAAAAGAACCCAAAAAAATGCCAAAAAAACGCTAGCGTCAAAAAAAAATGCCCAGGTGTGTTTTTGCTGGTATTTTTTGGGGGTTTTTGGAGGCAGGCAAAACATCAGAACTTGTGCACAGTACCACTATACACAAGTTCAGATGTTTCTCCTGACTGCAAAGAACCCAAAAAAATGCCTTCTATTAAACCGGCAAGGTGTTACAGCAGCGAAGCCATACTCCTGTGCTGAAAGTTTTCTAATACAAACAATCTTTTTTTTTTATGGTTCTGGACATGCTACAGAGCTGAAACTTCACATGTACACTTTTTAGAACCCCCAGATACGAAATCCAAAAGTCAAAAAATCTCTTTTTTTTTTTTTTTTTTAATTTTTCAATAATTGGCTTTTTTATCAAAAATGACAATTTTTAAGAACTTTTTTGTGTGATTTTGTGTCTGGGGGGTCTAAAAGGTGTACCTGTGAAGTTTCAGCTCTGTAGCATGTCCAGAACCAGAAAAAAGATCATATAGGTGTAAAAGGAGGGTCCCACATCCCTGTTCTACTGAAAACTTATCTTTTTTTTTTTTTTTTCATGGTTCTGGACATGCTACAGAGCTGAAACTTCACATGTACACTTTTTAGACCCCCCAGATACTAAATCCAAAGTCAAAATCAAAAAATCTCTCTTTTTTTTTCAATAATTGGCTTTTTTATCAAAAATGACAATTTTTAGGAACTTTTTTTTGTGTGATTAATAGTTAATGGGGCATGACCCAGAACCCTAGGCACTTTTTAGGGGCATTTATTGGGTTTTAGGGCTTAAAAATTGTGTTTTTTGATTACCGAAGTTTGGGTCCCATTGATTTCAATGGGGTTCTGAAATCCGGGACGAACTTTCGGGAAGTTCGGATGTTCTGGCCGAACCGAACTTTTCAAAAGTTCGATCATCCCTACTGATCAGCAGCTCCTGGCTATGAATCATTGGCTGGAACTTGCTGACAGCCTCCCACTGTATATAAAACACAGTGCGTGCACCAGAATAGGAAGTAGGCAGCGACATACAGGTATGTCGCTTTGCCTACAGCGGCTGCTCAATCTCAGTACATTGCGAGCTGGCAGGCGCTAAATGGATAAACAACCACTGAAAATAAAGATGCTATAATACAAGCGACGCAGTGAGTGACATGAACCTCATTCCCCGCAACTTTACAATGTATGTTGCAATGATATATAGTGTCTAGTGAAAGTACATGTAAATAGGGTAAAAAACACATGTTATTAGCCTATTTCCTGTGATAGTTGAATGTTTTAAACTGATTTGAATGGTAGAGTACTACTTTTGGCCACTAGATGGTGCTAAATAGCATTGGAAATTCCTATGATAATGAGAGCCATTTAGTGGCCAAAGTTCATTATAGTTTTGGATTAGGTTAGGAAGGGTAAAATCTCTTTCAGTACATTTTTTACTGTTCGTATCCCATTCAGGAAATTAGCAAAAGTGGAAATCTCTGCAAACTGATGACATGACAGTTGTCACAAAAACATTTGTGCTGATAAAAGATTTAGCCTCATCTCTTTTACTGGTGACAACTGTAAAATTTTAGTTTTCTGAATAGTTCCTGTTCCAGTGGCAATGCTCACCAGGACAAATGTCCCAGCATGCATACTGACAGCAATAAAAACCTAAAAAAAGGAGTTCTGAACCTACCCTACTTTAGCTAAAATGAAAAAGAAAAAGGTTGGGCAATTCATATACCCTTATGAACACATAATGAATTGGTAATCCTACTGCAAAAATCGAATAAATTATTAGTGAGGAGGGAGTGTGGGTTGGAGGAGACATGTAGATACATGTAAGCAGGCAGAATCTTAACAAATACATTCCTTAGACCGCATTCACACTGCCGCGACCATAAGTCGCCCCATGTCGGAGCACTTTTTACCGCTAATTTACAGCAACTTTACCGCGACTTCAGCGCAACTTGTGAATTATTTAAAGCGACTTATATGATAGATGACTTTGTATTTGGCCAATCAGAATATGATGTGTTGTGACCTAATTCCCCTTTTCTGTTTTTTTACTCATTTCCTCATTGCCCACCAGTTTCACGTATCAGTGTCCACCAGTGCCACTGCCCACCAGTGCCACTGCCCACCAGTGCCACGTATCAGTGTCCACCAGTGCCACTGCCCACCAGTGCCACGTATGTGTCCACCAGTGCCACTGCTCACCAGTGCCACGAATCAGTGTCCACCAGTGCCACGTATCAGTGCCACGTATCAGTGCCACAAATCAGTGTCCACCAGTGCCACGTATCAGTGCCATGTATCAGTGCCACAAATCAGTGTCCACCAGTGCCACATATTAGTGCCACGTATCAGTGCCATGAATCAGTGTCCACCAGTGCCACATATCAGTGCCACGTATCAGTGCCACAAATCAGTGTCCATCAGTGCCACATATCAGTGCCACGTATCAGTGCCACGAATCAGTGTCCACCAGTGCCACGTATCAGTGCCACAAATCAGTGTCCACCAGTGCCACGTATTAGTGCCACGTATCAGTGCCATGAATCAGTGTCCACCAGTGCCACATATCAGTGCCACGTATCAGTGCCACGAATCAGTGTCCACAAGTGCCACGTATCAGTGCCATGTATCAGTGCCACGAATCAGTGTCCACCAGTGCCACGTATCAGTGCCACGTATCAGTGTCCACCAGTGCCACATATCAGTGCCACGAATCAGTGTCCACCAGTGCCACATATCAGTGCCACGTATCAGTGCCATGTATCAGTGTCCACCAGTGCCACTGCCCAACAGTGCCACTTATCTGTGTCCACCAGTGCCACTCACACAGACCAGGCAGAGATAATGGTATATAGGAACTGTAGGCATGGCTGCAATGTGGGGAATGCCTGGCTAATTTTCCTTCTTCTTCCTGGAAAGTCGGATCACAGTCGCTTGACAAAAGATAAGGATCCGACTTGGAGGCGACTCCCATTGAAGTCTATTGGCACATGTCGGATACAAGTTGCCTCAAAGTAGTACGGGACCCTTTTCTGAAGTCGGATCGACTTCAGTAGTGCCACAAATCAGTGTCCATCAGTGCCACATATCAGTGCCACGTATCAGTGCCACGAATCAGTTTCCACCAGTGCCACGTATCAGTGCCACGTATCAGTGCCACAAATCAGTGTCCACCAGTGCCACGTATTAGTGCCACGTATCAGTGCCATGAATCAGTGTCCACCAGTGCCACATATCAGTGCCACGTATCAGTGCCACGAATCAGTGTCCACCAGTGCCACATATCAGTGCCATGTATCAGTGCCACGAATCAGTGTCCACCAGTGCCACGTATCAGTGCCACGTATCAGTGTCCACCAGTGCCACAAATCAGTGCCACGAATCAGTGTCCACCAGTGCCACATATCAGTGCCACATATCAGTGCCATGTATCAGTGTCCACCAGTGCCACTGCCCAACGGTGCCACTTATCTGTGTCCACCAGGGCCACTCACACAGACCAGGCAGAGATAATGGTATATAGGAACTGTAGGCATGGCTGCAATGTGGGGAATGCCTGGCTAATTTTCCTTCTTCTTCCTGGAAAGTCGGATCACAGTCGCTTGACAAAAGATAAGGATCCGACTTGGAGGCGACTCCCATTGAAGTCTATTGGCACATGTCGGATACAAGTCGCCTCAAAGTAGTACGGGACCCTTTTCTGAAGTCGGAGCGACTTCAGTAGTGCATATTAAGACGGCTCTCATTCATTTACATTGCATTTGTTATGACAAGCGACTTGGGGCAACTTGAGGGCACGCAAGTCGCCTGACAAGTCGCGACAGTGTGAATGGACTTAATGCAACATATTTGCAAACAAACCACCAAAACAGCCTTCTCTGGATGTTTTATGCGCATATATGTGCTACAAATAGGTACCGCAATGTATGCATTTAAAGTGCCAATACCTTTTTTGTAGTTGTGGATAGAGTGGGGAAGTGTTCATAACCTTATCAGGTTATCTTTGTTTTCTGTGCACTGCTGTGGAGATTTCCTATCCTAGAGATGCAACAGGAAATAAGAAGAAATCTCTTCAAAGTGAGTGAATTCTCGTCATAGACATGTAGCAGGTTTTCCAGGCATTGAGCCTGATGTGGGTTTGCCATTGTTACAGGTGACACCTTCAGCCCATTTAAGCTGAATACCCAAGTGTGAGATTGGAGACAATGACCATTCCGGCATCTTTGGTTTGTTTTGTTTATTTGTTATTGGGGATGGGAGAAGGGAAGCAGGATACTCCTCTGGCTCAACTAGGTACAACTGGGACACTTTGCAGAAAAATGCCTGTTAGCGCTGTCTTGACGTCAGCTGGATGCCGACCAATGATTTCTGGTGCTTGAAAAACACTGACTTGCTGAACTGTGCTTGAACTCGACTTTTGACACTCTGGTTAGCTCAAAAAGTCCTGAACTATACTAAGACTTGACTCTTGACACTGGTTAGCTCAAAAGTCCTGTAAACAGCTCCCTCCAGCCCTCCACTGACTGAAGTAGCTCTTTGTAACTGCTTGTGCTGCTGCAACTCTTAACACTGTACACTGCACATTGCATTTCAGGGTCCTCTCACTAGGCACCCCCTCTGAACTTTAGGGTCCTCTCCCTAGACACCCCCTCTACACTTCAGGGTAAACACTGGCACCCCCTTTACCGCTAGCTGGCTCCTGGATCCCTTGGACCTTCACCGGAGTGGTTCCCTCTGCTAGGCAGACCCCCAGGGGCAGTTTACAGTACTCACAAACTGGGAATGCTTTCCTGAAACTGGACCCCCTCTGCTCCGCTGGTCCTCGGCACACTGGATCCTCTCTGCAGCTCAGCTCACTCCGTCATCTCAGGCAAGCTGCCTGGGACACCCGATCCTGCTGACAGGAGGAGAGACAGCCGTACTCTCCCTCCTGGGACTCTGCTTCCCGCCTAAGACGATGCGTCATGCGCTCCCCTCAAACTTATACCCACTCCCAGAATCCTGTGCGGCAGAATCTGACTTTCTGGGGTAGATACAGGCCTGAGTGTGCCATTGGCTGTGTTTTCTCCACTGCCCAATGAGAACCCTCTCATGGAGCACAGTGGGGAGACTCTCCTCTCAGCAGCCACACCTGGGAGACATGACAGCCCAGCTGAAAATCATGGCCCTGCTGTTAGGCAGCTAAGGCCCACTATACGTTGCCTAGCACCTACCTTGTAGGATGCTACAGACAGTTGACTGGAACTATTCTCCCTGTGGGTAATTTACCTTCACCTCTTTCTTGAGTGATAAATTTCATAGTTCTCTGCACTTTCTGTTCCAATGGCATTAACCACCAGGACAAATAGAGGGTTGAAACTTCCCCAGGGGGTTACAGACATTGATAACAAAACTAACAGAGAGCCAAGGGTGTATTCTTGTCATAACAGTTACATAGTTGGTAAGGTTGAAAAAAGACACCAGCCCATCCAGTTCAAGCTGTGTGAGTGTATATATTTATGTCTCTATGACTTCTCATATCCTTGTATATTGTGTTTGCACAGATAACCGTGTAAAAGTTTTATGAAATTATCAACACTTCTTGCTGACATCACCAACTGTGGAAGGGAATTCCACATCCTTACCACTTTAACAGTAAAAAAAGGTTAAATAATTTCTCGTCCAACTTCTTTGAGTGGCCACGTGTTTTCCTGAGCGACCTGAGATTGAATAGTTTCCTCCCTATGCTAGATTCACAGATGAGATATTTACACATTGCGATCATATCTCCTCTTAAGCGTCTCTTCTCCAGGGGAATACGTTTAACCACTTCCATACAGAGCAGTTAGACCCCCTTCCTTCCCAGACCAATTTTCAGCTTTCAGCACTCTCACACTTTGAATGACAATTGCTCAGTCATGCTACACTGTAACCAAACAAAATTTTTATCATTTTTTTCACACAAATAGAGCTTTCTTTTGGTGGTATTTGATCACAACTGGGTTTTTTTTTCTTCGTGATATAAGCAAAAAAAGAGCAAAAATTTTGAAAAAAAAACACTTTTTTTTAGTTTCTATTATACAATTTTGCAAAAAATTAATTTTTCTTCATACATTTAGGCCAAAATTTATACTGCTACATATCTCTGGTAAAATTAACCCAAATTAGTGTATATTATTTAGTCTCTGTGAAAGTTATTGAGTCTAGAAGCTATGGTACCAATTACTGAAAATTGATCACACCAGATGTACTGATGGCCTATCTCCTTTCTTGAGGCCCTGAAATGTCAGGATAGTACAAATACCCCCCTTTTTGTAAAGTAGACAGTCCAAGGTATTTAGTAAGAGGCATGGTGAGTTTTTTGAAGTTATAATTTTTTCCCACAATTCTTGGGAAAATGAAGAAAAAATTTTTTTTTCTTTTTTTTCCTAAAACGTTGTCAATTTATAAGCTATTTCTAACACATAGCATGTACACAGCAAAAATGACACCCCAAAATTCATTCTTCTACTCCTTCTGAGTATGGTGATACCACATGTGTGAGACTGTTACACAGCCTGGCCACAAAAAGAGACTCCATGTCCAAGTAGCACCATAAGGCATTTTAGGAGCATAAATACACATAAAACTTTCTTACTACCGATCACACTTTTTAAGGCCCTAGAGCACCAATACAATGGAAAAGTCCACAAAATGACCCCATTTTGGAAAGCAAACACTCCAACGTATATTCTATGAGGCATTATGGGTCCTTTGAACATGTCATTTTTTTCCACAAGTTTTTGGAATATGTGGGAAAAAAATAAAAACTTTTTTTTTTTACACAAAGTTGTCAATTTATAGGATATTCCTAACACATAGCATGTACACAGCAAAAATGACACCCCAAAATACATTCTGCCACTCCTCCTGAGTATGGCAATACCACATGTGTGAGACTTTTTCACAGCCTAGCCATATAGAGGGGCCCAACATCCAAGGAGCATCATCATGCATCCTAGCCACTTGCCTAGGCCTATTTTTGACATTTGGTGTTTACAAGCTAAAATCAGTTGTTTTGCTAGAAAACTGCTTAGAACCCCCAAACATTATATATATTTTTTTAGCAGAGACCCTAGAGATTAAAATGGAGATTATTGCAATATTTTTTATCACACCGTATTTGCGCAGCGGTCTTCCAAACGCAATTTTTTTGGAAAAAATTCACTTTTTTTAATTAAAAAATAAGAAACCAGTAAAGTTAGCCCAATTTTTTTCCATAATGTGAAAAATAATGTTACGCCGAGTAAATAGATACCCAACATGTCATGTTTCAAAATTGCGCACGCTCACGGAATGGCGACAAACTTTGGTACTTAAAAATCCCCATAGGCGACAATTTAAAAATTTCTACAGGTTGCCATCTTTGAGTTACAGAGGAGGTCTAGGGCTCAAATTATTCCCCTTGCTCTAACGATCGTGGCGATACCTCACATGTGTGGTTTGAACACCGTTTAGATATGTGGGCGGGGTTTCCGTATGCGTCGGTTCTGCGCGCGAGCTAACGGGGACAGGGCGCTTTAATTTTTTTTTTTTTCCTATTTATTTTATTTATTATTTTTTTATTTTTACACAGTTTAAAAAAAAAAATGTTTTGATCATTTTTATTCCTATTACAAGGAATGTAAACATCCCTTGTAATAGAAATAGGCATGACAGGTCCTCTTTATTGTGAGATCTGGGTTCAAAAAGACCTCACACCTCACAACTACACTAAAAAAGAAAAAAAAAAATTGTTGAAAGAGGAAAAAAAAAAAAGCGGCCCTTTAAACCGGTTGCTAGGCAACGTCTTTTGACGTAGCTCCGATCCTCCAAGACCATAGAGTCGAGTGAGGGCCATCTTGCCCTCACTCGACTTCCTGTCTCTGAGGATCCGTGACCGGATAGTTTTCCCCGCTGCCGGCGGGTCCGGTAAGCTGGGAAAACGTCTGGGACGCGGCAGGAGGGGGGGGGGCACCTCTTCCCCTGCACCGTAAGGGTAATTCCGCGGCGAATCCGCCACTGGGACCACCCTTATCTGAAAGCCGACCGCCCGCCGTTTCAAAAAAATACCGGGGTTATGGGGGCTATCTGCTGCCATAACCCCAGTATTTAGCTTTTAATGGCCGACGCATATAGTCGTTAGGCGGTCAGTAAGTGATTGCATGCATATGGCAAACAGGTGACGATGACTGATGGGGTGACAGGTGACAATGACTGATGGGGTGACAGGTGACGATGACTGATGGGGTGACAGGTGACGATGATTGATGAGGTGACAGGTGATGATGATTGATGAGGTGACAGGTGACGATGATTGATGAGGTGACAAGTGACGATGATTGATGGGGTGACAGATGGCAATCACTGACGGGGTGACAAGTGACGATGATTGATGGGGTGGCAAGTGACGATCACTGATGGGGTAACAAGTAACGATGATTGATAGAGTGACAGATGACGATGACTGATGGGGTGACAGGTAGTGATGTCGCGAACCTAAAATTCGCCGTTTGCGAACGGCGAACGCGAACATCGGCAAATGTTCGCGAACTGGGCGAACCGCCATAGAGTTCAATAGGCAGGCGAATTTGAAAACACACAGGGACTCTTTCTGGCCACAATAGTGATGGAAAAGTTGTTTCAAGGGGACTAACACCTGGACTGTGGCATGCCGGAGGGGGATCCATTGCAAAACTCCCATGGAAAATTACGTAGTTGACGCAGAGTCGGGTTTTGATCCATAAAGGGCATAAATCACCTAACATTCCTAAATTGTTTGGAATAACGTGCTTTAAAACATCCAGTGTGTGAATACGATCAGGTATGATGTTTTATCGGTCAAGTAGTGTAAGGGTTACGCCCGTCGCCCGCTTCACAGTGACAGACCAAACTCTGACAGACCAAACTCCCCGTTTAACAGTCAGTCAGTCCATTTGCACAACCGCAAACTCCCCATTTGCACAAGGTTGGATACCAAGCTAGCCATGTCCCGTTCCTTGTCCTCAATGACATCATTGAAGGTCTCTTCCTCCACCCAGCCACGTACAACACCAAGGGTCCCCGAAAGGTGAGAACAAGCCCCCTGGGACGCCTGCTGTGGCTGGTATTCCACCTCCTCAAAGCCACCTTCCTCCTCTGACTTCTCTTCTTCAGACTCCTCTCTCTGCGTTGCCACAGGCCCAGCAATTGACAACGACAAGGCTGCTTCTGGTGGTGATGGGGAGTGGACCACAACTCTTCCTCTTCATGCTCATCTACAGTCTGATCCAGTACTCTTTGCAGGGCACACTCCAGAAAAAACGCATATGGGATGAGGTCGATGATGTTGCCTTGGGTTCGACTGACCACCAGGGTTGTCACCTCCGCAAAATGACGCATGAGCCTACAGCCATTGTTCATGAGCATTCAGTAACGCGGCCAACAAATACCCAGCTCCGCAGAAAGAATGAAAGAAAATGAATGTTTTTTCTATGAAAAATTATCCTGCGGATCGCTTTTGGTCTGTTCACAATGAAGCAACGACCTTATCATCTGGGGTGTGCCAACACACTCCTAGAGGTGATGATCGCTTCATTGTGATACGCAAGCCCCTTCACCACGACAAGGTAACGATCACGAAGGGGAATTGACACATGTATGTGCCTTTTTTTTTGTTTTTTGTTTTTTTGCAGCCACAGAGGCCAGAAAAATTAGGCATGTACACATGCATGAAAAAGTAGGTATTGTTGCAGCCGCTGCTGTAGCAGCGGCCTGAAAAATTGAGGTTTTCAAGGCAGAAAGTGCACTAAAACATTGCGGCTTGAACCGTAGTTGGTGGCGGAGACGTCACGTAAGTCATCCGGCATGCAGAGAATGATTAAAGACAGCAGCGTGTGGACCATTTTTAGGCCAAGGCATCTCAGTCATCACCAGGCCTTTTTTAGTCAAATGCATCCCCCTCTGTCAGTCCCTTCGGGATCCATGCCTCATTCATCTTAATAAACGTGAGGTAATCAAGACTTTTTTGACCTAGGCGACTTCTCTTCTCAGTGACAATACCTCCTGCTGCACTGAAGGTCCTTTCTGACAGCACACTTGAAGCGGGGCAGGCCAGAAGTTCAATGGCAAATTGGGATAGCTCAGGCCACAGGTCAAGCCTGCACACCCAGTAGTCAAGGGGTTCATCGCTCCTCAGAGTGTCGATATCTGCAGTTAAGGCAAGGTAGTCTGCTACCTGTCGGTCGAGTCGTTCTCTGAGGGTGGACCCCGAAGGGCTGTGGCGATGCATAGGACTAAAAAAGCTCTGCATGTCCTCCATCAACAAGATGTCTGTAAAGCGTCCTGTCCTTGCCGGCGTGGTTGTGGTGGTAGGAGGAGGATTACTTTCACCTCTTCCCCTGTTGGATTCCCGTTGTGCTGTGACATCACCCTTATATGCTGTGTAAAGCATTGTTTTCAACTTATTTTGTAGCTGCTGCATCCTTTGCGACTGCCGGTAATTGGGTAACATATCAGAGACTTTCTGCTTATACCGGGGGTCTAGTAGCGTGGCCACCCAGTACAGGTCGTTCTCCTTCAGTCTTTTTATACGAGGGTCCCTCAACAGGCATGACAGCATGAAAGACCCCATTTGCACAAGGTTGGATGCCGAGCTACTCATGTCCAATTCCTCGTCCTCACTGATGTCATTGAAGGTGTGTTCTTCCCCCCCAGCCACGTACAACACCACGGGTACCAGATAGGTGACAACGAGCACCCTGGGATGCCTGCTGTGGTTGGTGTTCCTCCTCCTCAAAGCCACATTCCTCCTCTGACTCCTCTTCCTCACACTCCTCTTCCAGTGTTGCCGCAGGTCCAGCAAGCGATGGTACGGCTGTTTCTGGTGGTGGTGATGGTGACCACAACTCTTCCTCTTCCTCTTCACGCTCATCTACGGCCTGATCCAGCACTCTTCGCAGGGCACGCTCCAGGAAAAAAACATATGGGATGATGTCGCTGATGGTGCCTTCGGTGCGACTCACTAGGTTTGTCACCTCCTCAAAAGGACGCATGAGCCTACAGGCATTGCGAATGAGCGTCCAGTAACGTGGCAAAAAATACCCAGCTCCGCAGAGGCTGTCCTAGCACCCCGGTCATACAAATACTCGTTGACCGCTTTTTCTTGTTGGAGCAGGCGGTCGAACATTAGCAGTGTTGAATTCCAACGTATCGGGCTGTCGCAAATCAAGCGCCTCACTGGCAGGTTGTTTCGCCGCTGAATATCTGCAAAGTGCGCCATGGCCGTGTAGGAACGCCTGAAATGGCCACACACCTTCCTGGCCTGCTTGAGGACGTCCTGTAAGCCTGGGTACTTCTGCACAAAACGTTGCACAATCAGATTCAACACATGTGCCATGCACGGCACATGTGTCAACTTGCCCAAATTCAATGCCGCCAACAAATTGCTCCCGTTGTCACACACCACTTTGCCGATCTCCAGTTGGTGCGGGGTCAGCCACTGATCCACCTGTGCGTTCAGGGCGGACAATAGTGCTGGTCCGGTGTGACTCTCTGCTTTCAGGCAAGTCAACCCCAAGACAGCGTGACACTGTCGTATCCGGCATGTGGAATAGCCCCTGGGGAGCTGGGGGGGGGTGCAGTTGGTGTGGAGCAAGACGCAACAGCAGAAGAGGACTCAGCCGAGGAGGTTAGCAAAGAGGATGGAGTAGGAGGAGTAGAGGAGGTGGCAGCAGGCCTGCCTGCAAGTCGTGGCGGTGTCACCAACTCCTCTGCAGCAGAGCCACGCATTCCATGCTTGGCAGCCGCCAGCAGGTTTACCCAATGCGCAGTGTAAGTTATATACCTGCCCTGACCGTGCTTTGCAGACCAGCTATCAGTGGTCAGATGGACCCTTGCCCCAACACTGTGTGCCAGACGTGACATGATTTCCTTTTCCACAATAGAGTACAGGTTGGGAATTGCCTTTTGTGAAAAATAATTTCGGCCGGGTACCTTCCACTGCGGTGTCCCAATAGCGACAAATTTTTTGAAGGCCTCAGACTCCACCAGCTTGTATGGTAAAAGCTGGTGGGCTAAGAGTTCCGACAAGCCAGCTGTCAGACGCCGGGCAAGGGGGTGACTCTGTGAGATTGGCTTCTTACGCTCAAACATTTCCTTGACAGACACCTGACTGTGGGCAGGTGACGAGCAGGAACTGCTGAAGGTGAGAGGTTGTTGATAGGGGGCATGGAGGACAGCAGTGGTTGACGTGGCTGAAGATGCTGGACCAGGAGGAGGATGGTGGCTTTCAGTTTGTGTGCTGCTTTTACTCATGTGTTGATCCCATAGGCGTTTGTGATGTGAGATCATGTGCCTTCGCAAAGCAGTTGTACCTAGGTGGGTGTTGGACTTCCCACGACTCAGTTTCTTTTGGCACAGGTTACAAATGGCATCGCTGATATCAGAGGCAGACACACAAAAAAAATGCCACACTGCTGAGCTTTGCAAGGACGGCATTCTGGTGGTGGCAACAGCTTGCGTTGGGTGGCCTGCCTCTGCCTGTCATTTTTTTTTTTTAATGTGTTGTGTACTATGAGTGCAAGGTGCTGTGCCACCCTATAGGAGTGTTGGGCAGTGGGTACAGTACACTCTGTGGACCTGACAGTCACTGGCACTCAGGCAACTGCAATTAAAAAATATATATATTTTTTTTTACTTGGCAAGCTGCTGTGCCACCTTATATATCAGTGGTGGGTGGGCAGTGGCACAGTACACTCTCTGTGGACCTGACAGCAGTCACTGGAACCCAGGCAACTGCAATTAAAAGATATATATATTTTTTTTTACTTTGCAAGCTGCTGTGCCACCTTATATATCAGTGGTGGGTGGGCAGTGGCACAGTACACTCTCTGTGGACCTGACACTGACAGCAGTCACTGGCACCCAGGCAACTGCAATTAAAAGATATATATATATTTTTTTACTTTGCAAGCTGCTGTGCCACCTTATATATCAGTGGTGGGTGGGCAGTGGCACAGTACACTCTCTGTGGACCTGACAGCAGTCACTGGCACCCAGGCAACTGCAATTAAAAAAAATATATATATTTTTTTACTTTGCAAGCTGCTGTGCCACCTTATATATCAGTGGTGGGTGGGCAGTGGCACAGTACACTCTCTGTGGACCTGACAGCAGTCACTGGCACCCAGGCAACTGCAATTAAAAGATATATATATATTTTTTTACTTTGCAAGCTGCTGTGCCACCTTATATATCAGTGGTGGGTGGGCAGTGGCACAGTACACTCTCTGTGGACCTGACACTGACAGCAGTCACTGGCACCCAGGCAACTGCAATTAAAAAATATATATATTTTGTTTTACTTTGCAAGCTGCTGTGCCACCTTATATATCAGTGGTGGGTGGGCAGTGGCACAGTACACTCTCTGTGGACCTGACAGCAGTCACTGGCACCCAGGCAACTGCAATTAAAAAAAAATATATATTTTTTTTACTTTGCAAGCTGCTGTGCCACCTTATATATCAGTGGTGGGTGGGCAGTGGCACAGTACACTCTCTGTGGACCTGACAGCAGTCACTGGCACCCAGGCAACTGCAATTAAAAAATATATATTTTTTTTTTTTACTTTGCAAGCTGCTGTGCCACCTTATATATCAGTGGTGGGTGGGCACACAGTGGCACTGCAGTGGGCACAGTACACTCTGTGGACCTGACAGTAACTGGCAGCCCAGGCAACTGCAATAATAAAAAATATTTTTTTTTTCAATTTGCAACAAGATGCTGTGCCACCGTATATATATCAGTGGTGGGCAGTGCACTGCAGTGGGTACAGTGCACTCTGTGGACCTGACACAGCAATTATGACAGAGGAAAAAAAAAATATTTTTTAAAATGCAAGGTACTGTGCCTGTGCCACCCGAAATGAGTGTGGTGTGCACACAGTACAGTCTGTGGTAGGTCTGTGGCCTCTCACACACAGCGGGCAGGCAACTGCAGTGTACAATATATATATATATATATATATATATATATATATATATATAAAGAAAAAACTATATTACCTTACCAGCCCTTAAAAGGGCTTTTGGGGACACTATATATATATATATATATATATATATATATATATATATATATATATAAATAAAAAAAAAAATCCTCAATTACCAGCCCTTAAAAGGGCTTTTGGGGACGCTAGGTATATATATATATATATATATATATATATATATATATATATAAAAAATTACACAAATACCAGCCCTTAGAAGGGCTTTTTGGGGTGCTGTCCTTACAGCAGTAGTGGACCAAGAACACTGCAAGACCAGGAACACTGACTAACTGTCCCTAGCTTAACAGCAGCAGCAGCAGCAGCTCTCTCCCTACTCTCACTACACACACTGCTTCAGAATGATCTAAGATGGATGCTGCCCTTGCTTATTTATAGGAGGTGGGAGGGTGTGGGAGGGAGGTATGCTGATTGGCTGGAAATGTGGCTGCTGACTGTAAAGTTCAGGGTCAAAGTTTGCCTCAATGATGTATTATGGGGGGCGGACCGAACATCGCATATGTTCGCCCGCAGCGGCGAACTCGAACATGCTAAGTTCGCCGGGAACTGTCCGCCGGCGAACAGTTCTATACATCTCTAGTGACAGGTGACGGTGATTGATGGGGTGACAGGTGACGGTGATTGATGGGGTGACAGGTGACGGGCGATGGTGCATGGCGGTACTGATGGCAGTCTCTGGTGACAGGTGCACTTTAGGCTACGTTCACATGTGAGTGTAGCGATCGCAGGCAGAATCACTGCGATTCTGCCCGCAATCCAGAAATCATTGCAAATCGCGGGGCGCCTGTGCATTGCCCGTGATTTGCAATAGCACCCCAAACGCTGTGCGATGTTGCTGCGATTTCCGCCTGCCGAATCGCGGTAACATCGCGCAAACAACGCATGACGCCCCAAAGAAGCTCCTGTACCTTTTTTGGGCGTCATGCGATGTTTGTGCGCGATGTTACCGCGATTCGGCAGGCGGAAATGGCGGCAACATCGCACAGCATTTGGGGTGCTATTGCAAATCACGGGCAATGCACAGGCGTCCCGCGATTTGCAATGATTTCCGGATTGCGGGCAGAATCACGGTGATTCTGCCCGCGATCGCTGCGCTCACATGTGAACGTTATGGGTGTCAATTTCTGGGCACTGATGAGGTGACTGTTGGGTGACAGGTGACATTGGGGGGGGGCTGAGGACTGTGTGGGGACATTTATTTCTGTGCTTTTACTTTTTACAGGTGTACAGAGCAGTAACTCACTATTTCTAGCTCTGCTCCCCTCACACTGGAAACTGTATGAGAGGAGAAGAGCTAGTAACAGTCAGTTACTGCTCTTTGTTTACATTTTGTGATCGGCTGTGAATGGATTCACAGCCGATCACATAGTAAACAGTCACTGTCAGTGACTGTTTACTACTGCCGGTGACAGCTGTGTTCCTACGGAACACAGTGCCACCGACATGACCGCGTTGCGCGCTCCCGATCGCGCATGCGCGGTCATCTTGTGGGCGCCTTCATTGTGATCTGCTGTGTCATTGGAACACAGCCGATCACGTGGGAAACAGCCACGCCCATTGGCTGTTTTCCCCCTGCCGGTGACGGGGGTGTCCCGGGACACCCCGACACCGGCAGTGCAAGGCGGCACGCACGCGATCGCGCGCCTGCCCTGCTTAAAGTGCCGCCGTCATATGACGGCGGCCCAGGATAATGGTCGCTCCGCTCCGCCGTCATATGACGGCGGGCGGGCGGCAAGCGGTTAAGCTTAGATTTTTTTTAATATTTGTTGACCATTAGCATACACTGACCAATACCATTAATTAAAATGTTCTGAAAGCCCTCCCACTTTGCTTCTGTGTTTTTCTCAGCATTTGAGATCTTGCTCCAGTGATGGTAGATGTGAAAAGTAACAGCTGGGCGTGTCTTAACAGTGTCCTAGAAACAAGGCAGGACAAGATGATGCAATCTGTGGGAGTTTTTCAGGCTTTTTGAGGGGCGTAAATAGCCTACACCTAAAGCAAGGGCATTTTTTCAGTGTTCCTTGCTGCATACGTAGTTTTTTAGTAAAGGTGAACTATGCCTTTAAAGGGTCATGGTTAAATAAAACCTTAGCCTACTCACTGTATGCACAGGACACATACTGTATACCACAATACTTGTGCCTGCACTCTCAGGATTGCATAATGCACAGGCCCCTGCACAGAATACAACCAAAATGACTCTCTCATGCCAGCACAAACCTTCCCTACCCTCCCCCCAAAAGCCCATCACCCCCACTGTGCAAATCTCAACCAACAGCTCCAATCTCCTCCAGTACAGATCTTAACCCAAAGCCCTGAATCCCACATCCCAGCTCACCACCTCATCCCACTACCTCAGTACAGACTAGCTTTCAAGCCTAACCCCTTGATACAAACCCTTTTCCCAGCCCAATCCCTCAGTACAGACTCCCCCAAATGCAGTTCCTCCTCCCAGTCTAACCCCTCAGTAGAGACCCACTTCCCAGCTTCACCCCTCAGAACAGAATGCCTAAGTACAGATTCCCCAGGTACAAATATCCCTCAGTACAGACCCTCTTCTTAGCCTAACCCCACAGTACAGTCCCCCCCCTCCCAGCCTAACCCTTCAGCACACACCTCCTCAGTACAGACCCCCCCCCCCCCACTACAGACACCTCTCAATATAGAACCTCCAGTACAGACACGTCCCACTACAGCTATCCCTCAGTACAGACCCCCCCAGTACAGTTCCCCCTTCTAACCTAACCCCCAGTATAGACCCCCTTCCCTGCCTATCTCCTCAGTACATACCCCTCCTAGCCTTTCCCTACAATGCAGATCACGCCAGTACAGTCCCTGGTCCTAGCCAAACCCCTCAGTATAGACACCATAGGTACTGACACTCCTCAGTACAGATCCCCCTCCCAGTCTAACCCCTCAGTACAGACCCACTTCCCAGCCTAACCCCTCAGTACAGACCCCCCCCAGTACAGACCCCCCCCAGTACAGTTCCCCTCCCAGCCCCATACCTTCAGTGCTGACCTTTTTCAGCACAGACCTCTCCCCCTGTACAGACACCCCTCAGTACAGACCACCCAGTGCAGACAACCCTTAGTACATGCACACCCCAGTACAGACATTGCACACTACAGACCCCCTTAGTATAGACCTCCATTTAGTGCAGATCTAGTATTAACCACTTTAAGACCGGAAGGTTTTCCCCCTAATGACCAGGCCACTTTTTTCAACTTGGCACTGCTTGACTTTAACTGACAAATGCACAGTCATACGACGCTGTACCCAAACTAAATTTACGTCCTTTTTTTCCCACAAATAGAGATTTCTTTTGGTGGTATTTGATCATCTGTGCAATTTTTATTTTTTGCGATATACTCAGAAAAATAGCAACAATTTTGAAAAAAAAAAATCAATATTTTTCACATTCTGCTATATAACATTCCCAAAAAAAAAATTAAAAATCAAAACATTTTAGGCTAATTTGTTTTCTGCTACATATTTTTTGGGGAAAAAAAAATCACAATAAGTGCATTTTGATAGGTTTGCGCAAAAGTTATTGTGTCTACTAACTACGGGAAAGATTTATGTCATTTTTATTGGTTTTTTTTTTTAGTAAAAGGTAATGGTTCTAGTAATGGCGGCGATCTGCGTTTTTTTGCGGGACTTCGACATTGCAGCGGACAGATTGGACCCCTGACTGACATTTTTGACACTTGTGGGGGAGACCAGTGACATTACTACAGTAATCAGTGCCAAAAATATGCACTGTTACTGTAATAATGACACTGGCAGTAAGGGGATAACATTGTGGGTGATCAAGGGGTTAAATGTGAACCTAGGGGAGTGATTCTAACTGTGGGGGGGGGGGCGTGGCTGGTGAAATGACCATAAAGACCTGTGTTCCTATATAGAAGGATAACAGGGGCTCTATGATCATTCCAGGGAGAAGAACGGTCAGCTGTGTTTACAACAGCTGACCGTTCTCTCTCAGCGGGGATCAATCGCAGAGCCGCCTGCCTGCCGTCTGCATCGGCTTCCCCGCTGACGATCGGGGGTGGGAGCGTGCCGCCGGCGGAGCGCGCTCGCCCCCTAGCCCCCTGCTCGCAACCGCCGTACAGTTATGGCGGTTTGCGCAGGAGCGGCTACCTGCGGCAGTACATCTGCGGTGAGCGGTCGTGCAGAGGTTAATTCACATATACAGAGGCATACATGGCTCTAAGCACACTGACAATTTGGCCGTCAGCCTCAAATGGGGGCATTTTCAGGCACCTATCCTGCTGCCACTGCTAGCAGCCTGTCAAATCTATGAAAAGCTAAAATGTGGTAGCTGGATGCTGTACTGAGCAGCAGTCGCTTTTAGGGCTGTATGCATTCAGTTATGTATATCTCGAATGCAGATTTCCTGTGTTCGGGTCATATATTTTTGAGTGTATACAGCGCTAAATGTGAGTTCCATTCAGTGAGGCATCGATCTGCCTCATATTTTAGCCTTTCTTAGATTTTGACAGGCTGTTAGCAGCGGGGCTGAACACTGCACCTGTGCCTTCCAGGCACCTGAGAATGCCAGGCCTTGTCACTGAAAGATAAACCACCAGTGTGCATGTAGCAATGTGTTAAAATATATAGTATCTGGTGCACAGTTTAGCTGGCCTAGCACCAAATATGACTCTTAATATATATTTAATATATAATATATGTAGCACCCTCCTAGGTAGGTGCTAGGAAAACTGTAAGGGAGGCCCTGTCTGCTTATCAGGGGGGCCTAACTATTCAGTCAGGCTGTCATGTATTTCCAGGGTGTCCTCCTGTCAGCGGTAGTGAAGGTGTCCTTGGCGGTCAGCCTGGATGACAGAAGGTTTAGCTGAGCTGTAGAGAGGGATCCAGTGTGCTGTGGACCAAGTAGAGTTGCTGGGCAGAGGTTTTCAGGAAAGCAGTGTCGTGAGTACTGTAAACTGCCCAGGGGTCTGCCTAGGATAGGGGGCCACTCCAGAAGGTCAGAGGGATCCAGGAGCCAGCTAACCAGTAGAGAAGGCTTAGAAAAGGGGGTGCCAGAGTCTAAGCCCTGAAGATAAGTGTGTGAAAGAGGATGCTGGTGCAGCCGCAGGCCCTGAAGCGTACAAGTGTTAAGCAGTGCAGCAGTGATAAAGTAGCTACCTCAGCAAGGAGTGCTTAACCACTTAAGCCCCGGAAGATTTTACCCCCATTCCGACCAGGGGGTATTTTACGACTCGGCACTGCGTGACTTTAACTGACAATTGTGCGGTCATGCAATGTGGTACCCAAACGAAATTTACGTCCTTTTTTTCCCACAAACAGAGCTTTCTTTTGGTGGTATTTGATCACCTCTGCGCTTTTTATTTTTTGCGATATTAATAAAAAAAGAGCGAAAATTTTGCAAAAAAATGACATTTTCAACTTTGTCTTTTAAAAAATATCCAATATACTCAATTTATGTATTTTTTTTTGGCCAAAATATATTTAGCTACATGTCTTTGACAAAAAAAAATTCAATGAGCGTATTTTTATTGGTTTGCGCAAAAGTTATAGCGTCTACAAACTATGGTGTAAATACAGAAATTTACGCAGCTTTAATTTTTGACTGCCTATCTCATTTCATGAAGTGCTAAAATGGCAGGGCAGTACAAAACCCCCCCAAACTACCACTTTTTGGAAAGTAGACATCCTAAGGAATGTTCTGAGAGGCATGTTGAGCTCATTGAATATTTCATTTTTTTGTCACAGGTGTTTGAAAAATGACTAAAAATTTTTTTTTTTTTTTTTTTACACAAAGTTGTCATTGAAATGATATATTGCTCACACATGCCATGGGTATATGTGTAATTACACCCCAAAATATATTCTGCTGCTTCTCCTGAGTACAGGGATACCACATATGTGGGACTTTTTGGGAGCCTAGCTGTGTACGGGACCACAAAAACAAATCCCCACCATCAGAATTTCAAAGGGCGTACATTTTTCATTGCATTTTCTCACTACCTCTAACGGTTTAGGAGGCCCTGAAATGTCAAGATACCACAAAACCCCCCCAAATGACCCCATTTTGGAAAGTAGACACCCCAAGCTGTTTGCTAAGAGGCATGGTGAGTCCATGGAATATTTTATATTTTACCACAAGTTTTGGGAATATTACTATTTTTTTTTTTTATTTTTTTTTTTTACACAACGTTGTCACTAAAAGATAAAATTCTCACACATGACATGGGTATATGTGGAATTACACCCCAAAATACATTCTGCCACTTCTCCTGAGTATGGGGATGCCCCATGTGTGAGACTTTTTGGGAGCCTAGCTGTGTACAGGACCGCGAAAACCAATCAACACTCCCAGGTTTTCTAATGGCGTAAATTGTGCATGTCACCTCTGCACTACCTGTCACAGTTTCGGAGGCCCTAAAATTCCAAGATAGCACAAACCCCCCCCAAATGACCCCATTTTGGAAAGTAGACACCCCAAGCTATTTGCTGAGAGGCATGGTGAGTCCATGGAATATTTTATATTCTGCCACAAGTTCCGGGAAATACATATATATATATATATTTTTTTTTTTTTTTCACAAAGTTGTCAGTAAATGAAATATTGCTCACACATGCCATGGGTATATGTGAAATGACACCCCAAAATACATTCTGCTGCTTCTCCTGAGTACAGGGATACCCCATGTGTGAGACTTTTTTGCAGTCTAGCCGAGTACAGGTCCCCGAAAACCAGTCCCCGCTTTCAGGCTTTCCAAGGGCGTAAATTGTTGATTTCACTCCTGACTACCTATCACAGTTTCGGAGGCCCTAAAATTCCAAGATAGCACAAAACCCCCCCAAATGACCCCATTTTGGAAAGTAGACACCCCAAGCTATTTGCTGAGAGGCATGGTGAGTCCATGGAATATTTTATATTTTGCCACAAGTTCCGGGAAATATATATATATATATATATTTTTTTTTTTTTTCACAAAGTTGTCAGTAAATGAAATATTGCTCACACATGCCATGGGTATATGTGAAATGACACCCCAAAATACATTCTGCTGCTTCTCCTGAGTACAGGGATACCCCATGTGTGAGACTTTTTTGCAGTCTAGCCGAGTACAGGTCCCCGAAAACCAGTCCCCACTTTCAGGCTTTCCAAGGGCGTAAATTGTTGATTTCACTCCTGACTACCTATCACAGTTTCGGAGGCCCTAAAATTCCAAGATAGCACAAAACCCCCCCAAATGACCCCATTTTGGAAAGTAGACACCCCAAGCTATTTGCTGAGAGGCATG
This sequence comes from Pelophylax lessonae, assembly GCF_965119305.1. Classification (NCBI taxonomy): domain Eukaryota; kingdom Metazoa; phylum Chordata; class Amphibia; order Anura; family Ranidae; genus Pelophylax; species Pelophylax lessonae. The sequence goes on from NC_138768.1 coordinate 519,246,761, forward strand.
GTGAGTCCATGGAATATTTTATATTTTGCCACAAGTTCCGGGAAATATATATATATATATATTTTTTTTTTTTTTTTACACAAAGTTGTCAGTAAATTATATATTGCTCACACATGCCATGGGTATATGTGAACTGACACCCCAAAATACATTCTGCTGCTTCTCCTGAGTATAGGGATACCCCATGTGTGAGACTTTTTTGCAGTCTAGCCGAGTACAGGACCCCGAAAACCAATCATCGCCTTCAGGCTTTCCAAGGGCGTAAATTGTTGATTTCACTCCTGACTACCTATCACAGTTTTGGAGGCCATGAAATGCCAAGACAGCACAACCCCCCCCCCAAATGACCCCTTTTCGGAAAGTAGACACCCTGAGCTATTTGCAGAGAGGCATGTTGAGTGTTTTGCAGATCTCACTTTTTGTCACAAAGTTTTGGAAATTGAAAAAAGAGGAAAAAAAATGCATTTTCCTGTTTTTTCTTCATTTTCCAAAAAAAAATTAGAGCTGCAAAATACTCACCATGCCTCTCAGCAAATAGATTGGAGTGTCTACTTTGCAAAATGGGGTCATTTGGGGGGGGTTTGTGCAATCTTGGCTTTTTATGGACTTCAAAACTGTGATAGGTAGTAAGGAGTGAGATCAACAATTTACGCCCTTAGAAAGCCTAAAGGTGCGCATTGGTTTTCCGGGTCCTGTACGCGGCTAGACTGGCAAAAAGTCTCACACATGGGGTATCATTGTACTCAGGAGAAGCAGCAGAATGTATTTTGGGGTGTCATTTCACATATACCCATGGCCTGTGTGAGCAATATATCATTTACTGACAACTTTGTGTAAAAAAATAAAAAAAAATAAAAAAAATTTTTTTCCTCGAAACTTGTGGCAAAATATAAACTATTCCATGGACTCACCATACTTCTCAGCCAGTAGCTTGGAGTGTCTACTTTGCAAAATGGGGTCATTTGGGGGGGTTTTGTGCCATCTTGAAATTTCAGGGCCTCTGAAACTGTGACAGGTAGTCAGGGGTAAAATCAGCAATTTACGCCATTAGAAAACCTGAAGATGTGGATTGGTTTTCGGGGGCGCGTACACAGCTAGGCTCCCAAAAAGTCTCACACATGTGGTATCCCTGTACTCAGGAGAAGCAAAAGAATGTATTTTGGGGTGTCATTTCACATATTCCCATGGCATGCATGAGCAATATATCATTTAGTGACAACTTTCTGTAAAAAAACAACAAAAAAAAAAAAAATAATAATTTTCCCGAAACTTGTGGCAAAATATAAAATACTCCATGGACTCACCATGCCTCTCAGAAAAAAGCTTTGGGTGTCTACTTTTCAAAAAGGGGTCATTAGGGGGGTGTTTGAACAGTTCCGGCATTTTATACTCAATCTTATCCACACATCACCCACTCTTCTAACCACTTGAAAACCAAGCCTTTTCTGTGCCTTTTTGTTTACATGAAAAAATATTTTTTTTTTACTAGAAAATTACTTTGAACCCCCAAACATTATATATTTTTTTAAAGCAGAGGCCCTATAGAATAAAATGGTGGATGTTGCAAATTTTTTTGTCACACGGTATTTGCGCACAGATTTTCCAAACGCAATTTTTGCGAAAAAAATACATTTTTTTTTAATTTATTGCACAAATACACTATATAATTCCAATTTTTTTGGTAAAATTTAAAAGATGATCTTATGCCGAGTTCATAGACACCTAACATGACATGCTTTAAAAATTGCGCATGCCTGCGCAGCGACAAAAACGTATGTACATTTTTGAAAACCTTTAAAAGTCTCTACAGGTTACCACTTTAGACTTACAGAGGAGGTCTACTGCAAGAATTACTGCACTCGATCTGGCGATCGCGGCGATACCTCACATGCATGCTGCAATTGTGGTTTACATATGACACTAGACCACCGCTTGCGTGCGCCATTGCGCGCAAGCACCGGGGGTAAGGGGGGGGGCTCAATTTTTTTTTTTTTTTTTTTTTTTTCTTTTGCTTTTTTATGTTATTTTGACACCTTTCCTTTAATTTTTTTTTTTTTTAAATCATTTTTATTGTTATCATAGTGAATTTAAATATCCCCTATGATAGCAATCTGTAGTGACAGGTACTCTTTTTAAAAAAAATTGGGGTCTTTTAGACTCTAGATCTCTCCTCTGACCTTAACGCATCTGACCACACCAAAATTGGTGTGATAAAATACTTTCCCAATTTCCCAATGGCCCTGTTTATTTCTGGCGAAACAGAAGTCATAAAATGCTCGTAGCCTCCGGCATCTTAGGCCATAGAGATGATTGGAGCCATTCTCATCTCCAATTAGCTCTATGGTTAGATAATTGAACCACCGGCTGCACTCTCGGGTTAACCGGTGGGACAGGAGAGCCAGAGAAAAACCATGGAAGGCTGCGGAAGGCGGCGGTGGGGGGGGGGAGGCCCCTCCCACTGCATGTAAAAGCAGTCTAGCGGCCAATTACCTGCTAGAATTGCTTTTACATGTAAGCCGACCGCTGGCTGTAAAAAACGATACCAAGATGATGCCTAAATCTGCAGGCATCATCCTGGTATAACCACTCAAAGTCCAGCAACGTACCAGTACATTGCTGGTCCTTGTTTGGCATATAGGTTTTTTTTTTTTTCATGCAGCCTGTGGGCTGAACGGAAAAAAAGAGAACCTATCAGAAATCAGCACAGGAATAATGCGTAGTATTACTCATCATTAACCGCCCAAACAACCACCCACTGAATTTAATGATGGGTATACACGACACTATCCACGTATACCAAAATAGGATTTTAACTGCAGTGCTGAAATCAGAAAATCACCACAGCTGCTATCAGCAAAGGTATCCATATATGCTGAGCGCAAACGCTGTTTGTGTCAGAATATATAAAATCAATGCGTGGTAGCCGACGAGGGACCTGCAAGAGAAACAGGTCACAAAAGAATGAAAAAACAAACAAAGGACATTGAAAAAAAGTATAGTAGGAAGGAGTAGAAGGACATATAAAATGACTGACAACAACAGTTTTTGGATTTTCATCATTAACCGCCCAAACAACCACCCACTGAATTTAATGATGGGTATACACGGCGCTATCCACGTATACCAAAATAGGATTTTAACTGCAGTGCTGAAATCAGAAAATCACCACAGCTGCTATCAGCAAAGGTATCCATATATGCTGAGCGCAAACGCTGTTTGTGTCAGAATATATAAAATCAATGCGTGGTAGCCGACGAGGGACCTGCAAGAGAAACAGGTCACAAAAGAATGAAAAAACAAACAAAGGACATTGAAAAAAAGTATAGTAGGAAGGAGTAGAAGGACATATAAAATGACTGACAACAACAGTTTTTGGATTTTCATCATTAACCGCCCAAACAACCACCCACTGAATTTAATGATGGGTATACACGGCGCTATCCACGTATACCAAAATAGGATTTTAACTGCAGTGCTGAAATCAGAAAATCACCACAGCTGCTATCAGCAAAGGTATCCATATATGCTGAGCGCAAACGCTGTTTGTGTCAGAATATATAAAATCAATGCGTGGTAGCCGACGAGGGACCTGCAAGAGAAACAGGTCACAAAAGAATGAAAAAACAAACAAAGGACATTGAAAAAAAGTATAGTAGGAAGGAGTAGAAGGACATATAAAATTACTGACACCACAACAGTTTTTGGATCCTTTTATTTTTCTTTCTAACTGTTCCTTTACTTCTTGATTTGGGAGGGACTGCGATCATCTGCGATCTTCTCTTCCAGCTTGGGTCTCTCAAAATGTCGATGGACATCCAACATCCTTCGAGACCCTGTGTTTATGTGCCCTACACTGTGTCGTGCTGTACCCTACGCTAATAATCCACTAGTGTATGGTAGCGCTCGAAACATTCCCCGATGCAGAGACCAGGTTGGTCAGGACATTTGGGACAATAATAACGGGTGTCACGCCTAAATCCGCGCTTGCTACAGACACGACATCTTCTTTGGGGCCATCTTTGGGTAGGGGTACTCGGGAGGACATGTGAAAAATGCCTCTCATGCAGCCGGCTCACTGCATCTGGAAGGGGAAGTTGGGCAGGCATGCCTCCTGGGTACAGGTAGGCAAGGATGATCTCTTCCTGGAATTCCCGGAAAGATCCAGTTCGTCCTGACGCCCTGTATAGGACAAAGGCGTTCAGCATAGCCAATTGGTATAGGTAAACAGACACTTTTTTGTACCAGCGTCTGGCTTTACGGGCAACTAAATACGGCGCCAAAAGCTGGTCGTTAAGGTCCACCCCTCCCATGTTAAGGTTATATTCGTGGACACAGAGGGGTTTCTCCATAACGCCAGTTGCCGTAGGAATTTGGATCGTCGTGTCTGGGTGAAGGGAGGACAGAACATAAACATCCCGTGTATCCTTCCACTTCACCGCAAGTAATTTGTCCGTTTTCAAGCAGGCTCTCGCCCCCCGACTAAGACGGGAATCTACAAGCCGTTGGGGGAAGCCCCGGCGATTAGGTCGCACGGTGCCACATGCGCCAATTTGTAAATCAAGAAGGTGACTAAATAGTGGCACGCTTGTATAAAAGTTGTCCACGTACAAATGGTACCCCTTTCCGGATAAGGGTGACACCAAGTCCCAAACGATCTTACCGCTGCTCCCTATGTAGTCTGGGCAGTTGGGGGGCTCCACACAGCTATCTTTTCCCTCATAGACCCGGAAACTAACTGTATAGCCTGTGGCCCTGTCACACAATTTATACAGTTTGACCCCGTACTTGGCACGCTTGCTGGGGAGGTACTGTTTCATAGCAAGGCGGCCAGTAAATTTAATCAGGGACTCGTCAACGCAGACAACTTGTTCGGGGGTAAACAAGGCTGCAAACCGCTGATTGAAGTGGTCTATGAGGGGCCGAATTTTGTGGAGCCGATCGTATGCAGGGTCTCCCCGAGGACGACAGAGTTCATTGTCGCTGAAATGCATAAATCGCAGAATTTGCTCGTATCTCGTCCTGGACATAGAGGCAGAGTACATGCGCATATGGTGAATTGGGCTAGTGGACCAATATAGCCGCAATTCACTCTGTTTAGTTATGCCCATGTGGAGGGAAAGGCCCAGAAAGATCTTAAATTCGGAAACCGTTATAGGTTTCCAGCCGAATTGTCTGGCAAGGTGTGAATTTGGGTTGGCGGCGATGAACTGTTGTGCATACAAATTTGATTGATCCACAATAGATCTGTAAAGATCTTCCGTGAAGAACAGCTCAAAAAAGTTCAGGGGCGTAAAACCAGCTGTCTCCACGTGGATTCCAGGTTGGGCGGTGAATGGGGGAAGTACTGGCGCTGTAGTATCGGTGGGTTGCCAATTAGGAAATGCCAGCGCATCAGGGAGGGCACTATGGGCTCTACGGGCCTGTCTTCGAATACGCGGTGGCTGCGGGCCACTACTTGTGCTAGCCACCGCACCAGCTTCAACTGCACTTAGGGGACTCGCCACGTCACCAGGTCTTACTGCAGTGCTGGTTGTACTAGGTCCAGGTTGTACTAGGCCGCTGGCGCTTGCCAGGTCGCCAGAAGGATGAGCGGCACTAGTACCCACACTCTGCTCCATACGAGCACCCTGCGATTCCTGCATCACAACAACTTCAGAATGGGGTCGGGTACGCCTGGGTCTAACAGGGACCCATCTGTCGTCGGAGCTATCTGTCAGGGAGCCGCTGCCGTCATCAGGTTCATATACTGACACTAATTCGGTCATTGTAGCTTCCCCTTCGCTATCAGATGACTCGGTCAGCATATAACTGAGAAGCTCTTCATCCCTGTACGAACGTTTGGTCATTTTGGCAACTAAATTTACTCGTACAGTGATGCGACTCACAGGTAATAAAAGCACCTGGTTGTCGAAGACTATTTCAAGCGCTACAAAAAAAACTGCTAATGCTAGCAGGGATCAGGCCTGACTCTGCTAACACAGCGGTTTTGTGTCTTGTGTTTTTTTGCAAGTGACAGTAATCTATTGATTACTACACTTGCCTGGGTGAAAGGGTTAAACGCAGGTGCTGGCCGGAATCAGTACTGATCGTGCAAACACCGCGTTTTGGGAACCCTAAACTATGGGGGCGCTAGTATAGTTCTGATCAGATCAGATATTGATCTGTTCAAACACTATACTAGAAATGGAAGTGTAGGTGCGTGCGTGCGTGCGTGCGTGCGTGTGTGGCAATCAAGGGGTTACTTCTAAACTATGCGCTGGGGATCTGGGGGGGGGTGGCGGGGACCCTAAACCTCCTTTGGGAAAGAAACTAGCTAGCTAGCGCAACCTCAAGTCACAATGACACCAATACAAAATACAGTAAAAACAGTATATTATGTGTGTATTAGTGCTAATGTGACAGAGGGTGTAGGGGTTAACGGGATGTGATCAGGGGGGGATCAGGGGTTTAAATCTTTATTGGAAGGGACTGGCGGGTATCCTAAGGATAAAAGGAACGGTGGCAAGCGCTAAACCTGGTCACAAGTCACACTTATACGGGTATATAGAAAATGCTATATACTGTATACAGTGTGCGTTGTGGCAGGGGGTGTAGGGGTGATCAGGAGGGGATCAGGGGATTAAATCTTTATTGGGCGGGTGGGGGGGACCCTAAACCTGCTTGGGACACAAACTTAGTCGCCTGCGCTAATTCTGATCACAATGACACTAATACAAAAATACAAAAACACAGTATATTACGTTTGTATTAGTGCTGATGTGACAGAGGGTGTAGGGGTTAACTAGCGGTGATCAGGGGGGGATCAGGTGGGATCAGGGGCTTAAATCTTTATTAGGGGGGGGTGGCGGGTAATTCAAGTGGAAAAAGGGGGGTCGCAAGCGCTAGACCTGACCACAAATCACACTTATACGGGTATATAGCAAAATGCTATATACTGTATACGGTGTGTGTTATGGCAGGGGGTGTAGGGGTGATCAGGGGGGGGTCAGGGGCTTAAATCTTTATTGGGCGGGTGGCGGGGACCCTAAACCTTCTTGGGACAGAAACTTAGTCGCCTGCGCTAATTCTGATCACAATGACACTAATACAAAAATACAATAACACCGTATATTGCGTTTGTATTAGTGCTGATGTGACAGAGGGTGTAGGGGTTAACGGCGGTGATCAGGGGGGGTTCAGGGGGGATCAGTGGGTTAAATCTTTATTAGGGGGGGGTGGGGGGTAATTTGAGTGGAAAAGGGGGGGTCGCAAGGGCTACACCTGTTCACAAATCACACTTATACAGGTATATAGGTATATGCTATATGCTGTATATAGTGTGTGTTGTGTCAGGTGCTGTAGGGGTTAATTGGGGGGGCGATCGGGGGTGAAATGTGCCTATCTAACTGTGTGTGGGTGTGCTTGGTGCAGTACTCACAGTAAGATGTGCTCTCCTCTCACGCTGGATCCGAAAAGACCGTTGTGGGGGGAGGGCACATCTCCTCTAAGCCTGTGTTTACATTTCACAGGCTTAGAGGATGATCTGATTGGGCAGGACCGATCAACAGGTCCAGACCAAAAATGATTGGCCTGGACCTGATGACTGATCGGTTCTGAACCCAATCGAGTCATCATCGGCGGCGGGGACGCGCGGGAGCGCGCACAGGGCCGGCAAATTGTGCTGACGTAGGCCTACGTCAGTTTGCCTGGCCGGGGCTGAGTGCCGACGTAGATCGTCGTGCGCCGGTCGTAAAGTGGTTAAAGCGGAGTTCCGGGCAAAAAAATTTTTTAGCTAAAAATACCCCCGGGACAGTCAGGGCTAGTGCATTTAAACAACGATAGCCTCTGAATTGTCCCCTGTTTCACTTACCTGTAATAAGAAATACTTACATTGAAAATGTCTTGTCCAGCACTGCCATCTCAGGTGTGGGCAGCTGAAGCCGGAGTGTCCCTCTTTGTGTCCTCTTTGGTGATGTCGGAGTCGCAGAATGCCCTGCTCATCACTTCCGGGGCAGGCGCGTCATCCCTGAACAGCTTCTGCACATGCCCAGAAGTAGGGATGATCGAACTTTTGAAAAGTTTGGTTCGACCAGAACACCCGAATTTCCCGAAAGTTCGGTTCGGATTCCAGAACCCCATTGAAATCAATGGGACCCGAGCTTCTGGAATCAAAAAACACAATTTTGAAGCCCTAAAACCCAATAAGTGCCCCTAAAAAGTGCCTAGGGTTCTCGGTCATGGCCCAGGGACGATGAATCAGGCAAAAAAAAGTTCTTAAAAATTGTCGTTTTTGATAGAGAGCCAATTATTGAAAAAATTATTGGAAAAAAAAAAAAGAGATTTCTTTGGATTTAGTGTCTGGGGGGTCTAAAAAGTGTACCTGTGAAGTTTCAGCTCTGTAGCATGTCCAGAACCAGAAAAGAAACAGATTATTTTTCTTAGAATTTCAGTAGCGCAGGGATGGTGTTACCCTCCTTTCACACCTGGGCGTTTTTGTTTCAGGCGTTTTTTTTTACTTCTGTATAGGGGTATATATATATATATATATATATATATATATATATATATATATATATATATATATGTGTGTGTGTGTGTGTGTGTGTGTGTATATACTGTATACATATACATATATACACACACACATATATATATATATATATATATATATATATATGTGTGTGTGTGTGTGTGTGTGTATATATACAGTATACATATATATATATATATATATATATATATATATATATACATATATATGTATACCCCTAACCCAGAATCTGCATAGTGGGGTCACCCTGACATGGCAGAGTTTGGTCACCCTGACATGGCAGAGTCGGTTCACCCTAAACTACACTACGGTCACCCTGACATGGCAGAGTCAGTTCAGCCTAAACTACACTACGGTCACCCTGACATGGCAGATTTCGGTCACCCTAACATGGCAGAGTCAGTTCACCCTAAACTACACTACAGTCACCCTGACATGGCAGAGTCAGTTCAGCCTAAACTACACTACGGTCACCCTGACGTGGCAGAGTTCGGTCACCCTGACATGGCAGATTTAGTTCACCCTAAACTACACTACGGTAACCCTGACATGGCAGAGTCAGGTCACCTAAACTACACTACGGTCACCCTGACACTTAAAGCTATTCCTACAAAAACTAGATTTTTTACTCTAACTATAGTGGTATATAGTACCCTAACTACACTGCATATCCCTTTCCTCACACTAAAAGAACAGCTCCATACAGCAGAGAAACACAAATGCTTCCACTCTCTTCCACAGCCCCTGTATTACAGTGCTAGAGGTTTGGCGGGGCTATGTTATATACTGGGGGGCGTATGGGGGGCGTATTCACTCCTGATTGGCCTCTGGACCCCGTATTCACTCCAATCACATTCCTAGCAGACTCCTGCCCCCTCAATTGGCTTTTACTGATGTTTCTGGGCCAATCAAGGGCTTTTAAAGCCCAGTTCCTGTCCCATCGCATTTTGGGCGGTTCTGGTGGCCGAATTCCGAACTTTTACCGCAAAAAGTTCGGAATTCGGACGAATTTCGAACACCCAATGTTCGGGTCAAACCGATGGTGGACCCGAACCATTCGATCATCCCTACCCAGAAGCTGTTCAGCAGGGAATGACGCGCCTGAACCGGAAGTGACGAGTGACACCGGTGCAGGCGCATTGACTCCTGGGATTGATGACACTCATCTCCCAGGAGTCAATGCAAGGAGGAAATGACGTCGGAGGCCGTGTCCGCAGAGGGAGGAAGAGGAAGGAAGGTAAGTATATTTTATTAAAAACAAGGTAAGTGAAACAAAAAAAGTTTTTTAATTATCCAATTCTTTTTCAGGTGTTTTTAACCGCTTCCATACAGAGCAGTTAGACCCCCTTCCTGCCCAGACCAATTTTCAGCTTTCAGCACTCTCACACTTTGAATGACAATTGCTCAGTCATGCTACACTGTAACCAAACAAAATTTTTATCATTTTTTTCACACAAATAGAGCTTTCTTTTGGTGGTATTTGATCACAACTGGGTTTTTTTTTTTTCGTGATATAAGCAAAAAAAGAGCAAAAATTTTGCAAAAAAAACACTTTTTTTTAGTTTCTATTATAAAATTTTGCAAAAAATTAATTTTTCTTCATACATTTGGGCCAAAATTTATACTGCTACATATCTCTGGTAAAATTAACCCAAATTAGTGTATATTATTTAGTCTGTGTGAAAGTTATTGAGTCTAGAAGCTATGGTACCAATTACTGAAAATTGATCACACCAGATGTACTGATGGCCTATCTCCTTTCTTGAGGCCCTGAAATGTCAGGACAGTACAAATACCCCCCAAATGACCCATTTTTGTAAAGTAGACAGTCCAAGGTATTTAGTAAGAGGCATGGTGAGTTTTTTGAAGTTATAATTTTTTCCCACAATTCTTGGGAAAATGAAGAAAACATTTTTTTTTCTTTTTTTTTCCCAAAACGTTGTCAATTTATAAGCTATTTCTAACACATAGCATGTACACAGCAAAAATGACACCCCAAAATTCATTCTGCTACTCCTTCTGAGTATGGTGATACCACATGTGTGAGACTTTTACACAGCCTGGCCACAAAAAGAGACTCCACGTCCAAGTAGCACCATAAGGCGTTTTAGGAGCATAAATACACATAAAACTTTCTTACTACCTATCACACTTTTCAAGGCCCTAGAGCAACAATACAATGGAAAAGTCCACAAAATGACCCCATTTTGGAAAGCAAACACTCCAACGTATATTCTATGAGGCATTATGGGTCCTTTGAACATGTCATTTTTTTCCACAAGTTTTTGGAAAATGTGGGAAAAAAATAAAAACTTTTTTTTTTTACACAAAGTTGTCAATTTATAGGATATTCCTAACACATAGCATGTACATCGCAAAAATGACACCCCAAAATACATTCTGCCACTCCTCCTGAGTATGGCAATACCACATGTGTGAGACTTTTTCACAGCCTAGCCATATAGAGGGGCCTAAACATCCAAGGAGCATCATCATGCATCCTAGCCACTTGCCTAGGCCTATTTTTGACATTTGGTGTTTACAAGCTAAAATCAGTTGTTTTTGCTAGAAAACTACTTAGAACCCCAAAACATTATATATTTTTTTTTAGCAGAGACCCTAGAGAATAAAATGGAGATTATTGCAATATTTTTTATCACACCGTATTTGCGCAGCGGTCTTCCAAACGCAATTTTTTGGGAAAAAAATCACTTTTTTTAATTAAAAAATAAGAAACCAGTAAAGTTAGCCCAATTGTTTTCCATAATGTGAAAGATAATGTTACGCCGAGTAAATAGATACCCAACATGTCATGCTTCAAAATTGCGCACGCTCACAGAATGGTGACAAAGTTTGGTACTTAAAAATCCCCATAGGCGACATTTTAAAAATTTCTACAGGTTGCTATCTTAGAGTTACAGAGGAGGTCTATGGCTCAAATTATTGCTCTTGCTCTAACGATCACGACGATACCTCACATGTGTAGTTTGAACACTGTTTACATATGTGGGCGGGGTTTCCATATGCGTTCGCTTCTGCGCGCGAGCTCGCGGGGACACGGCGCTTTAATTTTTTTTTTTTTTTTTTTTTACTATTTATTTTATTTATTATTTTTTATTTTTACACTGTTTTTTAAAAAAAAAAAAAATTGATCATTTTTATTTCTATTGCAAGAAATGTAAACATTACTTGTAATAGAAAAAGGCACGACAGGACCTCTTTTTTGTGAGATCTGGGGTCAAAAAGTCCTCAGATCTCACAAGTACACTAAAAGATAGAAAAAATAAAAAAAAAAAATAAAAAAAAAAATTAAATAAAATGAAAAAAAAAAAGGGACCTTTAAACTGGTTGCTAGGCAACGACGTTTGCCGTAGCTCCGGTCCTCCAAGACCATAGAGTCGAGTGAGGGCAAGCTTGCCCTCACTCGACATCCTGTCTGTGAGGATCTGGGACCGGATCGTTTTCCCCGCTGCCGGCGGGTCCGGTAAGCGGGGAAAAGGACCAGAATGCAGCGGGAGGGGGGGGGGCACCTCTTCCGCCACCCGGAAGGGTGATCCCGCGGCGAATCCGCCGCTGGGACCACCCTTATCGGAAAGCCAACCGTCCACCGTTTAAAAAAATACCAGGGTTATGGCAGCTATCTGCTGCCATAACACCGGTATTTAGGTTTAAACGGACGACGTATGTTAACCTTTTTGGACTTAGACATGGTGGCTGTATGAAGGGTGACAGGTACTCGGCTACTTTGCTGGGCAGGTGACAGGTACTCTGGTACTGATGAGCAAGTGGCAGGTACTCGAGTACTCCGATAGGCAGGTGACAGGTACTCGGGTACTCTTATGGGCAGGTGACAGGCAGGTGATAGGTACTGATGAGTAGTACTGATACTGATAGGTGATACTGATACTGTACTGATGGGTACGGATGATCAGTACTGATACTAATAGGTGATAGGTACTGATGGGTACTGATGAGTACTGATGAGTAGTGATGGGTAATGATGAGCAGGTGGCAAGTACTCGGGTACTTCAGGTGTCAGGTACTCTGATGAGCAGGTGGAAGGTACTCGGGTACTCTGTTGGGTAGGTGACAGGTACTTGGGTACTCTGATGGGTAGGTGACAGGTACTCGGGTACTCCGATGACGGGTACTCGGGTACTCCGGTGACGGGTACTCAAAGTACCAGAGTACCTGTCATCAGAGTACCCGAGTACCTGTCATCAGAGTACCCGAGTACCCGTCATCAGAGTACCCGAGTACCCGTCATCAGAGTACCCGAGTACCTGTCATCAGAGTACCCGAGTACCCGTCATCAGAGTACCCGAGTACCCGTCATCAGCGTATCCGAGTACCTGTCATCAGAGTACCCGAGTACCTGTCATCAGAGTACCCGAGTACCTGTCACCAGCCCATCAGAGTACCTGTCATCAGAGTACCCGAGTACCTGTCATCAGAGTACCCGAGTACCCATCATCAGAGTACCCGAGTACCTGTCACCAGCCCATCAGAGTACCTGTCATCAGCCCATCAGAGTACCCGAGTACCTGTCATCTGAGTACCTGATGGGCTGATGACAGGTACTCGGGTACTTTGATGGGCTAGTGACAGGTGCTCTTTATTGGGGGGGGGGCAATCAGTGTGTTTGGGGTGCACTATGATTGGTAACTAGCTGTTACCACAATCTCCTCCTCACACAGGATCAGTGTGTGAGGAGGAGAACACGGTGACAGCTAGTTACCGTGTTCTCTGATGACATTTGTGACCGGCTGTGATTGGACACAGCCGGTCACGTGGTAAAGAGCCAATTTCATTGGCTCTTTACCTAGATCGGGGATGGGCTCTGTCCGAGGGACGAGCCTCGTCCCCGATCGCCGCACTGCGCGCCCCCGGGGGCGCGCATTAAGGAAGGAACGAGCGGCTCGCGCTGGAGCCGCTCATGTGATCGGCTGTGATTGACACAGCCGATCACGTGGTAAACAGCCAATTTCATTGGCTGTTTACCTTGATCGGGGTTGGGCTCAGTCCGAGGGACGAGCCTCACCCCCGATCGCCGCGCTGCGCGCCCCCGGGGGCGCGCAGTAGCGGGGAGATCCGGGCGCCGTCATATGACGTCCGCCCGGATCGAGAAAGGATTTGTGCCGACGTCATTTTACATGACGCGGTACGGAAGGGGTTAAGCTAGCGGACGGTGCAAACTTCATTTTTAGGGTGGAACTCCGCTTTAAGGAAGCTTCAAAAGGACTTTGAGTCACAAGAAGGTGATCGGAAGTCAGTACAGTGTTAACAGGCAGCAGGCCAGCGTTAACCAGTGTTAACCGGTGCTGACTGGCATCAAGCCAGCATCAAGTCAGCAAAACAAGCACTGTAAGAGCGGTCATCTCAGAGATCTACCGCTCTTACAGTGCTTGTTTTTTATCATCCAAATGTGAGTTTTATTCTTATGTTGAGACCAATAAATTCAATCTTTTAAGCAATATTACGCTATTGGGATTCTTCCTTTCCTTTCTATATGGGGACCGTCTGGTGAGAGTGTACAGGGAACCCGCAATTGATAGCCAGTTCCATCCACAGTACTTCACCCGGATTATATGCCGGACCAAGCCTGTGAAACCCTTACGCTGTATGGTTTAGGGGTCCACACTGTCCGGTAAGTGCCAACTACCTAGGGGAGAGGACCATCACCATCGCACTATTGTTGCATGCATTCATTTCCAGCACCTGAGCACCTTTTCGGGTTGTTTTTATAACCAAAAGACTTTCACTTGCCACTTGCTGACTACTGCACTTTTGTTTTTTGATATTGGACTTTTTATATGTCATTTACCTGATTTATTTATATTTTTTTATCAATTGCACTATATATGGGGTGGTGATCTGCACTTTTAACATATATGTCAAGAGATTTCTATATATTTATTATTTATTATTTATTTTTTATATTTTTTATATTTACTTGCATATTTTCTTGTTTATTTGAGATCTTATGTGGTATTTATTTACACATGCATCCATTATAAATATTTAGCACTTTGAGCACTTTATTAGCATTCACATACCCAAATCTGCGCTGTCTTCCCCACATTTGCACTTTTCAAATCATTTTGATTTTATGCACAGCGGCATTTTTGGAGTTATTCTATATATTACCATAGCGCAGCATTAATTTTCGTTTCACTGCGTGAATTTAACTGGTAGCTGCGCAGTCATGTAATGCTGTACCCAAACAAAATGTATGTCCTTTTTTTTCCACAAATAGAGGTTTCTTTTGGTTGTAGCTGATCACCTCTACGGCTTTTATTTTTTGCAATATAAATAAAAAAATACCGAAAATTTTGAGAGCAAAATTAAATTTTTTACTTTTTCTTATGAAAAATATCCAATGAACTCAATTTTTGTCATACATTTAGGACAAAACGTATTTAGCTACATGTCTTTGATAAAAAAAATCTCAATAAGCTATATTAGTTGGTTTGCGCAAAAGCTACAGCGTCTTGCAAACTATGGTGTTTATACTGGAATTTACACAGCTTTTACTTTCTGACTGCCTATCTCATTTCTTGAAGTGCTAAAATGGCAGGACAGTACAAACCCCCCCCCCCAAATTACCCCTTTTTTGGAAAGTAGACACCCCAAGGAATTTCCTGAGAGGCATGTTGAGCCCATTGAGTATTTAACTTTTTTGTCACAGATGTTTGAAAAATGACAAAAAAAAAAACAACTTTTTTTTACACAAAGTTGTCAATTAAATTATATATCGCTCACACATGCCATGGGTATATGCGAAATGACACCCCAAAATACATTCTGCTGGGCATACAGCATGTGTGAGACTTTTTGGCAGTCTAGCTGCGTACAGGACCACGAAAACCAATCACTGCCTTCAGGCTTTCTAAGGGCCTAAATTGTTGATTTCACTCCTCACTACCTATCACGGTTTCGGAGGCCATGAAATGCCAAGATAGCACAAAACCTCCCCAAATGACCCCTTTTCAGAAATTAGACACCCTAAGCTATTTTCTGAGAGGCATGTTGAGTCCATGAAATATTTTATATTTTGCCAGAAGTTTTGGAAAAATTACATTTATTTTTAATTTTTTTTACACAGAGTTGTAATTTAAATGATATATTGCTCACACATGCCATGGGTATATGTGGAACTACACCCCAAAATACATTCTGCTGCTTCTCCTGAATATAAAGATACTGCATGTATGAGACCCTTTGGCAGTCTAGATGCGTACAGGACCCCGAAAACCAATCACTGCCTTCAGGCTTTTGAAGGGCGTAAATTGTCAGTTACACTCCTCACTACCTATCACAGTTTCGGAGGCCATGAAATGCCAAGAAAGCACATAACCCCCCCCCCCCCCCTTAGAAAACCTGAAGGCGGTGATTGGTTTTCGGGGGTCCCGTACACAGCTAGGCTCCCAAAAAGTCTCACACATGTGGTATCCCCGTACTCAGGAGAAGCAGCAGAATGTATTTTGGGGTGTAATTCCACATATAACCATGGCATGTGTGAGCAATAATTCATTTAGTGACAACTTTGTGAAAAAAAAAAAATAATTTAATTTTCCCAAAACTCGAGGCAAAATATAAAATATTCCATGGACTCAACATGCCTCTCAGCAAATAGCTTGGGGTGTCTACTTTCTAAAAAGAGGTCATGTGGGGGGTGTTTGAATTGTCCTTGCATTTTATCCCCAATATTAGAAGCTTATGACACACATTACCCACTTTTCTAACCACTTGAAGACCAAACCTTTTCTGACACTTTTTGTTTACGTGAAAAAATGATATATTCTTTTTACTAGAAAATTACTTTGAACCACTAAACATTATATATATATATATATATATATATATATATAAATATATATATATATATATATATATATATATATATATATATATATATATATTAAAGCAGAGGCCCTACAGAACAAAATAGTGGGTGTTGCAAATTTTTTTGTCATACGGTATTTGCGTAAAGATTTTCCAAATGCAATTTGTTGGGAAAAAAACACTTTTTTTTTAAATGTAATGCACAAATACACTATATAGTGCACAATTGTTTGGTAAATTATAAAAGATGATCTTATGTCGAGTACATAGATACCAAACATGACATGCTTTAAAATTGCGCACCCCTGTGCAGTGGCAACAAACTACATACGTTTTTAAAAGCATTTAAAAGCCTTTACAGGTTACCAATTTAGATTTACAGAGGAGGTCTACTGCAAGAATTACTGCCCTAGATCTGATGTTCACGGCGATACCTCACATGCATGGTGCAATTGCTGTTTACATATGACACCAGACCGATGCTTGCGTTCGCCTTTGCGTGCAAAGGCGGGGGGATAGGGGTACTTGAATTTTTTTTTTTTTATTATTATTTATTTTGCTTTTTTATTTTATTTTGACACCTTCCCTTTCATTTTTCTTTTTTTTATCATTTTTATTGTTATCACAGGGAATTTAAATGCCCCCTATGATAGCAATAAGTAGTAACAGGTACTCTTTTTTAAAAGAAATTGGGGTCTATTAGACTCTAGATCTCTCCTCCAAGATTGGTGTGATAAGATGCTTTCCCAATTTCCCAATGGCTCTATTTATATCTGGCAAAACCGAAGTCCCAAAATGCTCATAGCTTCCAGTATCTTAGGCCATTGAGATGATTGGAGCCATTCTGGTCTCCTAAGCCTGATTCTGACAGTGAGGGTTCCCCATAGCTCTCATCTGTCCTGCTCAGCATCGTGTAGGCCTCTTCACTAGTGTACCTCTGTTTGGACATTTTGGCCAATAAATTTATAGGTACCTAGTGTGACTCACAGGTAAAAAAGCACCTGGTTGTCAAGGACTGTTTAAAGAGGTTGTAAAGCCACATTTTTTTTTCACCCTGCAAGAGAAACACATAATGAGCTAGTATGCATCGCATACTAGCTCATTATGAAATACTTACCTTAGAACGAGCCCCCGCCGTGCCGTCCGCTTACCTCTATGACGGGCGACATATCCAGTCGCCCGTCTTCCGGGATTGTGGCATCCAGCCATCTGATTGGCCGGAGCCGCGGTGACATCACTCCCGCGCACTCCCGGTCACGGCACGGGGCTCTGAAGGAACGGCACGAGCGGCCATTCCTTCAGAGCGCATGCGCCAGTGACGTCACTGGTTGCATGTAAGGTAAATATCTCCTAAACGGTACATGTTTAGGAGATATTTACAGTATATAGGTAAGTCTTATCATAGGCTTACCTATAGGTACAACTTGCAGAGGAGGGTTTACTTCCTCTTTAATCTGCTACCAAAAAATGTAACTGCTAGTGCTGGCAGACATCAGGTCTGACTTTGTCAACGCTGCGGTTTAGTGTACTGTGTATTGGAAGCGACGGTAATCTGCTGATTCTGCACTTCTTGGGGGAGGCAGAAGGGCTAAATGCAGGTGCTAGCAGGTGTTAGGGTTGATCCTGCTAACGCTGCGTTTTGGGAACACTATACTAAACTATTGGGGGCGCTAGTATAGTTCTGATCAGATCAAAGATATTGATCCGTTCAGACAATATGCTAGTAATTGAGGTGTTTAGTGTGTGTGTGTATGTGTGTGTGTGTATGTGTGTGCGGGTTAAAATGTATTATTTTATAATTCGGCTTATGTTTGTAACTCATTTTTCTATGCAATAAAACTCAAATATGCAAAAATAAAAATTGTATTACTAAATATGCAGCGGGCAATCTGACGCTGTCCTGAATTGACGCTAACATTAACACTAACTGATGTCACCTGTGACACCAATACATTGATCAGAAAAAAGATCTGCACACTATAATAGTGATACTTTGACAGGGCAATGAAGGGGTTAACTGGGGGTAATCAGGGGGTTAAATATTTATTAGGGGATATATACCTAAAACCTATCTGGGACTCCCTCTAACAGCCACTGCCTCTCACACTAACTGAAGTCACATGTGACACTAATACAGTGATCAGTATATTTATCTGCATACTGAATATAGTGTGCACTGTGACAGGGAGTGAAAGGGTTAACTGGGGGGGGGTGATCAGGGGGTTAAATCTTCATTAGGAGATGTATGGCGGGTACCCTAAACCTATCTGGGATTATCACTAACTGCCTCTCACACTAACTGAAGTCACAAGTGACACTAATTCAGTGATAGGTAAATGTATCTTTATATTGTATATAGTGTACGCTGTGACCGGGAGTGAAAGGGTTAACTGGGGTTGATCGACAATGTGGGCTATGTGGGACTTTAAGTGAGACACCGGCAGGTATGCCCAGCGTCTCCATCCCTGTATCGGAAAAAAACAAATTGAAAAGGATTAAGAGAGGTGCATGGAAGCCAGCCAGCCAGCCAGCCCCCAGTCTGATGTACTCACCCTCCAGTCTGCCACCAATCAAGTAGACCTGTCTCAATATAAATAAAGAACAGGGGTTTAGTTGACACGCATTTGCAAACGCATGTGTAAGCTGCAGAGCCACGACATGGCACCCTGTTTTATCTGCAGTCCTAACACTTTTAAATTTGAGTGTCTCCACTCTGGGAGCACATGGCTGCTAATGGGTGGATAGGAGGCAGGTGGGAGGGAGCAGCCCAAACTTCCCCCAACCCACCTCCATCCACGACTGGTCTAGTATCTCAATGCTCTAATAGCAATGTTCTTAAGATGGTACAAACTGAAAATGACCAGCTGAGAAGCATACACCTCCAATCCCTTGGCGGATGCAGTGTAAAACACAGATTGGGACTTTATATGATGCAATTTGCCTGCATAGCACAGTGCCTCCATCCCTAATTTCATAAAATATTTGGGACTTTTCATGAGACAAGCAGGTCATGCTATGGTCTCCATCCCTGTATATGACAAAACTGGGGTCAAATTAGACTGCATCCACCAAAAACGCACGAAAATTGCACGGTGGGACTTTAAATGAAGCACCAGCCTGTAGGCAAGGTGCCTCCATCCCTGGTTACATAGACAACGTGGGCTATGTGGGACTTTAAGTGAGACACCGTCAGGTATGCCCAGCGTCTCCATCCCTGTATCGGAAAAAACAAATTGAAAAGGATTAAGAGAGGTGCATGGAAGCCAGCCAGCCCCCAGTCCGATGTACTCACCCTCCAGTCTGCCACCAACCAAGTAGACCTGTCTCGATATAAATAAAGAACAGGGGTTTAGTTGACACGCATTTGCAAATGCATGTGTAAGCTGCAGAGCCACGACACGGCACCCTGTTTTATCTGCAGTCCTAACACTTTTAAATTTGAGTGTCTCCACTCTGGGAGCACATGGCTGCTAATGGGTGGATAGGAGGCAGGTGGGAGGGAGCAGCCCAAACTTCCCCCAACCCACCTCCATCCATGACTGATCTAGTATCTCAATGCTCTAATAGCAATGTTCTTAAGATGGTACAAACTTAAAAGGACCAGCTGAGAAGCATACACCTCCAATCCCTTGGCGGATGCAGTGTAAAACACAGATTGGGACTTTATATGAGGCAATTTGCCTGTTTAGCACAGTGCCTCCATCCCTAATTTCATAAAATATTTGGGACTTTACATGAGACAAGCAGGTCATGCTATGGTCTCCATCCCTGTATATGAAAAAACTGGGGTCAAATTAGACTGCATCCACCAAAACGCAGGAAAATCGCACGGTGGGACTTTAAATTAAGCACCAGCCTGTAGGCAAGGTGCCTCCATCCCTGGTTACATAGACAATGTGGGCTATGTGGGACTTTAAGTGAGACACTGGCAGGTATGCCCAGCGTCTCCTTCCCTGTATCGGAAAAACAAATTGAAAAGGATTAACCGCTTGCCGACTGCGCACAGTATATTTACTGCGGCAGTCGGCCCCGGCCAGGCAGAGTGACGTAGGTCTACGTCGCTCGCCTGTCACTCCTTCCAGAGCCAATAGCGGGCGGGCGCGCGCCCGCCGAGGCGCGCGCCCGCCTCGGCTCGTTCACGGAGGAGTGCGGGAGTGTGACTGGCGGACCCGATGTCCGCCGGTCACACTACGATCGCCGCTACAGCGGGAGAAAGACAGAGCGGCTTGTGTAAACAAGCCACCTGTCAGTTCTCCCTGTGTAAAAGTGAAGATCAAACAGTTCTACTATGTAGAACTGTTGATCTTTGTTTTTACACTAGTAGACATGTCCCTACACAGTTAGAATCACGCCCCTAGGACACACTTAACCCCTCCCTGTCCAATACTGTTAACCCCTTCCCTGCCAGTGTCATTTTTGCAGTAACAGTGCATATATATAGCACTGATTACTGCAGTAATGTCACTGGTACCCCCAAAAGTGTCAAAAATGTCAGTCAAGGGTCCGATCTGTCCGCCGCAATGTCGCAGTACCGCAAAAAAAATCGCAGATCGCTGCCATTACTCGTTAAAAAAAAAAACACCAAAAATGACAAAAATCTTTCCCTTTGTTAGTAAACGCGATAACTTTTGCGCAAACCAATCAAAATACGCTTTTTGCGATTTTTTTTACCAAACATAGGTAGCGTAAAACAAATTGGCCGAAAATTTTAAAAAATTTTGATTTTTACATTTTTTTTTGGGGGAATTTCATATAAAAAAAAGTGAAAAATATTGTTGTTTTTGCAAAAATTACGCTCTTTTTTTGTTTATAGCGCGTGATCAAAAAATCGCACAGGTGATCAAATACCACCAAAAGAAAGCTCTGTTTGTGGGAAAAAAAGGACGTGAAATTCGTTTAGGTACAGCGTCGCACGACCGCGCGATTGTCCGTTAAAGTCACGCAGTAAAAAATCGCAAAATAACCCCTGGTCTTTTAGCAGGAAAATCCTCCGGTGGTAAAGTGGTTAAGAGAGATGCATGGAAGCCAGCCAGCCCCCAGTCAACTGGGGTTGATCAGGGGGTTAAATGTCTGCCTATGTGTACTGGTGTCAGTGTAGTGCTTGTGTACTCACAGTTGATGCTCTCTCTTCTCATGCTGGAACCGACAAGGGCTCCAGGAGAGAAGATTGCATAATTTCCTGTGCCTGTGCTTACATTACACAGGCACAGGATGTTCTACAATTGGTCAGAACCGATCAACAGATCCAGGCCAAAAATCATTGGCCTGGACCTGATGACTGATCCGTTCTGAACCGAATCAGAACATCGCAGGGTCCCGCTAGCCCCGCATGCGACCAACGTACATGTACATCGGTTTGCACAGCCGAGCCACCTTGCCGCAGTAAAAAAAAGAAGCTCATGTAATTTTTTCAGTGACAGGCATTTTGCTACAGGCGACAGAACACTCAGATGTGAACAGGGGCTATTGAAATGAATAGGAATTGACTAGTTGAGCATTTTATAACTTTAAGCTTCCAGAAGAAAATCGATCAGGTGTGAATGAGGCCTAATGGGAGAAAAATTTGGCAAAATAGTGCATATTATAAAATATATTATATAGCATATATAGCATAGCAATATATACATAGCATACCTCCCAAATGTACCTCATTTGAAACCAAGTCCATCTGTCCCTCTTGCAGCCTCTGTTTTACCTCTTCTTGGACTTATGTGTACATCTCTTTACAAAATGTACTATTTTGTTACAAAAAATGTTATGTTGCACTAAACTTTTTTTATTTAACCTTAATATTTCTGCATTTGTTATTTTTGAAAAGCCAATATAAAAGGAGGTAAAAAAAACACTTGTGTGGTTTAGCCACATACAGTATTGGATCTTTGTGGTTCCTGTAACCCAGGATTGTGGCGGTGATGTGTCCTTTACCTACATATTGTATGCTTAAAGGTGTCCCTCTTTATTATTTTAGAAAGTTAAGAGATATGATATAGACAGATCTATCAGATTACCTGGATTATATGTGGAGCCTAAGCTGTAAATTTACACGCTGAGGTATATACACTGCTAACTGTATTGCAGATAATGATAAAGTTTACCACACAGACCATGAAAATGCTATGAGAGCAATAAGAATAGGATGCCCTGAGATGTAGGTGGTAATAGCATTTGACAAATATATTTGGATGAAAATAATGTACTGTATACAATGTTTTGGAACCGCTCTGCAATTGCTATGAAATGCTGTAATCTCTAATGCTGTTTCTTGGCCTGGACAAGAATAGTAAGGTGGAGAACATATTCCCTTTGGGGCACAATGCTCATATTTACCTGGGGGAGTCTGAAAAGGTCTAAGAATGTGATAGAACTTCCTAACTTGAAAGCATTTCTTACATTTCCTTGGTTGAGATAGCAGGGACAATTGTGATTTGAAGTATTGTGGTTATACATAGAGGATACAAAGGTGATTTTCACCAAAATACCTCTGTCCTGAAAAAGCCCGTTTAGGTGAAACACGTTAAAAGAAAACTTTGAATACTAAAAGTTGTCAGTGATCTATTTTTAGAAAATTGTTTACTATGTATGTAATACTTAGTTAAAGTACTGTATGTACAGTATCTCACAAAAGTGAGTACACCCCTCACATTTTTGTAAATATTTTATTTTATCTTTTCATGTGACAACACTGAAGAAATGAAACTTTGCTACAATGTAAAGTAGTGAGTGTACAGCTTGTAACAAAAACAAATGGTTACTGTCCACACCTGTAACTGGTCTCTGCAGCAAGGAGCATTGGAAGGGCGATGCATATAACAAGACAAAAAGATTTCCAAGCTCTCCTTACCGACCAATCTGCGACCAACCGAATTGACCTGTCCAACAGTACGCGTTAAAAACAGGGGTTTAGTTGCACACATTTGCAAATACATGCGTAAGCCACAGAGCCCCATCAAGGCACCCCATTATCTGTGATCCTAACTCTAAATTCTGAGAGTCTACAACAATGGAAGCACATGCATTTAATGGACAGGTGTAGGACAGATATACCTGAAGGGAGCCCACCCCTTCTTAAAGGCACAGGGGCACACTGAACATCCAGCCTATTGCACAATGGCAGCAAAGATGTCAGTGCGTTTGCCTGGTCAATATATAGTCTATAACAAAAATAAATGGTTACTGTCCACACCTGTAACTGGTCTCTGCAGCCAGGAGCATTGGAAGGGCGATGCATATAACAAGACAAAAAGATTTCCAAGCTCTCCTTACCAACCAATCTGCGACCAACCAAATTGACCTGTCCAACAGTACGCGTTAAAAACAGGGGTTTAGTTGCACACATTTGCAAATACATGCGTAAATTTACACAATACGTGTAAATTTGCTGTCCCCTCAAAATAACTCAACACACATCCATTAATGTCTAAACCTCTAGCAACAAAAGTGAGCATACCCCTAAGAAAACAGTGTCTAAATTGGGCCAAAAGTGTCAATATTTCGTGTGGCCACCATTATTTTTCCAGCACTGCCTTAACCCTCTTGGGCATGGAGTTCACCAGAGCTTCACAAGTTGCCACTGGAGTCCTCCTCCACTCCTCCATGATGACATCAAGGAGCTGGTGGATGTTAGAGACCTTGCGCTCCTCCACCTTCCGTTTGAGGATGCCCCACAGATGCTAAATAGGGTTTAGGTCTGGAGACATGTTTGGCCAGTCCATCACCTTTACCCTCAGCTTCTTTAGCAAGGCAGTGGTCATCCTGGAGGTGTGTTTTGAGTCGGTATCATGTTGGAATACTGCCCTGCGGCCCAGTCTCTGAAGGGAGGGGATCATGCTCTGCTTCAGTATGTCACAGTACATGATGGCATTCATGGTTCCCTCAATGAGTTGGAGCTCCCCAGTGCCGCCAGCATTAATGCAGCCCCAGACCATGACACTCCCAACACCATGCTTGACTGTAGGCAAGACACACTTGTCTTTGTACTCCTCACCTGGTTGCCGCCACACATGCTTGGCACCATCTGGAACGTTTATCTTGGTCTCATCAGACCAATGGACATGGTTCCAGAAAACCATGTCCTTAGTCTGCTTGTCTTCAGCAAATTGTTTGCGGGCTTTCTTGTGCATCATCTTTAGAAGAGGCTTCCTTCTGGGACGACAGCCATGCAAACCAATTTGATGCATTGTGCGGCTTATGATCTGAACACTGACAGGCTGACCCCCCAGCCCTTCAACCTCTGCAGTAATGCTGGCAGCACATATACCCTATATTTCCCAAAGACGACCTCTGGATTGGATGCTGAGCATGTGCACTCAACTTCTTTGGTCGACCATGGCGAGGCCTGTTCTGAGTGGAACCTGTCCTGCTAAACCGCTGTATGGTCTTGGCCACCGTGCTGAAGCTCAGTTTCAGGGTCTTGGCAATCTTCCTATAGCCTAGGCCATCTTTATGTAGAGCAATAATTCTTTTTTTTAGATCCTCAGAGAGTTTTTTGCCATGAGGTGCCATGTTGAACTTCCAGGGACCAGTATGAGAGAGTGAGAGCGATAACACCAAATTTAACACACCTGCTCCCCATTCCCACCTGAGACCTTGTAACACTAATGAGTCACATGACACCGGGGAGCGAAAATGGCTAATTGTGCCCAATTTGGACATTTTCACTTAGTGGTTTACTCACTTTTCTTGCCAGCAGTTTAGACAATAATGGCTGTGTGTTGAGTTATTTTGAGGGGACAGTAAATTTACAGTTATACAAGCTGTACACTCACTACTTTACATTGCAGCTAAGTGTCATTTCTTTAAAGTTGTCACATGAAAAGTATATAATAAAATATTTACAAAAATGCGAGAGTTGTACTCACTTTTGTGAGATACTGTATATAATTGTAACTTTTTTATTGGTGATGAAATAAACATTTAATATTGTATTATTGTTGTGCAAAATTTAACCATGTGATTCGTTGGTGTTTTGATTTTGACAATTGCTATGAAGAAAATGTATTATTTTGTGTCACCAGAGGAATTGATATTAGGTTGGAGATACAGAGGGCCCCTTAATGGATTTGCTATGGGGCCCCATCACATATAGATACGGCTCTGTATATAACCAATAATTTCTGACATACTATGGTGGCAGTTCACTGAATAGGCTGTTTTGGACTAGAGCTGGTCATACACTAGAAGAATTTTGGTAGAAAACCTTCCTTTTCGGAATGTTTCTTTGATTTTACAATTGTCAGTGGGGTAAATTGACAATTGTTTTCTACTATAGCGTTAAGAACATTTGAATAAGCAAGGCAGATTTTGTTTATCAAACAAACAGATTTCTAATTGTGTGTGTTATTTTAATTCCGAAAAATATTTCATACCATGATCAATTGTTAAATTAAATTTTAAAGTACTTTAGAACAACATTCATCAAGGCATTATCAAACGTACTGAAGAGATTTTTCGTATGAACATTTGTTCAAAAATCTACCAGTGTACGGCCAATTTTACTACTGTAATAATTTATTTAGGAAAGTCTGTGCAAAAGGTTAGGCCAATATATCATCTTCAGCATTCTGCAATAAGCATTCTGCAATAAGCCATTTAAAATGGACCAGAAATAAATAAGCCTAATCTTTATAAAATCAATTTACGTAACCTATATGCTAAAATATAGGATTCTCAGCATGATCTAACCTTACTACTACAATGTAAAAGTCGTATAATCCTCCAGGACTCTCCATACAATTCCAAGCATGCTTCAATTTGAAGTGCTCTTCATCCTGATCCAACACCCCCTTCATGCTTGGAACTGTTGTATGAAATAAGGCATTCCTTCCACCTTTCCAAATGTGCGTTTTCTCTATAATCAAACTGCTGCACAAAGTAGTTAATATTTCATTTTAGGCATTCTGGAAATGTAATTTCCTTATATATATATCTGAAAAAGGTAATTTTCTCATTGTAAGGTCATTTTCATTTGTATAAAAATAGGGCAGAGACCAGAAAAGGCAACTGCACAGATGCACCATTATAATACTGTCATGATGCCCAATAAGAAAATGCATTTCTACTGCTTACTCATCATTTCTGACAACTTTTAAACGCCTTTCTGCTGGATTATGCAAGCAATTTAGTAGTGTAAACAGGGAAAAAAAAACTAGAACAGACGGAACAGTGGGTACTGAATTTCCGTTAAAGCTATGGAGAAGGGCTGAACAGATTAGGTAGAGAAAAACGGACGACATCAATCTTTCACCTGGAGGACAGAAAGGTACATAGGAAACTTGTGCCTGGTAAATTCCAGGAAACCAGGTGTATATATATATATATATATATATATATATATATATATATAAAAACACTGCTCAAAAAAATTCAAG
Source organism: Pelophylax lessonae (assembly GCF_965119305.1). Taxonomy (NCBI): domain Eukaryota; kingdom Metazoa; phylum Chordata; class Amphibia; order Anura; family Ranidae; genus Pelophylax; species Pelophylax lessonae. The sequence continues at coordinate 519,273,503 of NC_138768.1, forward strand.
AAACACTTTGAAAACACATCAGATGTCCATGGGGAAAAATCTTATGCTGGATATCTATATTGCTATGGACTGGGTAATGTGTTAAGAACGAAAGGATGTCACATTGTTTCATGTAAATGAAAATTATTAACCTACAGGGGGCTGAATTCAAAGACACCCCGAAAATCAAAGTGAAAAAATGATGCAGCAGGCTAGTCCATTTTGCTGAAATTTCTTTGCAGCAACTCAAAATGGTACTCAGTAGTTTGTATGGCCCCCACATGCTTGTATGCATGCCTGAAAACTTTTGGGATGAGATGATGGATGGGGTCCAGGGGTATTTCCTCCCAGACCTTGACCAGGGGATCACTGAGTTCCTGAACAGACTGAGGTGCATCCTGGTGGCGGCGGATGGATCGAAACATAATGTCCCAGAGGTGTTCTATTCAATTTAGGTCAGGCAAGCGTGTGGGCCTTTCAATGTTTTCAATTCCTTCATCCTCCAGGAACTGGCTGCGTACTCTCGCCTAATGAGGTCGGGCATTCTAGTGCACCAGGAGGAACCCAGGACCCACTGCACCAGCGTATGGTCTGACAATGGTTTTGTCCCAATACCTAATGGCAGTCAGGGTACCATTGTCCAACTTGTAGAAGTCTGTGCGTCCCTGCATGGATATGCCTCCCCAGACCATCACTGACCCACCACCAAACTGGTCATGCTAAACAATGTTACAGGCAGCATGACGTTGTCCACAGTTTCTCTAGATCCTTTCACATCTGTCACATGTGCTCAGGGTGAACCTGCTCCCATCTGTGAAAAGCACAGGGCACCAGTGGCGGACCTGCTAATTCTGGTGTTCAGTGGCAAATGCCAATCGAGCTCCATGGTGCCTGAGGATTTTGGGTCCTCAGGCCACCCTGATGATGTCTGTTTCTGATTGTTTGGTCAGATATATTCACACCAGTGGCCTGCTGGAGGTAATTTTTTAGGGCCCTGGCAGTGCTCATTCTGTTCCTCCTTGCACAAAGGAGCAGATACCAGTCCTGCTGAAGGATTAAAGACCTTCTTTGGCCCTGTCCAGCTATGCTAGAGTAACTGCCTGTCTCCTGGAATCTCCTCCATGCTCTTGAGACTGTTCTGAGAGACTCAGCAAACCTTCTGGCAATGGCACGTATTGATGTGCCATCCTGGAGGAGTGAGACTGCCTGTGCAACATCTATCACCTCATGCTACTAGTAGTGACACTGACTCTAGCCAAATGCAAAACAAGTGAAAAAGTCAGAAAAGATAAGTAGGGGAAAAAAAGGCCTGTGGCCTCCACCTGTAAAACCATTCCTGTTTTGGAGGTTGTCTCATTGTTGCCCATCTTGTGCACCTGTTGTTAATTTCATTAACACCAAAGCAGCTGAAACTGATTAACAACCCCCTCTGCTACTTAACTGAGCAGATCAATATTGCAGGAGTTTAATTGACTTAATGCTATACTCTGAATAAAAAGTGTTCCTTTGATATTTTTTTGAGTAGTTTATATAGAAATTATATATATATATATATATATATATATATATATATATATATATATATATACACAGTATCTCACAAAAGTGAGTACACCCCTCACATTTTTGTAAATATTTTATTAGAAGAAATTACTCTTTGCTACAATGTAAAGTAGTGAGTGTACAGCTTGTATGTAACAGTGTAATTTGCTTTCCCCTCAAAATAACTCAACACACAGCCATTAATGTCTAAACCGCTGGCAACAAAAGTGAGTACACCCCTAAGTGAAAATGTCCAAATTGGGCCCAATTAGCAATTTTCCCTCCCTGGTGTCATATGACTCGCTAGTGTTACAAGGTCTCAGGTGTGGATGGGGAGAAGGTGTGTTAAATTTGGTGTTATCGCTCTCACTCTCACATACTGGTCACTGGAAGTTCAACATGGCACCTCATGGCAAAGAACTCACTGAGGATCTAAAAGAAAGAATTGCGGCGGGACATGCGGCAGATACTTGAGACACCAGGATAGAACACCCAGCCCTATTTTCCAGCTCTTGAGGGATTAACTTTACTACACATATTCTGGTCGGATCTCATGTATATGGTCTGAGAGGAAACACCTTTAACCCACATATCTTGCAACCTAAATGGTACCGCTGATCGGTTCCCTGGGGACTAAATGGGCAAGACAATAGGATCCTCCTGTCCAAAAAACTGAGCCTAAGGCAATGACCAGAATACACATCTAGTTGGCCAATACTCACACTAAAAAAGATCTGCTATACCACCTTTCCCTCTACTTCTGGACTATAGATAACATATAGGCTGTCCTGCTTGTCATTATAACTACAATTATAGACGTCTTGAGGGACTGCCTTGACTCTAGGATTTATCAATCTGGAGGTCCTTTTTATCTGCCTAACCCTTTGCAGTAAAGGCTCTACCCTGAATGTTTATGCTAAAACTAAAAATAAGATATCACAGAACATATCTACTTATCTACCAGCTCTGCCGCATATATTCCCCCCTTTCTTTTGCACCCTCTATGCTCGCCTGGGAGACATCGGCTACACCCTACTACAGAAATCTCTGATGTATAAATACGGTCCTGAAGAAGCACGCTGCGAAACGCGTAGACCCAAAGATCAGATATGATTATGTACTATATGATGTTACCCATAAATTTGTGAATATATAATAACCTACACATTTTTCCCATTTGTCGTTGGAGACTATATGGGTAAAAAATAGTCCTAGGTTATTCGTTTTTAAACAACTTTTGTTTGTTCGTTACATGTCTTGTATGTTCTAATGAGGACAATTAGATTTTGCCCTCGCACCTATATTTTATAATTTGTGTATTAAATAAAATTATTTTAAAACAGAATTTGTGAAGTCGCTATGATTCATTTCATGATGTGCCTTAGAAAGTCCAGTCATATGTTCTTGTGAGGAGTCAACTGTGGTTTGGTTTCCCAACCCATGATCCCTCACAATTTCTCTTTTTCCTAAAAAAAAGAATTGTTGCTCTACATAAAGATGGTCTAGGCTATAAGAAGATTCCCAAGACCCTGTAACTGAGCTGCAGCACGGTGGGCAAGACCATACAGTGGTTAAACAGGACAGGTTCCACTCAGAACAGGCCTCGCCATGGTCAACCAAAGAAATTGAGTGCACGTGCTCAGCGCCTTTGGGAAATAGACGTATGAGTGCTGCCAGCATTGCTGCAGAGGTTGAAGATGTGGGGGGGTCACCCTGTCAGTGTTCGGACAATACGCTGCACACTGCATCAAATTGGTCTGCATGGCTGTCGACCCAGAAGGAAGCCTCTTCTAAAGATGATGCAAAAGAAAGTTTGCTGAAGACAAGCAGACTAAGGACATGGATTTCTGGAACCATGTCCTGTGGTCTGATGAGACCAAGATAAGCTTATTTGGTTCACGTGGTGTCAAGCATATGTGGCGGCAATCATGTGAGGAGTACAAGGACAAGTGTGTCTTGCCTACAGTCAAGCATGATGGTGGGAGTGTCATGGTCTGGGGCTGCATTAGTGCTTCTGAAACTGGGGAGCTAAAGTTATTGAGGGAACCATGAATGCAAACATGTACTGTGACATACTGAAGCAGAGCATGATCCCTTCCCTTGGAGACTGGGCCTCAGGGCAGTATTCCAACATAATGACCCCAAACACACCTCCAAAATGACCACTGCCTTGCTAAAGAAGCTGAGGGTAAAGGTGATGGATTGGCCAAGCATGTCTCCAGACCTAAACCCTATTTAGCATCTGTGGGGCATCCTCAAATGGAAGGTGGAGGAGCGCAAGGTCTCTAAAATCAACCAGCTCCGTGATGTCGTCATGGAAGAGTGGAAGAGGACTCCAGTGGCAACCTGTGAAGCTCTGGTGAACTCCATGCCCAAGAGGGTTAAGGCAGTGCTGGAAAAAAATTAGTGGCCACACAAAATATTGACACTTAGGGCCCAATTTGGACATTTTAACTTGGGGGCGTACTCACTTTTGTTGCCAGCGGTTTAGACATTAATGGCTGTTTGTTGGGTAATTTTGAGGTGACAGAAAATGTACACTGTTATACAAGCTGAACACTCACTCTTTACATTGTAGCAAAGTGTAATTTCTTACACCGTGACTGGTATGGTTTTTAGGTATGAAAATTGTAAAAAAGTATAAAAAAGAATTTATGATGGATTTAAACAAATTGTTCATTAAAGTCAGATAAAATAATCCTAATTGTTCACATTTTGATCTGAATTGTTAGTTTTTATAGACCCAGTCATATTTGTTTTTATGCATGCTTAGAAGTGTATGTTTCGTCCTGTGCCAAGCTAGTGCCACTCTTTATATTTTTATGTATTTTATATTAACCTGGTCTAATTGTGGATTTTATTTCTGTCATGTCTCCAGTAAGTAGTCAGATGTACTGAATCATAATAATGCTTTACTTGTCTTCTGCATTTAATTTAAATGTTGCAGTGTGGTCCCTGATCTTCAGAGCCTTCAAACTAATTTATCACAGAGAGAATTTGTTTGAAGGGCTGACACAGAGGGAAAGGTTCACTAAACAGTGAAAAAAATCTCTTCCATTCTCATTACAGGCAGGTACACACATTTCTCAAACTTTTCTTTGTTGTCATTTTGTATACTTTGTTTGCTGTTGATTGTTTTCCCCCTTTAAATGAAAATATGACATGTTTAAAATATAACTAAAGTGGTGAAGGGCCATAACATATGGGTGAAAATATATGGGTACTGACCATGGCAATGTTGATTGGGTGGGTTAAAACATAATTGGGGACTTGTTATCTCATAATCAATTGGATATATGCAAATACTGTTCTATATTGGGGTCATCTTGCATGTATTTTCCATCCTAAGCGCATATTGGATGGGCAAACAATTTTTCAAGTGTCTAGTCAATCCAGATGTAATTATCAACCACTCTTGCAATGCTTAATTTTACGACCCCTGTTCCATGACAACTAAATAGTCCCTGGAGGTTTAATTCATTCAGGTAAAGTGCATGTGTTATTTGACATAATGATGTGTTTTGCAGCAGTGAGACTTTCTGCTCCTACTGTTCAAAATAATGAATGGTATAGTTCGCTGAAGTGCAGTTTTTGTCTGCTGATAAAAGGCCTCCAGCAAGCACAAATGATGCCTATCTTGACCGCCCAACATTGTCCCAGTTTACATTTCTGTACTAACAAAAAAATATTGCAGTTTGAGCTGTTCCCTTGCACCTCAGTTCCACCTACATGTGAACACAGTTGACTATTATGCCTCGTTTCCACTGAGTGGTACGGTACGGTTCGGTTCAGTACGGTACGGTTCGGAACGGTACACATTGCGTTTCCACTGTCAATAGTACCCTTTCATGATAGGCGTGGTGTAGCAGGAAAGCTGTGATAGACGATTCTCTGTCAACCAATCAAAGTTCTGCAGAGTGTAGCTCCACCCTGTTGGTACGGTACTAATGTGCTTGGTACCCCAACGAAAGGGTACCAAAAAGTGGTACGGTACGGTTCGGAATTAGGGTACCATTCATAATGGAAACGGCATAAATAGCGTACCGTACCGAACCGAACCGTACCAGAAAGCTCAGTGGAAACGAGCCATTAGTAACAGTTTATTACAATTTCCTAAACCCTTATGGCAGAGGAGGTCCAAATCAGAACAAAAAAAGTTGTCAGGTATAATACAATGAGAGCCATAGATGTTCTTTCTTCTCACTGCATACTCATAAGGAGGTTCTTATCGTGGGATCCAATTTGTCAATGTTTTGTGCTCTTTGTTTAAGAATATACATTTTATCTGTTGGCACTAAATAATTTGATATCTAACTGCCCTTTCAAATGTGTTGAAAAGGTCAAGAGTTTCCATGGGTTGCACCTACTTTTTCACATGATGTTGTTCAAGGGGTGAGATGGGGAGGGGTCATTAACACTGTCTTTGTATATCAGCTGCTCTCTCTTAAAATAAAAAAAATAGTGTTACACTTTTACAGTAAATGTGGTTATATTTAATGGTGTTAGAAGCTCCTAGATGTATCGTGTATAACCCAGTTTGAATTAAATTAAAACTGCAAAAAAGTGTGGGGGGAGTGGGGGCTATTGGTGACCTGTTTGGTGACACAGAGTTCCATCCCATAGCAATACCCATAGCTGAAGACGTTTCCATGCGTAGTCATCGCCCCCAATGCATGCGTTTATGTTAGTACATGCGTAGATGTGGGGGGGGGCTAAATTTTATTTTGGGGGGGGGATTTTATGTGCTTAGGTGTAACTTTATTTTTTTGCAAATGTTTATTTTGCTTAACTATGTGATGATTTTTAGGTGACAGGTTCTCTTTAATGAGACATGCAGGGTCTAAAAGACCCTGCATGTCTCCTCTGGGCTCCACTAATTGTGGGTTACTGAGAGGCTGACCCGGAAGTGACGTCATAGGCTGAGACTTTTTGCATGGATGTAATCGTTTTCAACTTTAACTTTAAATGTAAATGACTTATATTACCTCCAGTTTATTAGCCTCCAGCTTCTCTTGGTTCAGATGCTGATCTTACCTGCACAGAGCTCTTAAAGTGATTGTAAGCGTTGGAGTTTTTTTTTTTTTACTTTCAAATAACAAACATGTTATATTTTTATGCTCTGTGCAATAGTTTGGCACAGAGCAGCCCTGATCCTCCACTTCTGGGGTCCCCTGCCAGCTCTCCTGACTCCTCTTGCCTTCAGAGTGCTCCTATAGTAAGCTGCTTGCTATGGGGGTACTTGTGCAGGCTCAATATCCCTAGTCGCACTGTGTGCTTCTGTTGAAACTCACATTACAGCTGGGGCAAGCTGGTCAACAGAAGGTTTTTTTATCTTAATGCATAGAATGCATTAAGGTGAGAAAAAATTCTGCCTTTAAAATCACTTTATCTCCTGCCCAGGACTACATGTCCCATGAGGCATTACTCCTCACACATTCACATTTACAGGTTCTCAGGCACTTACTGACAAGTTAAGACGTTGCACTGAGCAGTATGTGTGATGCACTGTATTTCCTGATATGTAAAAAAAAAAAAAAAAAGAAAAGCACTCTATGCAGGCCAACAATCGGTTGACAAACTAATCGATAATAAAAATAGTTGACAACTATTTTAATAATTGATTATTATCGTTGATTAGTTGTTTCAGCCCTAAATTTTAGCCTAAGTGGTAAAAGTTGCTTTTTTCCGTAGATTCGAAGAGTGAGCCTAGTCAGCCAAGAAGAACAGGAACTGCCTTATCTGCAGGAAGACCAGGTGAAAATAAAGGGGAAGAGCTTGAAAAGGAAAACTAATTTGGGCACCTCCTCTAGAGTCTAGTAAGCTGCAATCAATATAAACTATATTACCAAAAGTTTTGGGACGCCTGCCCTTACATGTACATGAACTTTAATGGCATCCCAGTCTTAGTCCTTAGGGTTCAATATTGAGTTGGCCCACCCTTTGCAGCTATAACAGCTTCAACTATTCTGGGAAGGTTGTTCACAAGGTTTAGGAGTGTGTGTATGGGAATATTTGACCATTCTTCCAGAAACGCATTTGTTAGATCAGGCACTGATGTTGGAGAGAAGGCTCGTCCCGCAGCCTCCGCTCTAATTCACCCTAAAGGTGTTTTAGCGAGTTAAGGTCAGGACTCTGTGCAGGCCAGTCAAGTTACTCCTCCACCCCAAACTTGCTCATTGATGGCTTTATGGACCTTGCTTTGTGCACGATGGAACAGGAAGGGCCCACCCCAAACTGTTCCCACAAAGTTAGGAGCATAAAATTGTCCAAAATGTCTTGTTATGCTTAAGAGTCCCCTTTACTGGAACTAAGGGTCCAAGCCCAACCCCTAAAGAAAAATCCCACACAATAATCCCCCCTCCACCAAATGATTTGGAAACAAAAGTTGTTATTGCTGCAAAGGGGGAACCAACTCCATATTGAACCCTACAATGTCATTAAAGTTCATGTGCGTGTAAAGCAGGCGCCCCAATACTAATATAGGATATATATATATATATATATATATATATTTATTTATTTATTTTTTTTTGGGGGGGGGGTTTAGATATATGCTAAATTAGGTGCACTTTGTCCATTCGAGGCAAAGTAAGGTTCACCTCAAGCCTTCTGTATTCTTACAACATGCGCATATCCACTACTTCATTATGCTGCTCATAACACACTTATGCCTAGTTTCCACTGAGCGGTACAGTTTGGTATGGTTCGGTACGGTACGCAATTTTTGCCGTTTCAATTGTCAAAAGTTGTGAATGGTACCCTAATTCCAAACCGTACCGTACCGCTTTTTTGGGACCCTTTCGTTGGGGTTCCAAGCACAATAGTCCCGTACCAACAGGGTGGAGCTACACTGTTGAGATACTATTGAGCTGAGGTACTGTTGACGGTGGAAACTCAAGCCTGATTAAGGTGTAACGTTCCGGACTACACTGAACTGTACCGAACCGAACCATACCGCTCAGTGGAAATGAGGCATTAGGGATTGTACATATGAGTTTTAGTCCCACACTTTCTCATAGCTAATCCAGGAGGACTGTTTTAGATATGTAGAGGTCAGAGGAGTAGGGGACCGCAATGCAGAATTCAAGTACGGTACAGCAGACAGAGAGGCTGAAGCAGATACCGGCTTTATTAACCAACAGAGTATAATGGCCGGAGAATGATGTTAATAGTAATAACAGATTACATAGGTTTACAGCAAAGTTAACTGCAATGTGATACTTAAAATGGCGCTCCCGCCAACGCACACACAGAAATACAGGCTACTCTGCTATATGATCCTATCTGATTCCCGCTAACCGGGACACGTTGCTGCAACGCTCTGTCTACAGAAACCTGCTCTATGCCCTGCCACAGGTTAGCACTGGTGCACACTCACAGTTCTGTAGGTACAGCTGCTTTATCTCAGTCTCTGTGATGGTGGATGCAGTCAGGTCTCTGGATCTGTCCCTTGCTGTCTGTAGCTGCAGTCTCTTATGCACTGGTCTGGGTTTCTTTGCAGGTAGTTTATTTTGTTCTGTCACGTGGACAGTCTGTGGGAATTTCTCAATAGAAGTACAGTGTAATGGAGTCTAGTCATTCAAGGGGCTGACCCCCTACATGCCTCCCCACTTAACGATGGTCATCCTCGGCCATCCTATATAGTCCATGGGGAAGAAAGTGATTATTACAATCTCTAACAGCAGCACAACATTGTCCACAACACATACAGGTGGACCAAACAAACTGATCAGCATTGTACCTGTTTGGTGGAACCCCTGCAGTAGACCTCTTGGATCTCCGGAGGTCTTGACTATCTGTAAGGGACTGACTTTCCTCATTGGGAGCTGCCAACCTGGGTTCCTCCTCATTGCGAGCCGGTGGTGGTTCTGTAGCATAAGCTTTATCCCCTGTGGCCTGGGGACCTTCCGTAGTGTCAGGAACAATCCACCAGTCTTCATCATTGTTTTCATTGGAGATAATGAGTTCTGAGGACGGGACAGGAAGTGTTGTCTCTTCAGCAGGTTTGGGATCTTCAGACCGATATGGCCGTAACATATTCCTATGTAGGATCCTTGAGGCAAACTCCTCATTTTCCACTCGTACTTCGCAGACCGGGCCATTGGGGTACACTCTCCTGATCACTTTGTAAGGTTGTACCTCCCAACGCTCACTCAACTTGCCTCTGGGACGTTTCTCCCGCACCAGTACCCGGTCTCCAGGTTGCAGCGGAACCTCCTGGAGGGGAGGACAGTCAGTATGAGTTCTCTCTTGTAAACGCTGGCCTGCTAACCGGCGGATGGTCTGGAGCCGCTGACGGTGTTCTTTCACCCACGAGGTGGTTGATCGTTCTATTAAGTCCTGTGGTTGTTCTAAATTCAGTTCAACAATTTCCCGGCCAGCTCTGCCGAACAATAGCATGTACGGAGTATACCCGGTTGTGTTGTGAACCCGATTATTGTAAGCCCAGACTAATTCATGGAGGTAGTCTGGCCAGTGCATCCTTTTGTCTTCCTCTAATGTTCTCAACATCTGAAGCAGGGTCCGGTTGAAGCGCTCGCAGGCCCCATTCCCTTGGGGATGATATGGAGTTGTCCTGGATTTTTCAATGCCATACAGTCGATGTAGCTCCTCCATCACTTTCCCTTGAAAGCACGCTCCTTGATCTGAATGGATCCGCTTCGGACACCCGTAGACTCGGATGAAATCTTGACAGATGGCCCGAGCTGCAGACTCAGCCGTCTGGTCTCGAGTTGGGGTGACCACTGCAAATTTAGAGAAGTGGTCAATCATGACCAGGCAGTATTGTGGACCTCTGGCGGATTGTCCCACGAGAAGATAATCTATCATCAATACTTCCAGCGGTTCTTTGGTCTGTATGGACTGCATGGGTGCCCTCTGTTCTGTGCTTTTGGTGAGTTCACACATTCAACACGGCCTCAACCGTGGCCTCCAGTCGTGGACAATATACATAGCGTTGCAGCCACTGGAACTGGCCCGAAGTGAGCTCCAAATCCATGAGCCTCCTTGGCTACCTCTCGTGCCATGCTTCTGGGTATTACTACCTGCCACCTTGCCTCTATATCAGCAGGCTGCTGCCACTTGCGGTACAAAACAGCTCCATGAACTTCCAGTCTATCCCATTGGTGTAGAATGGACTTCATCTCGGCATCAAGCTCAGTCTTTTCTTCTCTGTCAGGTTTTCTTCGCTGGGACACCCAACCTTTCATCTGCCGCAGTCCGACATCTTCATCCTGTATTCGGCCCCCATTCTTAGGTTCTTCCTAATGCCTTGGGTAGCACTCGGGCCTCCCCACTTGTCTGTGCTGCAACTGCTGGAGGTGTGAACCTGCGGAAGTCTGGAGTTTCATCCTCTTCTTTTTGTTCATCCAGATCCCCTACTGGAGTCTCAAAAGTAACCCTCGACAGACCATCGGCATTAGTGTTCTCTGTAGCAGATCGAGAAGTCATACTTGGCAAGGCGAGCTGCCCAACGCTGCTCCAGGGCTCCCAGCTTGGCAGTATCCAGATGGGCCAGGGGGTTGTTATCGGTCTGTAAAAAGATCTTAGCCCCTGTCAGGTAGCCTGCAAATTTTTCTGTCATGGCCCACACCAGGGCAAGGAGCTCCAGCCGGAAGGAACTATAGTTATGAGGGTTTCGCTCTGTATCCCGCAACGACCGACTGGCATAAGCGATAACTCTTTCACGTCCTTCTTGTACCTGTGACAGTAACGCCCCAAGTCCATAGAGGCTACCATCAGTCGATAAGAGGAATGGTTTGTCAAAGTCAGCATAAGCCAAGATGGGGGCCGATGTCAGGGTTTCTTTCAGGGCCTGGAAGGCCTCTTCCTGCTTCTGTCCCCAGGGGACACTTTGGCCCTTGGGCCTCCCAGCTGTTCCTCTCTGCAGCTCATTCAGAGGGCCCGCTATCTTTGCGTAGTCTTTGATGAATCGCCGGTAATATCCGGTCAGACCGAGGAAAGCCTTCAACTCCCGCAGTGTTCTGGGTGCTGGCCATTGTTGTATTGCAGCCATTTTGTCTTGAGATGGCAGCACCCCATCTTGGGACACCGTATGGCCTAGGTACTCTATCTTCCTCTTGAAGAGATGACACTTCTTTGGCTTTATCTTCAGGCCATGGGATCGCAACCGCTTGAGTACCTGTCCTAGTCGGTCTAGGTGTTCTTGAAAAGTAGCGGAGTATACAATGATATCATCCAAGTATATCAAGGTTGCTTCAAAATTCAGGTCTCCCAGACACTTCTCTATCAGCTGCTGGAAGGTGCTCGGGGCATTGGATAGCCCGAATGGCATTCTGTTAAATTCGAATAGTCCCATGGGGAGTATGAATGCAGTTTTGGCCCGGTCCTTCTCGGCCACCGGTACTTGCCAGTACCCGCTTGCTAGATCCAGGGTGGAGAAGTATTTAGCCCGCCCTAGGGCTGTCAGGGACTCCTCGATGCGTGGCAGAGGGTATGAGTCTCGTGTGGTGCAAGCATTCAACCGCCGATAATCCACACAAAATCGAATAGTGCCGTCCTTCTTCTTGACAAGCACCACTGGGGCTGCCCAAGGACTTTGACTACCTCGTACCACTCCTGAATCTATCATCTGTTTCAACAATGTCTTCACTTCCTGGTACAACTTGGGTGGAATCTGTCGATATCTCTCCCGGATTGGGGCAGCATCCCCGGTCGGTATCTCATGTGCAGCCAAAGTCATCGGCAAGGCGGGCAAACGCAGCCTGATTCTCCCACAGCATGGCTTCAACCGCCCGCAAACGGTCTGGACCGAGATTCTTCACATCTATCTCCATTTGGTCCACAATGGTTCTCCCAATCCATTCTGGGGTCGGAGCCTCTTCGGGTCTGGCAGTAACTGCCAGTGTCCATGCAGCATTGCCTATTGTAGCTAGAGTCACTTCTTCCCAACTTAGCACTTCTCCCTGATGTAAGTACACACGGGCCAGTTCTACTCCAAAGCGACTTCCAGATGTCCCACATTCACAGCTCTTATGGGTACTCGTCCATTCTGGACCACTGCCAGTGTCCGGGCCACTAGGGCACCCTGACCTAGTTCTCCTAGACCCCCTGGTTCGATGATCACCTCCATCATGCGGAAGGTTCCCACAGGCAGTGTCAGTATAGTCTCCCGACCAGGAGGAAGACTGAGGGTAGCCTTTCCCGGAACTCGGATAGTTCCCACGGACTGGTGTACTGGGACACTCTTCTGTGTCCCACAGAACTGGATCAACCGTTGGAAAGCTTTTTGCATGGGTTTGTGTGGGGTGGCTTGCTTCCAATAGCCAGGTCCCCGTTTAGTGAACATGATCTGATCCAACTCTCGTAGAATATTCATGCCCATTATCACCGGTACATCCTCCTTGAACGTCTCGGGGACCAGCAGAATGCCTTTTCTTCCCACTTCCGGTCCACACAGCCGTACGTTCATCCACACGACTCCCGTGACCGGAATTTGCTGAACTCTGACCAATGTCTCTCGTTCTGGATTAGCCAGTGCTTGGAAGTAACGATTGAAGTATGACTCGTTTAACGCCGGCTCTGAGCGTCTAGATAGATCGCTCTGACACTCTCTGGCGAAGTGTCCTTCTTCTCCGCACCGCCAGCACTGTGTCCCTGGACGATAGTCTCTCCGCCTGCGTGCGGGAGGCGCCCTGGCTGGCCTTGTTGGAAGATATTGAGGAACTTGGTGTGACGGTGAACTCGGGTAAGGATGCTGTGGTGTAGGAACCAGTGGGGCAATCTGATAGGGCGGTTGTTGGGCCGGATAGGCAGCCCCAGGGGAATAGCTCGACTCCATTCGCCTTTCCATTTGTGTAAATTTTTCGTGCATAGCACTCAGGGAGCTTTGCAGGTCTTGTACCACTTTAAATAGGACCTCTTCCTTCCCCACAACCCCAAAGGGTGTGGCGGTCTGGGTCCGTATCACTCCGGAGGCATAACTTTCTTCTTTACTGCGTGCCACAGCCTCCGCCAATATTTGCAGAAAGTTCAGAGTAGGGTCCACCCTGACTCGCTCCCGCAAAACCTGTCTCAGGGGAGAGCTGAAGAGTCCCAGAATAAACTGTTCCCGCAATATTCGGTCGGCAGATCCCATGCCAGATACTCCGTCTGCCTCCTTTTTATGTACCTCAGCCAATACTTCTTGTAGAGCCATCACATATTGTGAGACTCCTTCATTTTCTTGCTGAACCCGGTAGAAGAATTTCGCCCAGAGGTGGCCCGCACTAGCTGTTTCACCGCATATTTCTTCCAGAAATCGCACAATCTCTTGCAAGGTGCTGCATGTGGCTTCTGATTGTAGAAACACATTCTTTCGGGCCTCACCCTCCAGGGCAGCCAAAGCAATTTCTACCTGTAACTCTGGGCTGACATTGTAAATTCTTGCAGCGCTCTGTAATCTTGTCACCCAGTCTGACAGTGACATGTTCTTGCCATCAAATTTTGGCAGCAAGTTAAACAGCATGCCCATAGGGAGGGCCCTTGCAGGGGTTCCACCATTGCCTGAGGTACTCACATTAGCATTATGCACATTTCCTTCAGCCGCCTCCATCTCTGTAACCACACCCTGCTCGCAGCGCCACTTGTAGCGGTCAGAGGAGTAGGGGACCGCAATGCAGAATTCAAGTACGGTACAGCAGACAGAGAGGCTGAAGCAGATACCGGCTTTATTAACCAACAGAGTATAATGGCCGGAGAATGATGTTAATAGTAATAACAGATTACATAGGTTTACAGCAAAGTTAACTGCAACTTGATACTTAAAATGGCGCTCCCGCCAACACACACACAGAAATACAGGCTACTCTGCTATATGATCCTATCTGATTCCCGCTAACCGGGACATGTTGCTGCAACGCTCTGTCTACAGAAACCTGCTCTATGCCCTGCCACAGGTTAGCACCGGTGCACACTCACAGTTCTGTAGGTACAGCTGCTTTATCTCAGTCTCTGTGATGGTGGATGCAGTCAGGTCTCTGAATCTGTCCCTTGCTGTCTGTAGCTGCAGTCTCTTATGCACTGGTCTGGGTTTCTTTGCAGGTTGTTTATCTTGTTCTGTCACTGCAGTCTGGCCCCTTGCTCTGTAACTTGCTTGAGGTGCTCTGGGATGTTCTCTCCTCTCTTTCTCTGGTTCTCAGCTGCAGTCCATAGTACCACAGTTCAGCTCTGTCTCCTCTGGCAAAATCCTGTTGCTCTGTCCCTGGATTATACAGTCTATATGCCCTCTCAAGGCCACAGCATGCAGTACCTTTCCTCAGCTCAGCACAGCCATAGAGACACGACACCACACTGTCCCAGGAACTTCCTGCTCCCTCCTCCTTTCCAGAAAGATCCCTTCACTTAAAAAACAACAACAGTGACATCTTGTGGCTGAAAGATGCATGACAGTCTGTGGGAATTTCTCAATAGAAGTACAGTGTAATGGAGTCTAGTCATTCAAGGGGCTGACCCCCTACAGATAAAAACCCCTAAATATCCCTGGACAACATTGTTACCATTTTCTGGGTGGGCACATTTCAGTGCTACAATGTTTTTTAGAGCCTTCTCATTCTTTTTTACAATGCATAATACAATGTTTGGCAGTGTTTTACTGTATGAGATGTCCCATATTTTTTTTTTTCTGTTCAATTTAAAACAGCCATTTTTTTCTTTCCAGCCTACCAGTGCCCACAAAATGCAGCCTTATCAGTGCCCATCAAATGCAGCCTTATCAGTGCCCACCAAATGCAGCCTAATCAGCGCCCACCAAATGCAGCCTAATCAGCGCCCACCAAATGCAGCCTAATCAGCACCCACTAAATGCAGCCTAGTCAGTGCCCACCAAATGCAGCCTAACCTGTGCCCACCAAATGCAGCCTAATCTGTGCCCACCAAATGCAGCCAAATCCGTGCCCACCAAATGCAGCCTAATCTGTGCCCACCAAATGCAACCTAATCAGCGCCCACCAAATGCAGCCAAATCCGTGCCCACCAAATACAGCCTAATCATCACCCACCAAATGCAGCCTAATCAGCGCCCACCAAATGCAGCCAAATCCGTGCCCACCAAATGCAGCCTAATCCGTGCCCACCAAATGCAGCCTAATCTGGTCCACCAAATGCAGCTTAATCAGCGCCCACTAAATGCAGCCTAATTAGCGCCCACCAAATGCAGCCTAACCTGTGCCCACCAAATGCAGCCAAATCCGTACCCACCTAATGCAGCCTACCAGTGCCTGGATCACACACATCAGCAATTTCTTGCGGTGTAAGGGAGCTTGGATTTGAATTGCCCGGGCTACAGTGCCACTGTAACAAAGCCCTGCCTCCTAGACCGGCTCCTATGATACATGTCACACTGATTCATTTTCACAGCATTGGATCAGTGTTCCGCCTATCACAGGACCTGGTCTAGGAGGCGGGACTTTTTTACATTTCAGACTCAAGCATCGTACACAAGGAGAGGAGGAGGGGGGAGAAGAGGACTTTGACGCCCCGCCCCTCTGTCTCAGATCACGGCGAACCCGCTGTGCTGTGCACCCGGCCACCCGCCCAGGATCGGAAACAGCCGAAAGCGGCCCCAGGGCAGGCAGCCTACTGGGAAATTTACCGGTAACCCTGTAGGCCAGTCCGGCCCTGTTGACTGGACCGTATTTGTAGCTGCTGATGTTTGTTTTTTTGTCCAAAGTTTTTTCCAAAGTTCCTTTTTAAGTTGAATAAAAGTGGGCTGGCAAGTCCTAAAATCCTAAAGGGTGTGATTCATCTGGGCTGAGGGAGTGTCCCCACTATATCCAATGGGGGAGCCTGTTGGACAGTGGAGGAAACCCAGCCAGTAACACATGGCCTTTTGTAACTATCTCAGTGGGTTGGCACAAACAGTGGTGCATCCTGGGATACGTTATAAAAGCCAAGGGCACATGGGACAGGGGGTCTTTGGGCGGGAAGCCAAGTCCCAGGAGGAGGGTGATGGCTGTCTCTCCTCCTGTTTGCTGTGGATGGTGGTCACAGGCAATCGGCCTAGTGGACCAGAAAGTGTGGCTAAACCTAGAGGTCCAGTGAAAGCTGACTGTGGAGGTGAAGGCAGAGCAACTCTGGAAAAACAGTGTCTGTGAGTACAGGGGAGCTTGCCAAAGGGTCTGCCCAGGAAGGGGACCACTCCAGTGGCTAGAGTCAGCGGACGGATGTTAGCACACAGGCAGTGAGAGTAAAGGGGTTGCCAAGTTGTTAACCCTAAAGAGAATATTCAAGCGGGAACAGTCAATTTATCTTCACTTCAGTGGCAGGGTGAAGCAGCGGCCTTGCCGCATTCTGCAGTCAGTTGTCCTCAGAATTGTGCATAGTTACTAGTTTGAGTATCCCACTCATCCCTTCTCCCATCCCAGTTCTAAATAAAACACAAAAACCAAATCCCCTGGACTGATCGTTGACTGAGCCAAGAACTTGTAATGCTTTTTATCTACTGTCAGTTGCTAATGGTAACCCAGGGGACCCGAGAAGTGTAATTCTCAGCAGCCCTCCAGGGGGGCAGTGCTACATTTGGGGGCTCATCCGGGATAGCGCCCTGGGTTACCGGAATGGTTGCTAATGGCAACGGCCGAAGAACATTTTTGAAAATTTCATTTTTTTCTCAAGAACTGTGTTCTAATGCTCAAGAGAAGTGTGAGGCCTGCTCTACAGGAGCGAGGGAGAGTGGGATAAAGAATCAAGTGCACAGTGATGGTTGCCAATGGCAACAGAAGAATCTTGGTCAGAATTGCAAATTGTCTGCCCAACGTTGTGCTGGAGAGTGGGAGAAATGCATCTTGCTGTACAAATGGACTGTGTTTGCTTAACAGTAGAAGATTCAAGTGTGGACGGAGAAAATGGCGGCCCAGGGCACATGGATTGGTGTGCCAGGGGGCCATGTGTGTGCTAGACCTATACAGGAAAATGTTGACTGTGCATCCAATGACAGCGGGACATTCTTCCAAAATAGTGGCCAAACGGATGCTGTAAAGAAAACTGTTGACCATGCATTCAATAACAGTGGGACATTTTTCCAACACAATATGGCGAGTATTGCCTGTACAAGTGTTGTGCATAGGAGTGTCGAACATGCAATACCTGACAGCGGGAAAGTTCTACTACATAGCAAAGGTGGCCAGCTGGCTCAGAGGGATGGAGGCGCAGCTGGGGCCCTGGTACAGACAAAGATGGCGGATGCATGCAAGCTGAGAGGCACGGTTACTGTACCGCGTGGGAAAGCGCACGTTGGAAAGATCTGCCTAGCAGGAGGAGCCACTGCCAATCTGGAGTCCTGGGCGGAGACGCCGCTCACGCACAACCAATCTGGAGAAGGAAGGAAAGTCTATAAATTACTTCCGCCTTCAGGTGGGGCTGAGAGGGAGACATGTGTATGGAGGAGCAAGATGGCGAGTACCGGAGTGAGCCGGAGCACAGAGGCTATCCCACGTGCTGGCGGAGAACCTGCAGAGCAGACCGGAGAGCCGACAACATCAACCCTGTGGGATACAGAGGTGCGGATGGTGCCTGACGGGAGACTGACATTGTTCACAGGAATGTGACCATGCGGATGCAAGTGTGGAGCCAGTGCGGGCATTGCGGCAATCTGCTGCTGCGTGCGGAAGAGAGTGGAGGTCGGTCCAGAAGATTGAATGTGTCTTGGGAGACCGGGGTCACTCATGCTCTGTTGGCTGTGGAGTCGGGACCTTTCATGGGCTGAGGAAAGGGATGCTAAGATTCCTTATGCAACTGGGCCCTATGCAATCCGTCAGTGATCCAGGGTGCAAATGGAGAGAGGCAGAATGCATACAGGTAGTGCGGGCCGGGGAGTGGCCACCTGGTAAATTGAATGCTGCAGCGGCAGAGATAAAGTCTGCTCCTATACAGGCAGAGGGGAGAAAATGGCCAGCGGTGACCAAAGCTGCAATAGTGAGTCATTGATGTGTGGTCTCCCAGATTCCAGCATCGATTTGGATCCTTGGAGGATATATTGGATGTCTGGAAGTCAGAAGAAGAGGCTGAATGGGACTGGGTTCCGAAGATCGGAGCAGTCCAGCCAGTCTAGGCCCACCTGATGAGGAGGCTAGGGATTCCGTGGTGCGAGGTCAGTGTGCCAGGAATCTGGGGATCTGTGAGGCCTATTCTAATCGGGTCCTAGATTTGTCCCCATCAAGAAGCTATGCCTGGGCTCTGGATCAAAATGAGGCCTATGCCTCCCTCATCCAGAGAGTGGAGATTCTATGCTCCCCATCTGGTAGAGGGAACCGTCAAACCCTTCCCAGACTTTCCAGGATGCAAAGGATGATACAGAAAAAAGTTGCATTGGAGTTTGGGTATGACTATCAATACGCTCCACAGGAGGTCATGTTGGAAATAGAATCCCTAAGAGAGACATGGTGTGATGAAGCAATGTGGGATTTTCTTTTTGTGCCAAAACCCCACCACAACCAATCTAGGATGGACTTATGGAAAACTTTCCAGTCAGTAAAGGCCAACTGGAATCATGGGCGAGCTATTCATGTGGACCGGGTGGAAGTCCGCCATCCAGATGAATCACTACTTTACATTGTAGCAAAGTGTAATTTCTTCAGTGTTGTCATATGAAAAGATATAATAAAATATTTACAAAAATGTAAGGGGTGTACTCACTTTTGTGAGATACTGTATATACAGGTGTGAGGGGGTGCTGACATATATACAGGTGTGAGGGGGGCTGACATATATACAGGATTGAGGGGGGCATGGGCATCCGCAAGGGGGGCAAGGGGGAGCAAATGCCCACCCCTGGAATCTCAACTTCCTCTTTCAAGTTGTTGTTAAGCCGCTTTATACCATCCTGTCTGGTCTGTTTAATAATCCTGTTTGCCTGAGCCCCTGTGTCTGTGTTTTAAAAAAATAAGCTGTTCTTAACTAGTTTTCAGAGCGCGGATCACCGCTAACGTGACCCTCCAGCTCTCTCCTCTCCCCGTCTGACAGCTGCCTGCAGCAGCAAGGCCGAGGATTCAGTGGCGGAGCTAGACTTTTAAAACAGGGGTGGCAAAGGGGTGGCAAGGTATTATTTTGGGGGGTCAATATACATGCGTGTGTGTGTGTATATATATATATATATATATATATATATATATATATATATATATATATATATATATACACACACACACACACATATACATATACACACACTTTTATAAATAAATGTAAACAAACATTCTAAGCGGTATTAAAACATTTTTAATTAAATAAACAATTATCAAAGTAAACATTATTCTTTTAAGGCCGCACACCGATCACATGGCTCTGCTCTAAAGGGGATCTATGGCATAGATCCCCTTTAGAGCAGAATCCCCATATATCCACCTTTAGAGCAGGCTAGGGCAGGTCCCCCATAGATCCTCCTTTACAGCAGGCCAGGGTGAGGTGAGGTCCCCTATATAGATCCTCCCCTTACAGCAGGCCAGGGTCCTCCCCCAGACAGTCCCTCTCAGTCTCCGCACCAAAAGGATTGGGTTTGGTTGCTGAGCAGCCAGGGGCAGAAAGCAGCAGACACAGCGGCGGCGGCCATGGCAGAAGCACTGCACAAGGGTGATTAGGGTGTGCCTAGGCACACCCGGCACACCCCGTGTGCACGCCTATGAATAGGGCTGCACAATATTGCCCCCCATCAATGTAGTGACCAGCATGCCCCCCCCATAAATTGACAATGTAGTAACCAGCATCCCAACCCATCAATGTAGTGACCAGCATCCCAACCCATCAATTGACAATGTAGTGACCAGCGTACCAACCCATCAATGTAGTGACCAGCATCCCAACCCATCAATGTAGTGACCAGAGATGTATAGTAACGAAGTAGAACTACTTAAGTACTGTACTTAAGTACCGAAATGCGGTATCTGTACTTTCCTAGAGTAGAATTTTTTTCTCCTACTTCTACTTTTACTTCACTACATTTTTTCGATGATTTCGATACTTCTACTCAAGTATTTTTTTTTTGTGCTGCATAGTTACTCGTTACTTTTAAAAAAATTACCACTGCCAGAACAGTAGATGGCAGGTTGCATAAAGCTCAAAAAAATGTGTATAATGTCATTTGTAAATCAGCGCATATACGAAAATAAAGGCTGTGTATAATAAAAGCTGCTATACCAAATCTTTCCAATAAAAAGAAAATATGAAACAAACAAATAAATGGTGCTACAGCGCTTAAAGTGCATCAAGAAACTACTAACAAACACAGGTAAATCATTTGAATTAATCATTTGAAATAATAAAAACAATATGATGTTCATACTTTTGACTTCTTTCTTTAATAACTACATAACACAGTACTTGTACTTCTACTTTCAGTACTTGAGTAGAAATTTTTTTTCAAAACTACTGGTACTTTTACTTTTAGTACTTAAGTAGCAAAGCTTTTGAAAAAACTACCAGCATTCCAACCCACCAACCCATCAATGTAGTGACCAGCATCCCAACCCATCAATCCATCAATATAGTGACCAGCATCCCAACCAATCATTGTAGTGACCAGCATCCCAACCCATCAATCCATCAATATAGTGACCAGCATCCCAACCCATCAATGTAGTGACCAGCATCCCAACCCATCAATCCATCAATATAGTTACCAGCATACCAACCCATCAATGTAGTGACCAGCATCCCAACCCATCAATCCATCAATATAGTGACCAGCATCCCAACCCATCAATGTAGTGACCAGCATCCCAACCCATCAATCCATCAATATAGTGACCAGCATCCCAACCCATCAATCCATCAATATAGTGACCAGCATCCCAACCCATCAATCCATCAATATAGTGACCAGCATCCCAACCCATCAATCCATCAATATAGTGACCAGCATCCCAATCCATCAATATAGTGACCAGCATCCCAATCCATCAATATAGTAACCAGCATCCCAACCCATCAATGTAGTGACCATCATGCTGTGTCCCCTTCAATAATGCAGAGACCAGAGAGACTTACCCAAGGTTACAGCAGGTAGAAGAAGAAGAAGTGAACGAGTGGGCGTCTGTGCAGCTAGTTCTCTGTGACTGAGCGCGGTGAGCAGCAGCGGCGCCGTGAGCCGCTGCACAGCTAACCAATCACACGTGCCTGCACACCTGATTGGTTCGCTGTGCCGCTACTCACGGTGAGTAGCGGCACAGCGAACCAATCAGGTGTGCAGGCACGCGTGATTGGTTAGCTGTGCAGCGGCTCACGGCGCCGCTGCCGCTAACCGCGCTCAGTCACACAGTCACAGAGAACTTGCTGCACAGGCGCCCTCTCGTTCAGCTAGGGCGAGCGGGGTGCGGGGTGGAAACAGGGGTGGCAAGGATGTCGTCTGGGGTGGCAATTGCCACCCCAGCTAGTTCTCTGGCTCCGCCACTGCGAGGATTCCCCACTGACGTCAGTTGGGAGGGGAGGTGGAGAGGCTGAGAGACGCCGGGTCACATGAGCAGCGATCGGTGCTTTGAAAACTGGTAAAGAATGGCTTATTTTTATAAAAAACATACACAGGACCACACAGGATTATTAAACAGACCTTAGACAGGATATGAAACTTTAAAAGAAACTACAGCAGCAGGAGGGGAGGGCGGCCACTTACACAGGAGCAGACAGGCAGGTAGGGAGGGGTAGAGAGGACAGAGGAGGACAGAAGAGCTGCAGTTGACGGAGCCACGTAGACTGACCATGGTTCAGCAGCCATGGTATACAGTGGTCAGTTTACATAGGGGAGTACATAGCCAGGCAGGATCAGCCAAGTAAGGGAACAGGATCAATATTTTAATTTTTTTAGGTTAACAAATGCTTTAAAAATAAATTCTGCCGTATCCCCTTTAAAAATACTTGCGAGTCACAGCTTATGCAGTGACTGACGTTGCCTCCATGACAATGTCGAAAAAAGGCGGAGCATGGGTGACCTTAAAATGATGCCCCCCCCCCTGACATATATTCTGGTGTGAGGGGGGCTGACATATATACACAGGTGTGAGTGGGGCTGACATATATACAGGTGTGTCGGGGGCTGACATATATACAGGTGTGAGGTGGGCTGACATATATACAGGTGTGAGGTGGGCTGACATATATAAAGGTGTGAGGGGGGCTGACATATATACAAGTGTGAGGAGGGGCTGACATATACAGGTGTGAGGGGGGCTGACAAATATACAGGTGTGAGGGGGTCTGACATATATACAGGTGTGAGGGGGGACTGACATATATACAGGTGTGAGGGGGGACTGACATATATACAGGTGTGAGGGGGGCTGACATATATACAGGTATGAGGGGAGGCTGACATATATATAGGTGTGAGGGGGCTGACATATATATATATATACAGGTGTGTGGGGGGCTGACATATATATACAGGTGTGAGGGGAGCTGACATATATACAGGTGTGAGAGGGGCAGACATATATACAGGTGTGAGGGGGGTCTGGCATATATACAGGCATGAGGGACGCTTACATATATACAGGTGTGAGGGGGGCTGACATATATACAGGTGTGAGGGGGGCTGACATATATACAGGTGTGAGGGGGCTGACATATATATATATACAGGAGTGAGGGGGGCTGACATATATAAAGGTGTGAGGGGGTCTGACATATATACAGGTGTGAGGGGGACTGACATATATACAGGTGTGAGGGAGGCTGACATATATACAGGTGTGAGGGGAGCTGACATATATACAGGTGTGTGGGGGGCTGACATATATACAGGTGTGAGGGGGCTGACATATATATATACAGGTGTGTGGGGGGCTGACATATATACAGGTGTGAGGGGAGCTGACATATATACAGGTGTGAGAGGGGCTGACATATATACAGGTGTGAGGGGGGGCTGACATATATACAGGTGTGAGGGGGGCTAACATATATACAGGTGTGAGGGGGGCTGAGTGAGTAAAGGTGGGGTGGCCGGTGTGTGCATTTGGTGGGATGGCCCATGTGCAGGCCCTTGGTGGTCAGGCTTGGAGGGGCCCAGGCCTAAAGCTGTGTAAGGGGCACAAAAATTTCTGATGGCTGCCCTGTCTGTAAGAATAAAATACCAGCAGCAGGCGATTCGTCCTTCTGTGTTATTTAGCATGGATGGAGGAATCTGTTAAATTTTCTTCAATCAGCCTGCAGTTATGTTACAGAAAAACAAAAATTGCTGTGTCATCGACAGTGACAGAATGCATTACACATGTCATGTTTTATTCTGCCCATAATTACACTTTAAGCATTCCTGAGTTCCCCTCTACAGCAGTAACAACCTTGCAAACACAGTGACATCCAGAACACTTTTATTGCTTCTCTGATCTGCAAGTCATCAGTTAACCCTCCGGCAACCATGGGGATCTCTATTTAATCTCTCTCCCAAATGTACTTCGCAGTAAGCTGATATATGATTGACAAGGTGACCCACGAAATAGAAATTGGCTCATGATACATATTGGCAGTCAACTTCTGCTGGAACATTTCAAACCCTTTTACCAGTCTGTCACGCAGCCACAAGCTGATATTTTCTATCGACTAAATTCCATGGAACTATATTTTTTCACCATAGTTTATTCATAAGTCACCTCTTGTTTTATGTTCTTTGATCTTCTTTTATATCATTCTTGACCAGCACAAACTACACTGATCACAGCATACTGGATTTTAGTAAAATTTATATCATACCACTAGATGGAGATAAAGTATCTTTTATACTTCATATTATCTTGTTTATATATTATTTATCATAATCTATTTTTTCTGGCGTCAAACTTGATTTGCAAAACCATGTAGCATTTTAGCTGAAATCAAAGAACTATGGCATGCTACTTTTTCATACTAAGAGGGGGTAATTCTACAATAACCATAAATATATTTTATCATTCTTTTGCTGTTATAAATTCCATAATGAACAGGCACTTTTACAAGTGTCTTGCCTATAATTAATCATTATTTATAAAAGTCTCAGTGGAATTGCAAATGTGAAACATTTGGCTGTATTCTGTAAAGTAACCAGGGTTTGTGTCCCATTCACATTGCAACACAGGCCGAACTGCAATGCAGCAAGCTGCAATAAAATGCAGACTTGCTGCATTTTATTACAACACACCACACAGGATCAAATGTCACTATACAGCACAGCTCCTCATCTTCTTGACTAAGTGGGTTATGCTGCCCCATACAGGAGTAGTACACTAGGCAGGAAAAAACTTGACTAAGCCTATGGGGCAGTGCTAGGAGTTATACTCCCACCCTCTGCTATAGGTACTCAGTTTTTCTTCTGCCTAGTCAGGACCTAGTTTCTTGCGGGATCTCTAGCCCCGGCATTTTTTTCTTTTTAAATGTAATCTCTTTCCTCTTTTTAATATTTTGTTCCTGTGAGATCTGCAATCAAGTGTCGGACTGTGAGACAGGCTGGATAATCTAGATCCAGAGGGTCCCCCCAGAGGGTGTGTAGACCGCAGCTCCACGCTAGGTCAGCTGCAACATAGCCCCACTGGACGGGGGCTGGCCTGCAAGTTAAACGTCTTGCGAGGGCGCATACGACTTGGCTTTGGCCAGAGTCGCGGCGTTTACTCCTGGCCGACAGCACCCACATTACGATGGAGTGGTGGTCTGTCCGGAGTGGTGCCCACCCTGTTCCTGGTGTGGTACGTAGCTGTCCCCCCTCTATCCCTGGAGGGTTTTGGGGTGGACGTGGGCCCCTCCCTGGGATGGTGGGACCCCCGGCCTCCCCTCCCTCCCAGTCAGCATTCCCCCATTTCTCAGGGGTATTCTGCAGGCCCTTGTCACCCATCATCCCCCCCCCCCGGGTGGACTTTCCTTTTTAGGTCGGCCTGGGGTGTTGAGCTGGTGATGGGGTGGGGAGCGCGCTGCCGGCGACCAAACAATCAAACCTTGGGAGTGGGATGGGCCTGGTGGGGGCGCCTGCCAGGGCCCCCATTCCTGTTGGGATCATTTTTGAGCTTCTGGGATCCCCCTTGTGGCTCCCTGGAGCCGCGTGGCATCGCACGGGGCTGACATTTTCTTGTAGCCTTTTATGCTACAGATTGGCGGCCATGTTTGTGTAGCCTCGGTGGTCATTTTTCTGTGGTTTCCTATTGAAAATAGCCACGGCCATGTGTTTGGAGCCAGATGGCTGGTGATTCTGCAGTGGGAGCCCTTCCTTGGCCTCTAGTACTAATCCCTGGATAGTCCTCTTCCTGATTGCCACATGGTGTGCAGTTAGTTTGGTACTGTAAGTGCCTGATCAGTGGTGGTGGTGAGTCTGTTTGTGGGGTTCTCTCTCCCTCTCTCTGCTGTTAACGCTCTGTGCTGGGCCTTTTGGTGCCGCCGGCGAGGTGGGGTGTCCCTTGCAGTGTTCTACACTTTTTTGTGTGGGTTTCCCTCTCCATTAATGGAGTCCCTGGAGCATATTTCACCACCTGATCCCCTCTTAGAGGCTGTCGGGCCGCCTGAGTCCAAACAACTGACTGCACAGACGGCAGTCCTGGAGTCCCTGGTGTCCAAGGTAAATTTGGCCCTGGGCAAATGGGCTAGCAAAAAGGGCCCCCCGCCTTCACCTGCTTCCTCTGTCTCATCAGATCCAGAATATGATTTGGCCACCGCAGGTGGAAGTTACCCTTCGGGGTCTGCGTCCACCCTGTGTGCTCAGATAGTGAGGATGATTCCTCTGCTCCTCTTGCTGCGCATGAAAAGACACTAGTGAATACGCTGATTGTATCAGTGTGGGAAACCTTAAAGATGGAGGATGCGACTAACGCAGCATCGGAGGCGTGGGTCACCTTTGGCACCCACAGGTCCTCCAAAGCGGCGAAGGTGTTCCCCTTTCCTGCCTTCTTTGACAATATTGTCACAGAACAGTGGGGGTGCCCGAAACGCACCTTTGCAATCCCCTAAGCGTTTTGCAATGCATTACCCCTATGAGGATTCCCTCCTTAAAATATTGATGATTCCTCCTGTAGTGGACTCCCCGGTTTTCCAGGTTGAATAAAGCTACCGTAATCCCAGTTGAAAAGTCCCTGGTCTTCTCAGATTCAGCTGATAGGAGGTCGGAGGCCTTGACCCATCATACAGTGCTTTGCGAAAGTATTCCGCCTCCTTGAACTTTTCGACCTTTTGCCACATTTCAGGCTTCAAACATAAAGATATAAAACTGTAATTTTTTGTGAAGAATCAACAACAAGTGGGACCCAATTATGAAGTGGAACGAAATTTATTGGATATTTCAAACTTTTTTAACAAATAAAAAACTGAAAAATTGGGCGTGCAAAATTATTCATCCCCCTTAAGTTAATACTTTGTAGCGCCACCTTTTGCTGCAATTACAGCTGTAAGTCGCTTGGGGTATGTCTCTATCAGTTTTGCACATCGAGAGACTGAAATTTTTGCCCATTCCTCCTTGCAAAACAACTCGAGCTCAGTGAATTTGGATGGAGAGCGTTTGTGAACATCAGTTTTCAGTTCTTTCCACAGATTCTCGATTGGATTGAGGTCTGGACTTTGACTTGGCTATTCTAACACCTGTATATGTTTATTTGTGAACCATTCCATTGTAGATTTTGCTTTATGTTTTGGATCATTGTCTTGTTGAAAGACAAATCTCCGTCCCAGTCTCAGGTCTTTTGCAGACTCCATCAGGTTTTCTTCCAGAATGGTCCTGTATTTGGCTCCATCCATCTTCCCATCAATTTTAACCATCTTTCCTGTCCCAGCTGAAGAAAAGCAGGCCCAAACCATGATGCTGCCACCACCATGTTTGACAGTGGGGATGGTGTGTTCAGGGTGATGAGCTGTGTTGCTTTTAGGCCAAACATAACATTTTGCATTGTTGCCAAAAAGTTTGATTTTGGTTTCATCTGACCAGAGCACCATCTTCCACATGTTTGGTGTGTCTCCCAGGTGGCTTGTGGCAAACTTTAAACGACACTTTTTATGGATATCTTTACGAAAATGGCTTTCTTCTTGCCACTCTTCCATAAAGGCCAGATTTGTGCAGTATACGACTGATTGTTGTCCTATGGACAGAGTCTCCCACCTCAGCTGTAGATCTCTGCAGTTCATCCAGAGTGATCATGGGCCTCTTGGCTGCATCTCTGATCAGTCTTCTCCTTGTATGAGCTGAAAGTTTAGAGGGACGGCCAAGTCTTCGTAGATTTGCAGTGGTCTGATACTCCTTCCATTTCAATATTATCGCTTGCACAGTGCTCCTTGGGATGTTTAAAGCTTGGGAAAACTTTTTGTATCCAAATCCGGCTTTAAACTTCTCCACAACAGTATCTCGGACCTGCCTGGTGTGTTACTTGTTCTTCATGATGCTCTCTGTGCTTTAAACGGACCTCTGAGAC
The DNA here is from genome assembly GCF_965119305.1 of Pelophylax lessonae. Classification (NCBI taxonomy): domain Eukaryota; kingdom Metazoa; phylum Chordata; class Amphibia; order Anura; family Ranidae; genus Pelophylax; species Pelophylax lessonae. Next base: position 519,301,360 of record NC_138768.1, read on the forward strand.
TATCACAGTGCAGGTGCATTCATACCAAAGGTGGGCATACAGGGGTCGCAGGGGTCGCCATGGCATTTGGGCCCCATGCTGCAGGGGGCCTGAGAGGGCCCATGTATGCAGGGGCAGACTGAGCGGTCGGGCACTTTCGGACGTGGTCTGAGGGCCTGGCCGGGAAGCCAGGAAGGGGGAGCCCGGCCAGCAAGGGGGCACGCCGCCCAGTATAACATTTTAACTCACCCAGCAGCGCGATAAGTAGTGGGAGGAGAGGAGGGGCCCGGTGGCTGGCGCTGACTTAGTATGAGGAAGGGAGCTGGGGAGGGGCCCGGCGGCTGTTGCTGCTTTGGTGAGAGGAGGAGGGCAGGCCCAGGCTAGTGCTGGATTCAATGGTGATGGTGTCCTGTGTGCGGGAGCGTGTCAGAGTTCAGTGGATGCCATTGCCTGCGACTCGTGAGCGTGCGTGACTGTCGTCTCTCCTCTCATCTTCTTCTACCTTCATCCCTCGATCCCTGGCGGTGATTTCTGTTGGATTGTGAGTAGTTCTTGTGGCCTCTCCTCTGTGAAATCCAGCTTCACTCAATGGTCTCTCCTGTGGCTGTGAGGAATGATCATGTGTACATACATTTGCATTATCCCACACAATTTTAATAAAAATATATGATTCATATATTTTTATAAAAATTGTGTGGGATAATGCAAATGTATGTACACATTATTCCTCAGAGGAGAGACCATTAAGTGGAGCTGGATTAGTTGCTGATGCCTTGGCCTTGCAATTTTCAAAGGCCTTCCCTCTTCCTCAGATCCCCTGTTTCTGTTTGATGTGAGTAGTTCTCGTAATATGGCCTCTATGTGAAATCCAGCTCCACTCAATGGTCTCTCCTGTGAGGAATGATGTGTATATACATTTGCATTATCCCACACAATTTTAATAAAAATATATGAAAAAATATGATTTATATATTTTTATTAAAATTGTGTGGGGTAATGCAAATGTACACATTATTCCTCAGAGGAGAGACCATTGAGTGGAGCTCCGAGCTGGATTTTGCATAGAGGCCATGTTACAAGAACTACTCACAATCAAACAGAAACAGGGGATCTGAGGAAGAGAGAACGCCTTTAAAAATTGCAAGGCCAAGGCATCAGCAACTAATCCAGCTCCACTCAATGGTCTCTCCTCTGAGGAATAATGTGTACATTTGCATTATCCCACACAATATTTATAAAAATATATGATTTTTAATAAATATATATATATTATAATATATATTTTTATTAAAATTGTGTGGGATAATACATAGTTACATAGTTACATAGTTACATAGTAGGTGAGGTTGAATAAAGACAATAGTCCATCCAGTTCAACCTGTGTAGGTGTGTGTGACTGTAATCATCTAACATAGCCCTCAATCTCCTGATCCTTGAGATGTAAGTCTAAGAGTCTTTTGAAAGTCACCATACTACCCGCAGAAACCACCTCTTGTGGTAGACAATTCCACAATCTTGTAGCCCTAACAGTAAAGAACCCCCCACGTTGCCTGAGGTTAAAACGCTTCTCCTCTAATCGCATTGTATGTCCTCGAGTCCTCATGCAATTCCTTCGAATGAACAGCTTTTCTTCTAAGCTGAGATCCCCATTAAGATATTTATAAATTGCTATCATGTCCCCTCTCAGACGTCTTTTCTCCAGGGAAAATAAATCGAGCGATTGCAGCCGCTCTTCATAGGTAAGGTCCTCCAACCCCCTAATCAGTTTAGTTGCCCTTCTCTGGACTTTCTCCAGCTCCAACACATCCCTCCTGAGGACTGGCGACCAGAACTGGACAGAACACTCCAGATGCGGTCGGACCAGAGTTTTATAAAGTGGAAGGATTATAGTCTTATCTCTGGAATACATCCCTTTCTTTATGCATGCTAATATTCTGTTGGCTTTGGAAGCTGCCGCTTGGCATTGCATGCTGTTGCCTAATCTATCATCAACTAAGACTCCCAGATCCTTCTCCATTTTTGATTCCCCCAAGGGTTCCCCTCCTAACGTGTATTGTGTTTTTATGTTTTTGGTCCCCAAGTGCAAAACCTTACACTTCTCCACATTAAACCTCATTTGCCATGTCGTTGCCCACTCCGTAATTTTGTCCAGGTCATTCTGTAGGATATCTGCTTCATGCTGTGCAGTTATTGCCCTGGCCAATTTTGTGTCATCTGCAAAAACTGATAACGAACTACTGATCCCGTCCTCAATGCTGTTTATGAATAAATTGAACAAGGTTGGTCCCAGGACTGAGCCCTGGGGCACCCCGCTTACTACCTCAGACCAGTCTGAGTATGCGCTGTTTATTACTACCCTTTGGACACGGCCTTTTAGCCAATTCCGTATCCAAGAGCAAACCCTGCTGTCGATACCTGCAGACCTTATTTTATAAATTAAGCGCTTGTGGGGAACTGTATCAAACGCCTTAGCGAAATCCAAGTACACCACATCCACTGGTCTCCCCCTATCTAGCTCACAGCTCACTTCCTCGTAGAATGCTAAGAGATTGGTTTGACAAGATCGCCCATTTGTAAACCCGTGCTGGTTACTACTGATGATGTTGTTGTCTTTAGCATACTCTACGATATAGTCCCTTATCATCCCCTCCAAAAGTTTACATATTATTGATGTCAGACTGACAGGCCTATAATTTCCCGGGATATGTCTCTGGCCCTTTTTGAATATCGGAATCACGTTAGCCTTCCTCCAATCCCCTGGTACATCTCCTGTCCTAATACTGTCAGCAAAGATCAGGAACAGTGGTCTAGATATAACCATACTGAGTTCCTTGAGCACTCTCGGATGTACGCCATCCGGGCCTGGTGATTTGTTTGTGTTAAGTTTATCCAGTCTTTCCCTGATTTCCCCCTCTGTTAGCCATAGTGGCAAGTCCTGTGTATTACTACTAACCATACAGTCATGGTCAGTGTACCCCTCCTTTTCCTGCGTAAAGACTGACGAGAAAAAAGAATTCAGCACGGTTGCTTTTTCAGTGTCCTCTGTAACCATCCTCCCATCATCGCTAATTATGTGTGCAATATGCTCTGCCCTAGTTTTTTTGCTGTTGATATATTTAAAGAATTTCTTTGGGTTTTTTTTACTATCCTCCGCTATTTGTCTCTCAAAGTTGATTTTAGCCATCTTGATTTCGTGTTTACACTTCTTATTTTCCTCCTTGTATAGCTGGAAGGCCGATACGGTGCCCTCTGATTTATATTTCTTGAAGGCCAATTTTTTTCCCCTAATAAGTTTTTTAACGCTACGGTTTAGCCAGCCAGGTTTGGCTTTGTCTCTTCTAAATTTATTCCCCATAGGAATGCACTGCAAGATGCCTTTGCTTAATATTGTTCTAAAGCATTCCCATTTTTCCTCTGTGGTCAGTGATCCCAGGGTTTGGTCCCAGTTTACCCTTTCCATCAATGAGTACAATTTTGGAAAGTCTGCCCTTCTGAAGTTTAGGGTTCTTATGTTCCCCACTTGCCTTTTTATATTGTTATTTATACTAAATGTGATCATCCTGTGATCGCTAGAGCCCAGGTTGTCCTGGACTCCTACCTCCGAGATTATGTCTGGGTCATTAGTGATCAATAGATCCAGGATAGCATTCTCTCTAGTAGGGGAATCCACCAACTGCGACATGTAGTTATCCTGTAAGGTTTCCGTGTATATCCTGTAAGGTTTACAAATGTATATACAAATAAAATCAAAGTGCTATTGTGCAAAAGTGCTGAAGTGTATATAATAAATATGTAAGTATAGAGTCACACATAACTAGTCACCATCAGCTATAAGCATTGAATAGTCCAAAATGTTAGTCCCATGTGCAAATATGTGGCAGCCAAATGTGGTGATTATATGGTATACAAGCAGTATTGGGTTAGATGGCTTGCGTCCCAGTGGATGGAATTCCTGTTGGTGGTCTCAGAGGACAAGATAAGGAAGAGGACTCCTCATAGTGTTAGCCCCGGTTCACATTAGTGCAATCACGGAGATCGCATGTAATTCGGAGCGCACTACTCCTAGATTACATGCGATCTCATGTGCGGTGCAAATTTCAGCCATACACTTTGTACTACTGACATTCCGCTACCAGGCTGGGAGGGAAGGGCCCCGTCCGGGGGGCCCTTTATGGTTTCTTGCATCGGGGCCCTGAAGGTTCTAGTTACACCACTGATTTATACGGAGACTTGATTACACACAGGTGGATTCTATTTATCATCATTAGTCATTTAGGTCAACATTGGATCATTCAGAGATCCTCACTGAACTTCTGGAGAGAGTTTGCTGCACTGAAAGTAAAGGGGCTGAATAATTTTGCACGCCCAATTTTTCAGTTTTTTATTTGTTAACAAAGTTTGAAATATCCAATAAATTTCGTTCCACTTCATGATTGTGTCCCACTTGTTGTTGATTCTTCACAAAAAATGACAGTTTTATATCTTTATGTTTGAAGCCTGAAATGTGGCAAAAGGTCGCAAAGTTCAAGGGGGCCGAATACTTTAGCAAGGCACTGTATATTCACTGTGGCTGGTTTGGCACTTATTTGGTTTGGCACTATAGTATTTACTATTGCCCTGGTGTCGCAAGCTATGACGGAGTGGGCAAAACATCTATGCTGGTACCTGGAGGGGGAACAGCTCTCCCCTGCCTTTGCGGAGATGGCGGATCAGTTGGTCCAAGGGCTACAGTTTGTCTGTGACGCCTCTTTGGATGTGGCTCCCTTGATTCCTAGACTGTCTGTCTCAGCGGTGGTCCTGTGGCGCATTATCTGGCTGAAATCCTGGTCTACAGACCAGGCTTCCAAGAAGGCCTTATCCGATCTTCTGCCTCATAGAGGGAAAGAGTACTCTTCTTCCTCAGGCTTCCAAGGGTAAGGAGTCCCGTCGCAGATGGGGGCCTTTCTTTTTGGCTCACAAGAGGCCTTTTCGTCCCTCAGGGTCTCAAGACAAGGGATCAAAGGCGATGATCCACCCCTTTCCTGGGTCGTTAGTGAGCGCACGTCACTTCCGCTTTGCGTCCCCACTTCCAGAGAGGATGCGTTCCAAGGAACGTAATTTCCGGCGGCGCCGCAATCACCGTACAACACCTGCGCTGATTAGCGGCCGGTGTTTTGGGGCTATTTAGGCCACTAGGCCACCAGGAAACATCAGCAGATGCGGCAGGAGGTGAACGGCAGGACACATACGGCTACACACACAGAAGTAATTGATTTTGACCCTATATTCAGCTCCAAAATTTTTTTTCCAAATTCACTATGTTGCAGTAGATCCCTTTTCTTCCAATCTAACAGACTTGTATAAAGTACTCGAAATTTCTACTTGAGTAAAAGTACAAGTGCTCGATCAAAAAATTACTTGAGTAGAAGTGGAAGTGCTCGCAGAAAAAGTTACTTAAGTAGAAGTACTAAAGTATTCAACATTTTTTTTACTTAAGTATTGCAAGTAGTTTTTTCAAAAAATTTGCTACTTAAGTACTAAAAGTAAAAGTACCAGTAGTTTTGAAAAAAAATTTCTACTCAAGTACTGAAAGTAGAAGTACAAGTACTGTGTTATGTAGTTATTAAAGAAAGAAGTCAAAAGTATGAACATCATATTGTTTTTATTATTTCAAATGATTAATTCAAATGATTTACCTGTGTTTGTTAGTAGTTTCTTGATGCACTTTAAGCGCTGTAGCACCATTTATTTGTTTGTTTCATATTTTCTTTTTATTGGAAAGATTTGGTATAGCAGCTTTTATTATACACAGCCTTTATTTTCGTATATGCGCTGATTTACAAATGACATTATACACATTTTTTTGAGCTTTATGCAACCTGCCATCTACTGTTCTGGCAGTGGTAATTTTTTTAAAAGTAACGAGTAACTATGCAGCACAAAAAAAAAATACTTGAGTAGAAGTATCGAAATCATCGAAAAAATGTAGTGAAGTAAAAGTAGAAGTAGGAGAAAAAAATTCTACTCTAGGAAAGTACAGATACCGCATTTCGGTACTTAAGTACAGTACTTAAGTAGTTCTACTTCGTTACTATACATCTCTGCAATCTAAGCCTTACAAGGTTGCATTTGTCTCTCTAGCTCCCTGGCCTATACACTTGGGCTACCTACCCGGTATGTGGGATTGCTTTCCCCTCCTTTCCTGGGGCCGGATTTGACCATCTCTCCAGCTTTGTTTTCTGGGTCCTGGGCATACTTATGATCAGGAAACATTGGACGTATATGTAAGTACTCGGAACATAGATACGTGTCCTAGAGATATAACAACATAATATTTATACCTTGATTGATCTATTGAAGGCCATACAATATCCCTACCCCTAGGAGAATAGAACCCCCTGCGCCTACGTGCATTGGAAAACAAAAATCCCCCCTTCCTTTATGTTTGGGGTTGTGATTTTCTATACTATAAGCCACAAGGTAAATATAGCTTGAAATTAAATCGGAGTTCCACCCTGGATTTTTTTTTTTTTTTTTAATACCCCCGGGACAGTCAGGGCTAGTACATTCCACAATGGCTAGCCTCTGATCTGTCCCGGGTTGCACTTACCTGTTAGGACAAATACTTACCTTGCAAACGTCTTGTCCAGCACTGCCATCTCAGATGTGGGCAGCTTGAAGCCAGCGAGATCCCCTTCGGCGTCTTCTTCCACCTTCTTTGGTCCCACGATGCTCTGCGCCGGCCCCGACGTCACTTCCGGGTCGCGCACGTCATCCCTCTACAGCTTCTGGGCATGCCCAGAAGCTGTTTAGAAGGGGATGACGCGCGCGACCCGGAACTAACGTCGGGGCCGGTGCAGGCGCAATGATTCCTGGGAGCTATGACGTTCAGCTCCCAGGAATCATTGCAGAGCCAGGAAGTAACGACGGGCCGCGGCCGAGGAAGGAGGAAGAAGGAAGTAAGGTAAGTATTTTTTCTTCGCTACGAGGTAAGTAAAAAAAAAAAAAATATGCGATTATCCATTTCTTTTTCAGGTGACCCGGAGCGAGAAGATGGAGGTAAGTATAAAAATAGGGTGGAACTCCACTTTAACATACAAATTGTTTCAAATCTGCTGTTTCATGAGGTGATATATTTACATATACCTTTCAGTGTAACTGCAATTGTCAACTCTGTGGTGTGTATGCTGCCTGCCGCCCTTCTGCTTTTTTCATCTGACATCAATCAGAGTGATTGGTAATTACAATACAATACCTATCTACAATACTATTGGTGGTCAAAGTATTCCCCTAAAAGCTTATATATTCTTTACCACTCATAATGTAGGTGGGTCTCATTCGCCCCTCACCGGTTGCTTAAACTGATGTGGATGATACAACTATTTGCGCTATAGGAGGTTGGTCTATGCGATAATTTTTCCAATACTCTTTTGTGAATCAAATAAATGATGCACAAATGTAAATGCATTATATCGTGTATTGTCAACTAATGTTATATTTTGCTTACTTTGTTAAGAGAATAGTTAATCGTCTGTGGTCCTGAAGAAGCGCAATGCGAAACGCGTCGACCTTCCAGACCAGTTAAATATATCTACCTCTTCAAAGAATGTGCAATGTTTGTATACCCACTACAAAGCATATGGAGTCTTTATACTCACCACTGACTCTGTTTTAATGTATTGTTTTATATATATATATATATATATATGATTTTCTTTTCTTCTTTTTTAAAAAAAATATTTTCAATAAAATGTTGAAGTTTTAATCAAATTACTCTGCCTGTCCACTATGTGCCTCTAAAGTCCGTAATGTCCTTGGGACAACTAGTTGTTGCACCAAGTTCTTTTTTGATACTACGTTCTTTGCTGTCAGTTCAACCCATGTGAGCTCATGTTTGCGGCCTAAACAGCCCGCCACCAACTTGTGTATACTGTGAACGCCCACTGTACCTCTAGCCATCATATACTACGTTCTTTGCTGTCAGTTCAACCTATGTGAGCTCATTTTTGCGGCCTATAGAGGCCGCCACCAACTTGTGTATACTGTGAACACCTACTGTACCTCTAGCAATCATATACTCCATTCTTTGCTCAGTTCAAACCATGTGAGCTAGTTTTTGGAGCCTATCTGTGTATACTTTTACAAGTGTATTTGTGTCCTGCAACAATATTGCCTCTTTTGCTGAGTGTCTGATACATAAGTCTGATACACACAGTGCCAAGCTCACTGGCCAATTTTTTGAACAACTGGTGTGATAAACCAGTGGCCCCCCAATACCACATATTGACGTGGGGTGTAATCTGAGTATACTTTTACAAGTGTATTTGTGTCCTGCAACAATATTGCCTCTTTTGCTATGTTAACTCTGATACAAACAGTGCCACACTCACTGGCCAATTTTTTGAACAACTGGTGTGATAGACCAGTGGCCCCCCAATAGCACATATTGAAGCGGGGTGTTATTTAACAGTATACTTTTCTAAGATTGTATTTTAGTCCTGCAAAAATGTGGCCTCTTTTGCTGTGTTAACTGTGCTACACACATTGACAACAGATACTGGCCAATTATTTGTAGAACTGGTGTGATAAACCTGTGGACCCCCAATACCACAGATTGAAGCGGGGTGTTATCTACACAGACACATGGTCTAGCAAACACGGGCAGGGAAGGTATATCACTTTTACTGCCCACCGGGTGAACCTTCTGACGGCCGTTAAGCATGCAACCCGTGGCACCCATGTAGATCTAGTTGTAATGCCACGGATTGCAAGCAGGCCTGCTTCTTCTTCTCCTCCTCCTCCATCCTCCCTCTCTTCCTCGGCTGACTCCTCCTCTTCCGCTGCTACTGTCTCTTCTCCTGCGCTGCCCAAGATCCCCAGAACCTATTCCACATGCCAGATGAGACGTTGCCATGCTGTGCTGTGTCTGTTGTGCCTGGAAGCCAAGAGCCTCACTGGTCCTGCACTCCTTTCAGCTTTGCGTTCACAGGCAGATCAGTGGCTGACACCGCTGAATTTGTCAGTTGGTAAAGTGGTGAAACAGGGCAAAATAACACACGTGCCATGCATGGCACATGTCCTGAACTTGGTGGTGCAGCGATTCGTTGCCAAATACCCTGGGGTCCAGGACGTCTTGCGGCAGGCCAGGAAAATCTCGGGCCATTTCCGAAGATCTTACACAGCCATGGCTCGCCTTGCTGAGATTCAGCGGCGACACAACCTGCCCCTCAGCCGTCATATTCGTGACTGCCTGACGCGATGGAACTCAACGTTGCATATGCTCGATAGGCTGCTCCAGCAGAAATGTGCAGTTAATGACTACCTGTTCGAACTCGGTGGCAGGACAGGTTCTGGGGAGCTTGGGTTTTTTTCACCTCGCCAGTGGCTGCTCAATCGGGACGCATGCAGACTTCTGCGGCCATTCGATGAGATCACCAAACCGGTCAGTCACGGCCAGGGCGCCATAAGTGACATCATACCTAACGCCTTCTTTCTGGAGCGTGCCTTTCGTTGTGTCATTGATCAAGCCGTCGAGAAGCAGAAAGATGAGGAAGTCGCAATGTTGGATGAATTCCAAGGGGATGCTACTCCATCTGAGACAAATCAACAGCAGGAGTCTGAAGAGGAGTCAGAGGAGGAGGATGGTGCTGGGGGGGGGATGAGGAAGAGCAAGAAGAGCATGCTTTAAACCTTTCTGGGGTCCCTGCTGTTATCCGTGGATGGGGGGAGGAGAATGAGGACGACATTATCCTGGATGATGAGCTGGAAGCAGGCCACTATACCGCTTCCAGTTTAGTGGGAATGGGGGCCTACATGCTGCAGTGTTTTAAGGGGGACCCCCGTATAAAACGCATAAAGGCCAAGGACCAGTACTGGGCGGCAACGTACTTAGACCCCTGGTATAAACACAAAATGGCGGAAATGTTACCACAATCACAGAGGGCGGTCAGAATGCTGCACTTCCAGGCCATGCTGCGGGAAATGCTGCATTCTGCTTTTCCGGGGAATTTCCAGTCACAGAGAGACAGTTGCGGGTAGCAATCCAACAGCGCATGCAAGAAGAGGGTGGTTGGAAGATGTCTTGGTCACTTCAGATATGAAATCCTTCTTTCAGCCGAACCATCGACAGCTGTACTCCCGATCCAGCATGAGGGAACGCCGAAACCGACAGGTGTCCGACTACATCAGGTTAACAGCCGATGTGGACGCTCTGAGGAGTGATGAACCCCTGGACTATTGGGTGGGCAGGCTTGACCTCTGGCCAGAGCTTGCACAATTTGCTCATGACAGTGTAGACCAGCCCTCAAATTTTTCACTCGCCTGCTCGCATTTTGCGAGTGAAAAATTATTGAATGCGAGCAAGGAGAGGAAAAAACAGAACACTGTCTGGGCGTGCAGGGGTGGGCAGTGTCCATATCTGTGATGGGGGGGGGGGCACACTAGGAGCTTCTGACTTCACATGCCTGACAGGAGAGAATGTCATTCTCCCTCCTGTTATTGCAGCAGCACAATGCATGATTTCTGGACTCCTCCGTTCCAGCCACTTATCTCTCCTGCAGCCATTAATCACTTCTCTCCTTCCAAGCTCCCCCCCCCCCCTGTTGGTTTGTTCTACTCGACCAGGTCACTTTCACTTTGTCAGTCTTCTCGCACTTGTCTTTATCTTCCCTGCACAATCGTAAGTCAGCAGCGATTTTTGTACTCCTCTCTCCTGTTCACATTAACCCTTCATCTACTTCTATCTTTCAGCTGTCCTCTCCATAAATATGTACTGTATGTCCTGCAGCCTCTGGTCCCAGCTCTGAGCATTCCAAGCAGCCATTTAGCTGACCCTGTCCTGTCCCAAAATACAGCCTTAGCACTTTCTCTACAGCCCTTCACTCTGCTCTTCATTAACATATATTATTACAAACCAGACCCCCCCCCCCAATGAACTCTCTTATCCCTAATAACCGGTGAACTGTGGTTTGGCCAGTGTAATTGTATGTGCGTTTTACTTGGATTTTAGGTGCATTTCTATTGAATTTCTATTACAAAGTGCGTTTTCATTAAAGCGCTTTAAAGTCCTGCATGCTGCATCTTTGATGCGGCTTCAGAAAATGCACTGTGTAATAGAATTCAATAGAAATGGACCTAAAATCCAGGTAAAATGCACATACAATCACACTGTTGTTATTAATATTTATTTGTGCAACTTTTACAGTCATGCAAAAACATTTAACAGTGTAATTTTATAAAATAATTTTTGAGGGCGCATTTAGGGGCGGGGCAGGGTAGGGGTTAGGTGGGGCAAGTAGCGGCGAGTAACCCTTAAGGCCTGGCTAGTAGCTCAGGACTTGAAATTTTGAGCCCTGGTGTAGACTACCTCACATTTATAAAAATGAATTAGGCACGGATCTCTGAGGAATTCAACACATGTGACCAGTAGACCAGGTTTCATCGAAATTCCTCCACCCACAACAATTCCTGGTCCTTGGCTTCGCTACATACAGCGGCATAAAAGGCATTTCATGTCCATTGAATGGCAAATTTTTGGGGCCTTTCAGGGCCGACAATTATTTTTTCTGTGAATGCCTAATGTACCTCCAGCCACCAAATACTACGTTTTTTGCTGTCAGGTCAAACCATGTGAGCTAATTTTTGGAGCCTATACAGGCCGACACTCACGGTTCTGTGTACTGTGAACGCCTACCGTACCTCTAGCCATCAAAAACTATGTTTTTTGCTGTCAATTCAAACCATGTGAGCTAATTTTTGCAGCCTATACAGGCTGACACTTACTTCTGTATACTGTGTGAATGCCTAATGTACCTTCAGCCACAGAATACTATGTACTTAGCTGTCAGGTAAACCCATGTGGGCTATTTTTTGGTGCCTTTTATGGCCGACACTTACTTCTGTATCCTGTGAATGCAAAATGTACCTTCAGCCACAGAATACTACATTCTTAGCTGTCAGGTAAACCCATGTGGGCTATTTTTTGGTGCCTTTTATGGCCGACACTTACTTCTGTATCCTGTGAATGCCTAATGTACCTTCAGCCACAGAATACAACGTTCTTAGCTGTCAGGTAAATGCATGTGGGCTAATTTTTGGGGCCTGGAATGGCCGACACTTACTTCTTTATCCTGTGAATGCCAAATTTTTCAGACTGGAAATAAAAATCAATGGGTCTGTAAAGGTTCTGCCAAATTGTGGAATGGATGCGGACCCATTTTACAGATGTGTGAATGGACCCAATATGTATTAGACAATGTATTTACCGGCTGCTGTCAGTTCTGGCTGATTTATGAAAAAAAATATATATATTTTTTTGCTGTAAAAAAAAAAAAAAATGTAGGGCAACTTTTTCAATTGCAATACTTCTGTTATGACATTGTCCATGTGCTGGGACTATTTGTGCACAGCTAGTACGACTTTTGTGGCTGCAAATATGACCTAAAGGTTTTTAAAGTTCGCCTCCCATTAAAGTCAAAGGGGCCCGCCGCGAACTCGCGGTTCGCTGACTTTTGGGAAAATTTTCGGGTGGCGTTCGTGAACCGACCGGCCGATGTTCGTCCATCACTAATTATCAACAGGGGATCCGCCAGGTGTAGTTCAATGCAGCAAATAATATGAAGGCATTCAATGTTGAAAGCTCAGATGCCTGTACCACCAGTATTGGCCGCTGGGTGCCCCTGCTGAGCCCTCAGATGCCTGTACCACCAGTATTGGCCGCTGGGTGCCGTTGCTGAGAATATTAATATTGAATGCCTTCATATTATTTGCTGCATTGAACTATACCTGACGGATCCCTCTGTTGATAATTAAGCGTGCTGAGGTCTATCCATTTAATTGGGTGACTATATACATTTGGTAAGCGGCCTTTTTGAATGTTTGGTGACTTATCCACGGGTGCCTTCCATCTTCTACACTTATCAACGGAGTGGTGTTCGTCTGCTGGGACTTGTGGTTCTTTTTCCTAATATTTCCGTCTTTTGCATGGGATATATGTTCATATATGACGTTTAACATGTGCGTGCAAACTTTGTCTTTGTTTCATATGATTGTGTGTACGGTATCACGCTATGTCCTTGCCCAATTTTTTTTCACATATGGTCTCTGAACATCCGATATTGAATGTCCTATAATACATGCTGTATTGAACTGCACCTGGTGGATCTCTCCATTGTCAATTAAAGAGGTTGTAAACCCATATTACTTTTTTTTTTGCAACCTGTAAGAGAAACACATAATGAACTAGTATGCACCGCATAGTAGCTCATTATCAAATACTTACCTTAGAACGAGCCCCCGCCGTGTCGGCCGCTCACCTGTATGTGACGTCACACACGCGCGTAGGAGCCGACAGTCACGGCGCGGGGCTCTGAAGAAACGGCACCAGCGGCCGTTCCTTCAGAGCGCATGCGCCAGTGACATCACTGGCTGCATGTAAGGTAAATATCTCCTAAACAGTACATGTTTAGGAGATATTTACAGTACTTATAGGTAAGCCTTATCATAGGCTTACCTATAGGTAAAAGTGTCAGAGGAGATTTTACTTCCTCTTTAAGCGTGCTGAGGTCTATCCATTAAATTGGATGACCATCCATATCTGGTAAGCAGCTTTTTGGGATATATCCTTGAGTGTTTCCATTGAGTAACGGAGTGGTATTCATGTGCTGAGATTTGTGGTTCTTCATATCAATATTCCTTTCCCATTGGATTTATTTTGTATATCTACTGGGACTGTCCATGTGGACTTATAAGGATTTATATTTCACTATATTGATTCATTCATTTATTAATTTATTATTTTATTAATTTTTTGGAATATTATATATTGATAATTATTTGGCACAATTTACTCATACAATCTATTGGGTCAGCGCTACACATATATATACAGTATATAGTACTGTTTTGGATTTTCTATAGGTCCATGTGTGCAGCTTTCCCCTGTTCATTTTAAAAGGAAATATTACGGCACCCTTTTCACTACTAGTAGCGCAGAAATCTACCCGTTTTTTATTTTAACTTGGATATTACTGTGTGAACTTTGAGGGAGTTTGGTTGGATTCTCAATCTTCAGAGTTCTGCTCTGGGTCCGTCCACAAGCCTGGACTATCTGGGTCTGACTCTGGACTAGGCCTGAGCCAGAGTGTTTCTTCCTCTGGAAACATTTCAGAAATTGCAGTAGGAAATCAGCTTCTGCTGTCCAGCAGACTGTCATCTCTTCGGTCTTGCATGCGGGTACTGGGACTTAAAGAGGAAGTAAACCCTCCTCTGCAACTTTTACCTATAGGTAAGCCTATGATAAGGCTTACCTATAGGTACTGTAAATATCTCCTAAATATGTACCGTTTAGGAGATATCTACCTTAAATGCAGCCAGTGACATCAATGGCGCATGCGCTCTGAAGGAACGGCCGCTGGTGCCGTTCCTTCAGAGCCCCGTGCCGCTACCGTCGGCTCCCGCGCGCATGCACGGGAGTGACGTAATCGCGGGTCCGGCCAATCAGATGGCCGGATGCCGCGATCCCGGAAGACGGGCGACTCAACATGCTGCCCGTCATACAGGTAAGCGGGAGGCACGGCGGGGGCTCGTTCTAAGGTAAGTATTTCATAATGAGCTAGTATGCGATGCATACTAGCTCATTATGTTTCTCTTTCAGGTTGGAAAAAAAAAATGTTTTAATGAGTTTACAACCTCTTTAAGTTGTCTACCTTTGAGGCGTTTGTTTGCACAGTTCCACACGAGATCTCTGCAAAAAGAGATTCTGGTGAAATGGAACAAGAATCCTCAGTCTCTAGACAATCGGACCCTGTTGAGCCGGAGAACGAGGGTCCCTGGTGTGGTGGCTTCGTTCTCCGGCACTTCGCTAGGGCAAATAGTTTCTTCCCCTGTACTGGACGGTTGTCACTACGGAAGCCAGCCTGTCGGGGTGGGGAGGCATCCTCAGCACAGAGCGTCCTTAGGGGGTCTGGATTCTGGAGGAGTCTAGGCTACCGATTAATGTACAGGAACCCTGAGTGATCAGACTCTTCTTGGATCCTTGGACATGTCGACTCCAGGGGTGTCCGGTAGAGATTCAATCGGACAATGCCATGACTGTGGCCTATGTCAATCACCAAGGGGGCACGAGAAGTGTCTTGGTGGCTCAGGAAGTAGCCAGCATTCTAATGTGGGCAGAACGATTCTTTCCAGCCCTCTCTGCTGTGCACATTCCAGGGGTAGAAAATTGGCAGGTGGGTTACCTCAGTTGACAGGTGTTGGACCAGGGGGAATGGTCACTTCATCCGGAGGTGTTTCATCAGTTGTGTCTCCCAAGTGGGGTACTCCCAAGTAGGTTCTGTTGGCCTCTTGCCTCAAAAGGAAAGTGCAGAGGTTTGTGGCAGGGTCCCGGAATCCTCTAGCCAATGTCACAGACGCATTAGTGGCTCCTTGGAGTCAGTATCGTATGATTTATGCTTTTCCTCCTTTCAAGCTTCTGCCGAGACTCCTGTGCCAGATCGAGGCAGAAGGGATTGGGGTCATCCTAGTGGCTCCAGACTGGTCTTGGTACGCCGATCTGGTACGGCTGGTCCCTGATGCTCCTTGGAGACTTCCTCTCAGGGAAGATTTGTTGTCGCAGGGGTTAATCTTCCATCCTGCTTTACAGTTGCTGGCTTTGAGGGCTCTGCTGTTGAAAGCCAGGTTCTGAAGGATAGAGTGTTGTCTGACCCGGTGATTCCTACGCTGTTAAAAGCTAGAAAATCTACTTCTAGGAAGATTTACCATCATACTTGGAAGACATACATTGCGTGGTTGAATCCCTCAGGGTTCACCCTAGCTCCTTTTCGGTGACTCGGCTCTTTCCACTGAGGGGATTGAGTAGCGCCTGGCCTTGAGTACCATCAAGGGCCAGGTTTCAGCTTTGGCGGTTTCCTTTCAATGTCTGTTGGCCACACACTTTTTGGTGCGTACCTCTCTTTAGGGAGTGAGACACTTGGTTCCTTCAGTGTGGTCTCCATTGCCGCCGTGAGACCTCAATTTGATGTTGTCATTTCTCCAGAAGCCTCCCTTTGAAAACATTTGGGAGGTTCCCCTGCATACATTGTCCCATAAGGTGGGCTATTACTCTGTGCACAGGGTGACAGAGCTGGCGGCGCTGTTTTGTCACTTTCCTTACCTGGTGGTTCACAGGGATAAGGTGATTCTTCGTCCATGTCTGTCATTCCTTCCAAAGATAGTCTCTGATTTTCATTTGAATGACGACATCATGTTGCCTTCCCTGTGTCCCAGGCCTAAGCATCCTGAGGAAATTGCCTTGCATTCCCTGTTTGGGGCTTGGGCAATAAGGGTGTACCTGGCAGCTACTGAGTCTTTTAGAAAGTCAGACTCACTATTTGTCCTCAAGGATGGACCTCGCAAAGGGTTGGCTGCTTCGGCTGCGACCAAATCCAGATGGATCAGACAGCCTGTGGTTCAGGCTTATTGCATTAAGGGTCAGGTTCTTCCTTTCCCTGTTAAGGCGCACTCTACTCCTGCGCTTAATGCCTCCTGGGCCTTATGTCATCAGGTATCAGTGATGCAGGTTTTCAAGACGGCTATCTGGTCA
This sequence comes from Pelophylax lessonae, assembly GCF_965119305.1. Taxonomy (NCBI): domain Eukaryota; kingdom Metazoa; phylum Chordata; class Amphibia; order Anura; family Ranidae; genus Pelophylax; species Pelophylax lessonae. The sequence continues at coordinate 519,317,897 of NC_138768.1, forward strand.
TCTGTGCCCACTTTCACAAAGTTTTATAAAGTGGATGTGTTGGCCTCTGCGGATGCTTCCTCAGCTGCAAGGGTTTGCAGCCTCTGTTTAGAGGACTTGGTCCTCTTTGAGGGTGTTTTCATTTTTTCCAGGTGAGCTCCAGTTGTTTTATGGTTGAGCTTCATGTTACCTGGTTGGCTATGTTTAGCCTTGGGAAGTATTTTTTTCTTGCTGTTCCCATCCCTCATGTTTGACATTGCTTTGGGACATCCCACGTAGTCAAGAAGATGAGGAGCTGTGTCCCCCAATGAACGAAAGAGAAAATGGGATTTTTCACTTACCATAAAATCCATTTCTCTGATGTCAGGGCCGGCCTTAGGTGTTCAGGCGCCCTGTGCGAGCTAATCCTGTGGCGCCCCCCCCCCCCCATCTTCACCCCTCGCCCCCTGGTCACCTAAATATATAAGTTTTATTACAGAGTATATCCAATATTCAGTTTGGCGACACACTCTAATTAATCCTCCTCAAAAAGCCAGGGACTTTATGAGGTGCATGTGAAACAGGCAAAAATAAATAAATAATGCAGCGCCAAAGTGCAAAAAATGACTACAGTGTACAAACGGTGATGGAATAAAAATATGAACTCACATAAAAAAAATTCCTCAATACCGTGACTGTATGCATCAAAATACAGTGCATTAGATGTGTACCACAAATATTAAAGAAATCTCAATACACAAATATATCATATAATGTGCTAAAAAAACTGGGTGCTCCAAACAAAAAGTCCACAATAAACTTTTTCTTCTTCCACATGTGAAACAGGCACCTCCATCCCTATTCTAGACAATGAAGGGGAGGATATAAGGGACTTAACATAAGACAAATAACAAAGGAGTAAAATACAATAAAATAATTAATAAAAATAATATGTTTATTACAATATAATTGCATTGGTAATGGCAATTATATACATGCATACATTACACTACATACATACATACATTACATGCAAGCATACATTACATACATGCATACATTACATTACATACATGTATACATTACATACATGTATACATTATATACATGTATACATTATATACATGTATGTAACTGCCATTACCAATGCAATTAGTAAACATATTATTTTAATGTATTTTTCTTCTTTTTTTTCCCCTTATATCCTCCCCTTCATTATCAACACAAAATAAAAAGTATTTAGCCTAATTCCTCTTAAAAACTGGACAGGGCTCAGTGACACTTACCTTTCTGTGACTTCTGTGGACGGTGGCTCTCTTTGCATTTAAAAATGGCGCCTCCCGGCGCTTAGACGCCACTGCGCATGCGCCGTCTGCCCGAGAATAGCCGAGCGTGTTCGGGTTTTCCCGAGCAGCGGCGCCTGCGCAGTGTGCCTTTCGGGAGCCGTCAGCAGCCATTTTTTTTTCAGTTGCCGATGCGGCGATGCCTTCACCCAGTCCCAGGGCAGGGGGACCTGGCAGCGCCTGCTGGTGTGATTCGTTTGGATCCGACTCCACTGATGTGATTCATGTAACTAATTGCGACTCACAGTCTGCGAGCTGTGATGGCCGCACGGCGCCCCTGTTGCCCATGGCGCCCCGTGCGGCCGCACAGCTCGCACACCCCAAAGGCCGGCCCTGTCTGATGTTCACTGACAAACACAGCACCCACTCCTCTATGGAGTTTGTGTTTTTTCTTCTGACACTGCTTGTAACAAATCTGAGTACCTATAGCAGAGAGTGGGAGAATACCCCCTGGGACTGCCCCAAAGGTGTAGTAAAGTTTTTTCCTGCCTAGTGTCCTACTCCTGTAGGGGGCAGCATAGCCCACATAGTCAAGAACATCAGAGAAACGGATTTTACGGTAAGTCAAAAATCAATTTTTTCTACACTTCAAATAAAGTTCAGCAGGAAAAAAAAAGGAGCCATGCCATGTTCTGATTTGAGCACCACATTGTCCCCTACAGCAGCTGGAACAGATAGCTGCTCAAGAGGAAAATGCTATAATTTACCTCTTTGGCAGCTGTCTGCTGTGTGTGAATACTACCTGAAGCATCTTTGACCGTGGCCTAGACAGCAATGGAGTAGGACTCGCATGTGCTAAACTCTGCTTCCGGTCTACCCTGCACTCAATATCCTAAGTGTCCACCTAATCTCACCCTTTTTTGGCTGCTTGAAGTGCTGTCACCCTTTCCATATGTTGCCGGAAAACCACCACTGTTATGCCTTCCCTTGAGAAATACAGGAGACAGGATCCTCGTAGGCTGCCACTGCTGACACTGCTAAATTGCTTGAGGCGATAATCACCTGCCAGGAGACTGATAACAAAGATAGGGGAGGTAAAAGTGGACATTTCCCTCATCAGACAAGACATGCAAAAGTTGAGAGATTGTGTTACAGAAGTGGAGACTGGGATCAGTCAAGCTGAGGTCTATCTCCATCCCCTGCAGCACACCTCGGAAGCCATTCAGTGCCAAATTCAACAGTTCGCTAATAAAAAGATGACCTGGAGAATCAAGTTTGATGCTGCAATTCCACTTCATTGGCCTTCCTGAAGGCTCTAAAGGCACTGACCCTGCCACTTTCTTTGGGAATCTCCCGATCACCACCTTTGGTAGGGCGGCCTTCTCCACTACCTTTGTGGTGGAACGTGCACACTGCATGACAGCCCGACAATCCCGTACCTTCATAGCAAACCTTTTCCCTTTCTTCTGCTTGTACGTGGGACTTTGCTTTGGCCCTCCAAGAGTTGCCCTCGATGATCCTGATATGATACTGTATCTGTATCTGTGCATTTGGGACATTCACCATCAGTCTGGTTGCATTTCATCTATCAAGACTTTCTTGAATTGAATGTTCATCCCCCAGCAGGAGCGCCCATTCATCTTTTCCTTAACCCGTACCTTCATAGCAAAGCTCCTGAATTACAGAGATCAGGATGCTATTCTGTGGCCCACTTGAGAATGGGAAATATTCCCTTCCAAAATAGCCGAGTGTCTGTGTTCTCTGACCTCTCAGCAGAGGTCCAGAAGCAATGTTCCTGCTTCAATGATGTCAAACGGCATCTCCGCATTCATCACTTGAAGTATGCCATGCTGTTTCCAGCCCATCTTTGTGTAGCGGGTGCACTTCTTTGAAGATCCTGAACTGGCCTCCACCTGGTTGGATCAACAAGATACTGATAGAATTCACCCCGCTTGAGGACAACTTCTCATACTGGATGACGTGAATACATTGCCTTTTCCCCTGGCAGTCCTTTCCTTTACTGTAATGCATGCCATAGTACAGATCCAATGTTCTTCTGTTAACTATGTTTCTCTAGAACTGTCTCCACCTTCCCTGAAGACAAGAATGGTGACTCTTTCATCTCTGCCCCTTCTCAGTGACTTTATGCAAACCTTGCTTGCAATGCCCGCAACACTGGGCACCACATTACCCTCTCTCGCCATCTGGTGAAGGTTTATGTTTTTACTTTTATCCACTTTTTTCTATGTTTTTCTGTATACCGTGAGCATGCTTGTGAATTTCAACAGTTCTTCCAGATAGCAATTCAAGATCATTGATGCGCCACGTGTCCTACTGTACATTACTCACTCCAGCGAGTGTTCATCCTCATAGGACAGTGTAACCCCTTTTTTGTTTTCTTTTAGGCTCTGACATCTGGGCCCGATGGCCACATGACTGACCCTCTCCCTGACTGTTGGTTCAACCTATGTTCTGGGTATTATGCTCTCACCATGTTTGTGGGGCAGAGAGCAGGGTGGGGGTATGGGATGCTTTCAAATTCTGTTTTCAGTTTTTTTCTTTTTATTGTATGGTTATTTGCATTGTGCTCTGTATTATGGTACTTTATAACTCAGGATAATTCTACTTTTGTACTATGTTTTGTTCCCCCTGAACCTGCACTGGGGGGTCAAGCTGATGTCTCTCGCCTATGGCCTATGATCTCACTTCTCTTATGGCCCCCATAAAATTTCTCACATTGAACGTCCATGGGATCCGTGACAAGCTAATCAACCAATGACACTCCGCTATTATTAATTATTTCAAACCCCAATGGGCTGACATTGTGGTCCTAATTGAGGCACACATTACTGGCCAACTTCATCTTGCCCTTAAGCGCCCCTGGATAGGCTGGGCTTACTACACCATGCATACCTCATACTCCCAGGGATTTTCAGTTCTAATTGGCTAAACAGTCCAATTTGAGATCAGTTTGATACTCTCAGATGCTCTGGCCAGGTTTGTTTTTATGCATGTGACATTGTATGGGACGCCTTACATGCTTTTGGCCTGTTATATTCCTCCCCCCTAGAGTTCCATAATGGTGAGTGATGGTTTTCTATTTATGGCCGAATATCCCACCACACCTGTTATCTGGCTGAGGTAACTCAATATGATCCTCAATCCAGCATTAAACCGTATGCATTTGTCTCCTGCCCCCTTGGCAGCCTTGATTACTCGTTTAAGCCACTTATTTGCAGGTTTTGCCTTGGCGTTACAAGTACCCAACCACCCAAAAGTTTTCTTTTTTCTCAGCGACTGCATAGATCTTATAGTGGTATCCAACAACAACCTGCTCCCTCTGCTTGAGAAGGCAGGATTTCACCCCAGAATACTTTTGGACCATGCACCTTACTGGGTAACTCTCTCCATCTTGTTCCTCAGGTAATGCCTCACCCCTGGCATCTGCACCATTTTTGGCTGACCGCCCTGGTAGACCAATAGTACATTTAGCGGGAATGTCAGTTTTGCCTCATTTGGTTTGGGAAGTGTTCGAACGACATGACCGCTCCACCTTATCTAGGAGCATAAACCATTTGAAAGCCTCCTCCAAAGTTATTCTATAACAAGCCACTGACCGGCTGACATCCCTCACTGATGCTATTGCAGCGGATCCTTCTTCCGATAACTCATTTGTGTTGAAATCTCAAACCCGTCTTGTTGACCAACTACACTACTATAGGCTAAACAAAAAGCTTTTCTTTTGTCAACAATTAATTTTTGAGCAGGGGGAGCGGGCTGGAAAGCTGCTAACCTACTTGGCCCACCAAGACTCTAGGCCCCCTTTGGCAGTTACTTTGCTGGGTGGGCAGGGTGTCTGAGTTACTGATCTGTCACTGATTTCCGCAGAATTTTGTTCATATTATGCAACTCTATATTCCTCACAAGTGACTGTCACTATGTCAGACACTCAGACCTTCTTACAGGGTACTCCCGTTCCTCAACTCACTGAGGCCCATTTGGCTGCCCTTGAGGTTCTCCTTTCTGCGGATAAAATTGCCACTGCTATTGCCACCTTTGTCCCCGCCAAGGCACCCAGGCGAGACGGACTTCCCCTAAGCTTTTACGCTGCCCACTAGGAAGTACTAGTCTCCAAATTGCTGACCCTTTACAACTACATATTTGAAGCAGGTTTAATATCAGATTCCATGAGGGAGGCTCTGAATATTGTGGTTCCTAAATCGGGCAAAGACCTACATTAACCAAAATCATCTCACCTGATTACAAGTGGACATTAAAATTCTAGCAAAGGTTCTGGCCATACGCCTTAACCAAATTATCCTATCACTTGTACACCCCGACCTAACGGGGTTTATGCCCAGGGAAATATACGGCAATGAACATACACCACCTCTATATGAACATTCAAGCTTGCCATAATGCAGTTGGTACTAGGGAGGTAGTGCTGCTTGTTGCTGTTAAGGCGTTTGATTTCTTGGAGTGGGGATACCTCTGAGAATGTCTAAAGGGTTTTGGCTTCACCCCTAATTTTATCAAATGGGTACAACTCCTCTACCACCTCCTCGGTTCGAGTTTAAGTCCCATTTAAACCATTTACATAAGACCAAAGCTATTAGATACCAAACATTAGTTTGTAGACAGCCGAGGATCTTACTCTCCCCTACAGGTGATCTTTAGAGGGAGTGGACAGTCTGGTGCAGTGAATATACGTGAGCCTCTGCTGAGACACCACAGATGTATTTGGGAGCTAGCCCTGAGTCAAACTAACACCTCACCTTATCATACACATTGTGCCCCTGTGGCACAACCCCCCAACTGCAGGAACTTTCCTCAGTACCTGATATTGACCTATGGGCCTCTAAAGACATGATATACCTTCATCAGGTATTCACACCTACAGGCCCAAGGCCATTTCAAACCCTGAAAGAGGAATCTGACCTTCCCAATCATACGCTATCAAGATATTTTCAACTCCGCCATGCTCTACAGTCTGAGTTCCAGGAGGTTATCCCTAGCCTTTTAAGCTTTGCCCCTGCTAGATATCATCACTTGCCCAGAACCTACCCAATTGATATCAGTCATGTACAATGCCCTCCACACCCCTCTACCAGTCGTATAGCCAATAGGGTCAAATCTCGTTGGGAGGCGGATGTTGGGTCCCTGGAGGATACAGAGTGGGATGAAGTACTGGAAGGCACTAAACTAGTCTCACCTAGACTATCTGACTGCCTCACACAACTGTATATCATACACAGAGTTTACCAAACTCCGGTCCGTGTCTCCAGACTCCACTCAAACCACTGCCCATTGTGTCCTCGCTGCTTAGGTTGAACAGGCCCCTTCATCCACCTACTGTGGACCTGCCCAGCTATTCCAGCTTATTGGGAGCAAATCATTACATGTTAAGATGACCGCATGGGGTCCCAACTGACCCTAAACCGCGTATACTTGGCCTGTTTCCAGATATTGATGCAGACAGGTTTCTCACTGTTTTCTTACATGCAACCCTTTTTAGTGCCTGGAAACTTGTGATGTGTCACTTGATGCAGGCTGTCCCTCTTAACATTCAGACCTGGTTAATGACTACCATACAATAAACTGGTTTATCTTCCCAGGGATTGTCCCTCAAAATACAACAAAATCTGGGGTAGATGGTTGAAGAAGCCAGATACCTACAATGTGTGACATTATGCTAGCGATCTTATGATGTGACTTGGGATTTCTCATTTATGTCTAAACCCCTGTAACATGTTGTTTAAAATGCCAGTGTGTCCCTTATTATTGCACTAAAGTGTTTTTAGATCTCCTGAGCGTCCCTCCTTTACCTGTTTACCAGTCCATAAAACCCTTTTACCCCCTTCCCTACCTCTGATTTTCAGCTGTAGCGGGATCCCCAATTCAGGACTAAAGTGTTATGCCTGAAAACTCTGTATTGTACTATTATACTGTGGATACAACTTATGTACTCTCTCTTTTGTTCGTTATGTGCCATGCTCTTGTGCTTTTAACATTTGCTTTTAACCTTGTTTTTTTGAATAAAAAAGTATATTGAAAGCAAAAAACCTTTCTTTCATTTTGAATAGAGAACAGTTAATGCCCCTGTCAGATTTTTAATTTTTTTTTTTGCAAAGTCACTATATTTTAAAAAATGTTCAATTTCAATAGATTTTTATTAGAACATGGATTGTTTAGTGGTACCAATATATCTAAATCTTCCATAAAGGGTTTGTTTTTATTGTACAAGAATACTACATTAAAATGTCCCAGACAAATATAATTTAAAAAATGCATAATAAAATACCCCCTCGTCTCTTACCACATAAGTTGTCACTTAAAGGAGTTGTAAAGGCAGAAGGTTTTTTAGATAAAAAGCCTTCTTTGTGCAGCAGCCCCCCCAACACTTACCTGAGCCCAGCTCTGTCCAGCGATAACCCAGGACTCCCATGGCCCTCCCGGGCTCTCCTTCCTGATTGGCTGAAACAAAGCAGCGGCGCCACTGGCTCCCGTAGCTGTCAATCAAAGTCAGTTAGCCAATCAGGAGAGAAAGGGGGCGGGGAAAAAACCACAGCTCCATGTCTGAATGGACACACTGAGCTGCAGCTCGGCTTGGGTGCCCCCATAGCAAGCTGCCTGCTGTGGGGGCACTCAACACAAGGGAGGGGCTAGGAGCAGCGAAAAGGGACCCTAAAAGAGGAGGATCCAGGCTGCCCTGTGCAAAACCACTGCACAGGGCAGGTAAGTATAACATGTTTGTTATTTATTTTTATTTTTTAAACAGGACTTTACAATCACTTTAATACCACCCAGTAGACTGTTCATACATTTATAGACACTACAAGATGGGATGGCCTTGAGCCTCAAATCTCTACACATTTCATTAAACTTTAGATTAACTTAATCAGAAGTAAAAAGATATTATATTTCCAACCATTATATTGAATATTAGGGAAAAAGAATGACTGAAACAACTTTCTGATAACTTTCTGAGGGAACATCGTCCTAATGGACAACACTAAATATGTAGCAATGTGTAACAAAATTCTAAAAAAAACAAGAATGATATCGCCGAATTACAATGAATATAGTAGAAGAGTTCAGTAAAGAATTTTATGAATTCATAGATACGGCATATCTAAATGGGATCATTTTGAAATACACTTGGAATTTCATTAAATCAAACTTTCCTACAACCCCAACATTTTCTCCCATCATTTATCCGGGACACCATCCACTTCCTTCAAGTTATAGATAATCTGTACATCCCAGAGAGTGCATATTTAGTAAATGTAGATGTAACTAGAAAAACAAAATCTTGAAGTCCCTCTAGACCAATAAGGAGGGAGCCTCTCCACAATGCAATACACCACAAAACCCAACTGTAAATGGATGTCAGCTCAACCTCCTCACAATTCAAAAAGCCAGGTCTCTCGGTGAAATCGGCCAGGCAGACGACCCTGTGTTCGGTGCACTTCCATCCCCCTTATGTGGTCTGTTTTTCATGGGAGATTTGAATTGGGAATGGAAGAAAAAATTGCCTTTTGAACTGCTACAAATTCTGGGAGGAAGCCAGCTTGACTGTGGATAATGATGAGTATACAATTTCATCCTTTTTCTTAGCATTCATGAACAGCAAGAGAAGACTTTGTGTGTATACTTTTGGGAATCAGGATCAGAACTCCAGCTATTTATGTTTCCCTCACAAGATTGCTGGAACTTTAGACATAACTTCTAAGCAGTGGCTGAAATTTCTTTCTACTGAACTATTGAGGGATAGCTCCTCCTTTTAATTGGAGATTTCTAGACATACATGACTTTCTACATGATCAGGGAGTGGTGCAATATCTGAAGATCCTGTGCCAGGGAGATTATGACTTTATGCATTTATTGTATGTGCCTCCTCTGGACCACAGTGGATGTGTTTACTGTATATCCCTATTGCATATTTCATGAGTGGGTCAGCTCATGCAGATAGAAATCTTTAACCTCACTGCAACTGTGTTTATTGCACATTAACTTGCCATGGACATTCGTTTCCACATTCTGTTAGGAATCGACTTAATTAATCTCTAAACATCTTGCTATATCATGGGAATCATTGGAAATGCATATCCATTTTTTCATTAAATGCAACAATTTTTTTGAAGGAGTTTTTTGCTTTCCCAACCATACTTTGACCAACAGATCTCCTCCATAGGGGCGTTTAGTTGCCTTCACTGCATTTAGATGTTATATATTATCAATGATATTTGTATACTCAATAACATTTAGCTGTTTTTTTCTCCCCTGAATTTACATGCATTTATTTACCCAATTAGTGTTCCAAAGAACACAATTCAAGTTCCCTGTATTTTATACTTTGCTTCATGTGTGGTGGAATTATTATAATTAAGGGCAGATAGTTGTGTCACACATATATCATATCCCCCCTTTTTCACACTCAATATTGCACTTTTAGATAGACAGACACACATATATAGAGATAGGGGAGGTGCTAGTAACATGGGGGGTTTCATGTTTTTATTGTGTTTTATGTCATATGTGTTTTATTATATGCATATTGTTTAATATTAGATCATGTTGAAGATTAAAGGGGTATAAAGATTACAATATGTAGTCCTGTCGCTATTGTACAGTGAATTTTTGTGACATATATAAATGCTGGGTACAAATGTATATTCTCTTCTGAATTGTGAGGAGGTTGAGTTGACATCCATTTAAATTTGGGTTTTGTGATAAATGTAGATGTAGAAACACTCTACAGCTCTATCCCCCATGACAAAGGGCTAGCAGCTGTAAAACACATTTTAAGTCAATGTGGTCCACAAGATTGGGCCTAATGAGTTTATTATATCCCTTTTGGATTTTATCCTCCCTCATAATGTTTTCATTTTGAACGGCTCCCACTACCTCCAGGTGCAGGGTGTGGTGATGGGGACATGGTGTGCCCCATCCTACGCAAACCTGTACCTGGGGAGTGGGAGCGTATGTTTCTTACATATGAGACCATGTCGATGTATACGGGCCACATTTTATTGTGGCACTGATACATCGACGATGTGTTTATCGTCTGGGACACCCCACTAGATCTTTTGACACAATGTATTGTAAGAATGAACAAAAATGAATTCAATTTAACATTTACTATGTCACAGGATAAAAACCAGATTGCATTTCTGGATGTGAGAGTATATGGGGGGGGGGGGGGAGAGAATAGTGTCCTCTGCAGCAATCTATACAGAAAATCGACACAAGGCAATGCAAAACTATATGCCTCGAGCTTTCACCCCAAAGCTCTAATCAACTCAATACCTTATAGTCAATATCTGAGAGTAGGATGAAATTGCTCAGTGATCCCAGATTTATGATTGAGGCAAAAAAACTTAAAGATAGGTTGCTGCAGAGGGGATACTCCTGTACCTCACTAAAGAAAGCATACAACGAGCTATGTCACAAACTAGACACCATTTACTCTATTCAAAAAAATCAGAGGATAACAATCCTCCAAGAATTGTCACCAAATTTTCGAATCAACATGAACAAATAAAAATAAAATCCCTTTATTCCCATATTAGGGATAGAGGCATTTGGCCATTGTAATATCGCTACTATGTTGTGGAGTTTTCCACCCATCATGTGATTTTACTTATTTTATATAATATTATATTATGGGCCAATTGTCCTATATATGTTTACCCTACCCCCCCCCCCCTTTATATCTATGAAGTAATAAGAAAAATTGTAGGAGAATACTGAAACATTCTGACCATGGATCCCATCCTGCCAGAAACCCTTTTATCCACATTTAAAAAAGCTACCTCAATCAAAGATGAGATAATCAAAAGCGGGTATAAAGGGGACTCCCGGAGTGACCCTTGCAGATACAAAGGTGCCTACATGTGTATGGATTTTTTCCACTAGATGGCATCTGGCCTACTTAGTTGGGTATTCATTGTAGCCCTGTATGCCGGACTGGGAAGTGGGTCACCTGGCATGGCTAGATGCGAGGGAGATTCCCAGTGGTGTCTAGGAGGTTCCCGGAATAGGTCTTTAGGACCTTGTGGCCACCTCCCCTGACCTCCATCTTGTTCTCCCCATGATGACTCTCAGTATCTCTGGGCAGACTTCCGTGTCAGCAGGGTGTATCCGCGTGGTGTCGCTTCGCTTCGCAAATGCAGTGACGTAATTTGTGCATGCGCGACATGGAGATGCCGCACCCTCGGGAGGCCACTTGAACACTCCTATACAGTAATTAGCTTCATCACACACAGCTCTCACCTCACAGATGGGCGGCCTGAAGGGGATATATATAAAGGGGTTCTGCATAGATGTCTTCCCATTCCTGCTGTACACTCATAAGGGACACAACATGTCTCCTCAGCCATTTTAAACCTGGTAAGAAATTGATATTATGGAGTTGTTTGTCTGGCTATATATATTATTTACAGTATCTCACAAAAGTGAGTACACCCCTCACATTTTTGTAAATATGTTATTATATATTTTCATGTAACAACGCTGAAGAAATTACACTTTGCTAGAATGTAAAGTAGTGAGTGTACAGCTTGTATAACAGTGTAAATTTGCTGTCCCTTCATGATAACTTAACACACTGCGATTAATGTTAAAACCGCTGGCAATAAAAGTGAGTACACCCCTAAGTGAAAATGTCCAAATTGGGCCCAATCAGCCATTTTCCCTCCCCGGTATCATTTGACTCATTAGTGTGACAAGGTCTCAGGTGTGAATGGGGAGCAGGTGTGTTAAATTTGGTGTTATCGCTCTCATTCTTTCATACTGGTCACTGGAAGTTCAGCATGGCACCTCATGGCAAAGAACTCTCTGAGGACCTAAAAAAAAAAAAAAAGAATTTTTGCTCTACAAAAGATGGCCTAGGCTATAAGAAGATTGCCAAGACCCTGAAACTGAGCTGCAGCTCAAGAACATACAGCGATTTACCGGAACAGGTTCCACTCAGAACAGGCCTCATCATGGTCGACCAAAGAGGTTGAGTGCACGTGCTCGGTGTCATAACCAGAGGTTGTCTTTGAGAAACAGACGTATGAATACTGCCAGCATTGCTGCCGAGGTTGAAGGGGAGGGGGGTTAACTTGTCAGTGCTCAGACCATAGGCTGCCAACCGCATCAAATTGGTCTGCATGGCTGTCATCCCAGAAGGAAGCCTCTTTTAAAGATGATGCACAAGAAAGCCCACAAACAGACTAAGGACATGGATTACTGGAACCATGTCCTGTGGGCTGATGAGACCAAGATACACTTATTTGGTTCAGATGGTGTCAAGTGTGTCTGGCATCAACCAGATGAGGAGTACAAAGACAAGTGTGTCTTGCCTACAGTGAAGCATGGTGGTGGGAGTGTCATGATCTGGGGCTGCATAAGTGCTGCTGGCACTGGGGAGCTACAATTCACTGAGGGAACCATAAATGCCAACATGTACTGTGACATACTGAAGCAGAGCATGATCTGAAGCAGACATACTGAAGCAGAGCAATATTATCTGGACTATCCCTATACCACCATGGGCACCGCATGCAGCTATTGGTGCATTTGGATAGAGAGGCTTTTGTGGTTTGTCGTTGTTTTCTCATCCTGCTGCATTCAAAATAGAGCATTGTAATCGCCAGGTGCAATATATTTCAACATCCTTTAAGAATTGCCCAAGTTTGTTATACACGCTCAAATATGCGTGCATATGAGTATGTACAGTATATCACAAAAGTGAGTACACCCCTCACATTTTTGTAAATATTGGGGAGCTACAGTTCATTGAGGAAACCAGGAATTCCAACATTTACTGTGATATACTGAAGCAGAGCATGATCCCCTCTCTTCGGAGACTGGGCCGCAGGGCAGTATTCCAACATGATATATATATATATATATATATATATATATATATATATATATATATATATATATATATATATACAGTATATATATATATATACATATATTTATATATATTTATATGAGATTCATGACCAAAGATTTCATTATGTTGGGGGGAATCTATCTACACTGACTATATAATCTTAGTATCCAGTTTTTGATTGATATTTTCATATTACCCCTTTTTTTACTAATATAATCTGGAGAATTGCTATACCCACATGGGCTTTTGGTGCATTTGGATAGAGAGGCTTTCTGCGGGTTTTTTTTTTTTTTTTGTCCTGCTGCATTTATAAAAGAGCATTGTAATTGCTAGGTGCAATATATTTCAACATCCTTTAGGAATTAACCCTAAGTTTATCTATACGCGCAAATAAGCATGCATATGAGTATATACTGATATATTTATATACATGCATAAGGTTTTATTTTATTCTCATTTTTTTATAACTGATAACCACAGATTACTAAGCCAGCTTTACTACACACTGTGGCATCCACATTCACTTTCGCTCTTTAGGTATAGATGGGCTGCAACCTCTTTTGTATATACTTCATATATACAGTTTGTGTACTTTGTATGGACATTCTATATATCCTATACATATGCTCTAATACAGATATCTTTGAACCTTCTCTTACTATAGGATCAAGGCATTCATGGCTTCAGTGTTCCCTGCCTTCCTCTCTTGGGTGCAGTGCTCCATGGCGCTTCCTTGCACCACCTTCAGCCTTCCACTTCATTTATATTACATTGATAATTGAGCGGATCAGCAGAACTGTAAAACTTTGTTTTTATTAAAACATGGAATTTTCATCCATAGCACCTTTTGTTTGGATGTAAGTCTTTGATTTCGATGTAATACTGTTTACAACTTTTTTTGATCCAATGTTTTTGATCCATGTATTTGTGATATAGATGAAACTTACCTTTCGCACCCCTGATAAAGGAGATATTCAATCTCTGAAACACGTCGGGTGGAGGGAGTAATATCACATCAATGTCATTCTTACAGTTGGTACATTCAAAAGACTGTTCATACCATGTGCTTATATGTTTTTTATTCAGTGATGTATTAATAAAATCAATGTTTTTATAAAATCTATAAAATGTCTAATTATGTTTTTCACTTGATACCAAATCAGTGTCCTTAAAGTCCCCAAAATAGGGGCACTCCCACTTTGTTTGTATTTGGAATTTAGGGACGTGGCACGTAACAGAATCCAATCACCTTTATCTCTATATTACATTGAATATTTTACATTGATGTGTATCTATTTTATAATCTTACAACAAAAGCTTTATATTATAGTAAAATACTTACAAAATTCAACTATTTTATTAATTTCACAACAGTGTACAAGCAGCACACAACTCCGTGCATCCACCAAAACAGCTTTTTTACATAAGGGAAGAAACAAAGAAAAACAGAAGAAGAAAAGGGACTTGCAGTTCCCCTCACCTTTAGTGAAGGCTCCCTATAGAAGTTAATAGGTATAGACAACATTTAAAACCTACTATAAACCTACTATAAAAACACTAATACCTCAAACTAAGTTTATGTAGATTTCATGAATAAGGTCTGATGATAAATAATGAAAGGAGACTTTTTAAATGGAAAGAGACATTACCCACCCTAAGGGAGAAATAGGGGATACAAAGTGTGCCGCTGATCCAGGGAAGAAGAAATAAACCCCAGAGCTAGGAACCTTCCCACATAAAGGAAAGGAGGAAGCCTCAACATGACCAGACCAACAACCCTTCCAGGGAAACCCACGATGCCATCCCTCACCCGCATATTGCACCGGAGAGCACTATTAATTACAGTACAACATTCTACAAATAATGCATTTATATCAAATATGAAAAAAAACACATGAAACAAAACAAAACATCATGGTGATTTTTACAGAAATTATTCAAAGCCTAACACAGCATTTAGTCCAAGAAGAGTCATTAAGTTTAATTTCTAAATCCATATGATCTTATCTCATGTTATGATAAAATTCTGTTGAAATCACCAACTCTTGGGTATTGATGGACCCAGTTAAGTGCCACAAAGGATATACATGTAGGGTCATATTGAAGATGTACCAACACATGTCTTCCAGCATAGAGACCAAGCTGTTAAATGCAGCTCTCAGTCTGAACTAATAATCGGTAGGACCAGCTCCCAATCATGTGACCAGGGCCGTTGATAGGGGGGGACCACCAGCCCTCTTGTAGGGGGCCCGAGCACACAGGGGGGCCCACAGAGAGGGGTATTAGTGATGGACAACAAATACAGAAATCTTCCTCCAGCACCTATATCTGATCTGTCCCTCTACCTGCTATCAGCTTTTATCTGTTGAGAAAGAGACAGTTGTCCCTCACTAATCCCCCTCCCTTGTGTGGCCCCCCTCCCAGCACTTATCTCTGCTCAGGAGTTTATTTGTAAATTGTAACTTTGTTTCTCTCTCTCTGTCTCTCTGATCACTGAGCTCCAACTGCCCAGCCAGTATATTTTTTATTTAACATAGTTTTTTTTTTTTTTTAGATTTAGCAGGAATTATGCAAGTTATGTTATATTTGTGTCTGATAATAGTGATTTTGTTGTAATTTTAGCTAAATATATCTTTAATATTTTCTTGGGGGGGCCCTGCCAGGTAGTCTGTACGGGGCCCCGCGATTTCTAACAGCAGCCCCGCATATGACCACAGTGACAGCAAATCAAAGTGGTCATATGGTCACTGATCCTTCAGGGGGGAAGGGGCTAACAACTGTTAGGTAAAACAATCAGTGTGTGAAAATATGTATATTTATTGATCACACAACTCACAGGTCCCAAGTACCAGGTGTCTTACATTGGTCCCTTGTTTTGATCCCAAACAGTGGCTCTTCACTACCTTAATCTCAAATAGATATAGTACTTCCAATTTCTATTTCTGGGGTTTACTTCAGGTAAGCAGCCACCTTCAGCTCTGTCTTTAACAAATCCAAAAATATACCTAAAGCTTGCAGAAAATTCCTATTTTGTTTAGTGTATCAAGTTACCATGTTCACTATACCTGTTTATTTTGGCCAAGGACCTCCAAAATTAAAGATCCCTTTGGTTTCAGTTTTGCTCTGTAGTAAGCCTTTTTTAAGATCCATAATGAATAGCTCACATAATTTGGTTTCTTAAGTTTTGTTTCTTCACAGTTTATTTCACTGTTTTGTTCTTTTGTTGTGAGTTGTTAGTGAGGTCAATGGTTGGTGATTTAGGGGGGTAAGGGTATTAGTTTACACATTCCAAATATTTTAGCCATTTATTTAGCCATATCTGAACATTTGTGACACAACCACAGGTATTGACTGTAGGGTATGTTATTTTTTATGCATTCTTTATTTTATTGTGCAACATGTAAGATGGCACATAGTGTTACAGTCAGTTTAGGTATTCTATTTATCGAAGGACCTGGGTGGGCACTGCTTGCTTGCAACATGTTGTGGGCTTCCTAAAAACAGTACTAGCTACAGTTCCATCTTCCCTTTTGAACACCTGCACATCCAAAAAAGGAATGCATCATTGGTCACAGGTCTCTGTTAAGATTAAATTGAAATCATTGTGATTCAAGCACTGCACACAAACCCCTAATTCACAGCGGGTACCCCCCACACAGCAAAGATATTCCAGGGTCTCATCACCAAAAAGTTGGCAATCCCATCGGCCAGATATAAATTGGCATTGGACGAGGCACAGCGTGACCTCATCACTATGTCCTGCATCTGGAGGTAGTGGCAGCCCCCGCGCACAGATATGTTGTGGATAAAAATAAATTCAAACAATTTAATGACAAAATAATTGTACTCCCAATGCTTTTATACTGTCTTCACCAAAAGATGTTTTAACCATCTTCAAAGCCTTCTGATGTGAGATGCTCTTGTATAGTGCCTCTACATCTAAGGCTGCAAGTCAAACATCCACAGGAATGCTTAAGCATTCAATAATTTGCAACAAATGAATTGTATCTTTTGTATAAAATGGCTGTCAAGACCTGGACCACCTGCTGGTGGCATTATGGTTCCCGAAACTGAAGGGTGTGATTTCAGTGGCCACCAGCAGGTGTCTCCCAGCAGCCAGGAGATCCTAATAATTCTGCTCCACCTGATGCTGGCTGCTTAGAAGGCATATAACCCTTCCCTTGATTTTAATCAGTGCTTCAGTGTTTGTCCTGTTCGCCATATACATGTTTGCTGATTATCCTGACCCCTCAAAGAAGGAAAAACTACCAAACCCTGTGGGACTTTCAAAGGCAACTTATGTAGAAATCACAAAACTTTACTGTACAAAGTCAAATGAAAAAAATATATATAGAGTACATCATGTTGGCAGCCTTCCAAAGATGTCCACTAGCGGATGCTGCAAATAACAAATACTTTTTGAGGTTATGCCCTTGTCCTCTTATTCAGGGGTATGAAGAGTGTTGGATCTGGAATAAAAATTAGCAATAAAAAAGGTTTGCACGAATACAATGCTATCATAAATTTCCTTAAGTGTCAGAACATGTACTTACATAGACATAAAGCAAACAGAGTTGACCAGCCAATTTTTTTTTTTTTAAAAAGCAGCCCAAGATATAAAGGTACAATTGATCCTCACCGTCTACCCAAATGGAGCCAGGCCCGATACCCAAACACGGAGACCAAATGAGCCACAGTTAGAAAGTATCACATATAAAAAATGTGGAGGTGCCACATGTTACATCAATTCTATCCCATTGTAAGCTCAACACCTCAATACTTCCACCTATAGTATATAGGTTATGATGGCCATAGGTGTATGCCAGCCATGCCTAAAAAGTCTAAATGATAACAAAAAGCAGACAAAGACTGGTATCCTTGTGAAAAAGGTTTTATACAAACACCTTTTAGAGATAGCTGTATAGCCACATAAAATATCCAATACGGTACTAATAATGCTAGGACCCCCAATTACATATAGTGAACTATCTAATTAATTCCACCATATCTCAGGGATAATATGTATAATGTAAAAATTGTTTTTTGAAAGTTATCCATACAACAACATTGAAGATCAATAGTAGTAATTGTGTTTAAGCCCCCACGTGCATATAATAGACTATCTAATAGTGCTTCATATATTTCTGGGAAAGTTCTTACCCACCCCAGTGATGGTGCCTTTTGTGATAGCTTATATACCCATAATATTCATCATAGAACATATAATAATCTTATATATATATATATATATATATATATATATATATATACACATATACTGTAATCATATATAATCACCTAATCATAGAATAAATGTAGATTGTAAGCCCTCAGTGGCACAGAATGGCTGTGGCCGATGCATCCTCGATGGCAGTCAGAGAATAAATGTCCCACATTGTGGCTTCCTTGTATTTTACTAGCTAGGCTTCTCTAGATGTGTAGGAGTCGGAGGTTCCATGCTGACATGCTCTCTGGCACATGTGGACCTCCTGGACATGGTGGAGGCCCCTTTTAGTGACCGAGTGGGTGTTGTTCTTACATCATACTCAATGGGGGGGGGGGTGAAATATAGTGGATCTCTTATGCAGTTGATTTTTATCAGTTTTAATGGCATTCTTGTCTATACTACTACCCTCCAAGACATCAAATGGCTTGTCTCCCTCACTTTGCATAATTGATTCATTCTCTGCAAAAAGCCACCAGGCCATTTAAAGCTCTAAAAATATTTCTAGTCCAATCCTTCCATAGGTTCCATATGTTTAAAATGTGCCTTTCCATCTTTGCTACTTTTATTCTGATCATGCATGAGTTTGCCAAATTTGTCACGGTGTCAAATTTCTAGCAAACAAAGCGAGATCCTTGATAACATCAAACTGGTTCCAATTTTGATATGGGCAAAAATGTAGAACTAAGGCCAACACCTCTTTTTGCATTTGTGAAAGAATATGCAAAGAAAGAATAATAATTTTCAATTAACCAGTTTGTCTTGTGTTAGTTTCACCATAAATTGTTCCATTCTACCTCCTTTCCTGGGTGCTCCCATCCCCATGTGAGTGACCCATAAAAATGTATGGCCCACCTAGGGATAGCCCCTAAAGAGGTTTTATAGACATGCAATTTTGGTCAGTGTCCCCATGATTTAAACTCAAATTAGGAGTGCCTAGTGAACCCCCCCCCAGGGGTTTGCGTGACTCTCAACATGCACCAGGTAAGATTTTTTAAACTTCGGATTTGAAATAAAAAGAGACTTCTTTGAGATTGTACTCCTATTATCTGCACTGAATAAATTAGACTCATCACTTTTTATTCTTTTGTGCCCTTGCCATGCTAGTTTTGGCCTTGTCATTGCTCTCTCTGTAAAGAGGAAAAAGAAAAAACAGAGGAATGAGAGGAAGTGTCCAAGCTATTACCATCCTCTATAAACAGTGTGTTAAGATCTGTTGACCTAACCATATCGTTTCTGTATGAGGTCATCCACCTGTAAGCCAATGGCAAGGGCTTTCCTATCTCTAATTTTTTTTCAGCTTTTTTGGTAATTAGATTTTTATTACATTTTTTCAGCTGATTTTTTAATTCCCCATTTGTATCATAAAGCTTCTCTGTGCCAATAAAGCTACATTCTGACTATACAAGCTTTTAATCTATTCATCTCTATCCTGCAAGATCTTTATACACTCATTACTCAAAAGTTGCATCTAATTCTGGAAACACCTGTTGAGGTTCAGTTCCCAATGTGTCTTGAATTCAGTAAAGGTAATTTTTGAAGCTTAGAATAATTTGTACCCTCATACCAAAGGGATTGCTACACTTAATATATTTTTCCAAATATTTGGTATGCCAATCTGTTATATTTTTACATTCCAACAGCTTTCTCAGTGCATAGAAAAATATTTCATTTCCAAATCCACCTTGTTTAGGCTTTCACATTTATCCGAAAATTGCATTATCAAATCATCACATCGTGCCTAGTGATATTGAGCCATTTTGATAAAAATCAACATTTTGAGAAGTTGTAAGTGCTATAAAATATCAAATGTAACAAAAATGAGTGTGGCGCAAACATACACAAACATATTTGTGCTACGCTAATTTTTGTTACATTAGAACTATCAGAGGGTGTTGTGAAGTCACCTAGATAGTGATTGAGCAGCATTATTTATCTTTTACATTTGGGGCGTCATTTACACAATTATTATATGGTTGCGCTAATTGTATTTAGGTTTTTGAGTTTATAGTAAGATATTAGTCACAGTAATAGACAAATTAAAGTTGGGGCTCACAGTGTAAAATCAGCTAACTTGTGGTGAAGTGATTCACAGCCTGTAAGTTGCAGAAAACATAGCAGAAAATATCCCTTCTGATCACCCTGCACAAGCATTTCATAATACTAACAGTGCATGATGGTATAGGACATAAAAAACTAAACTTAATTTTAAACTGTGCTTGGTGTAAATGAATAAACTCATTAGGAGTATGTGTGTGTGTAGCAGCACTCAAAAACACACACAAATACAAATGTGTAAAAGAACACAATACCAAATTATATTACATAATTTGGTATTGTGTGCATGAGGGTATATAAATAGAAAATACATATATCT
This sequence comes from Pelophylax lessonae, assembly GCF_965119305.1. Lineage (NCBI taxonomy): Eukaryota > Metazoa > Chordata > Amphibia > Anura > Ranidae > Pelophylax > Pelophylax lessonae. The sequence goes on from NC_138768.1 coordinate 519,338,629, forward strand.
AGGGTCATCAGTATCACATCTGCCTTCATTACATTCACATATGCCTTCATTACAGACTCTCAGCAGGATGAGTGGAGCCCTGGGTGACAATGCCAAGAGATGCTTGCTTAGGCTCCATTCACACCTGAGCGTATCATTTTCAGGCATTTGGGCGTTTTTCAGGCATTTTTCAGGTGTTCTTTGCAGGTGTTTGGAGGCAGGCATTGACATCTAACAAAAACACTTGCAATCTGCAAAAAAATAAGCTCATGTTCTTTTTTGAGCTTCAGGCCTTTTGTTTTTACGTGCATATGTGAACAGGGGCCATTGAAATGAATGCGGTTTTGCTTGTTGGGCATTTTGAGACTGCAGAGATGAGCGTTTTATGAGCTGAAAAACGCTCAGGTGTGAACAGGGCCTATCTGCACAGAAAATGTATCAAAAATAATTGGTTAGCCTGTGTGTGGCTCAGTGTTGCTGCTTTCCTCACAAGCACTGCTTTGGACGATAGACCTCACCACCAGACATATCAAAGCTCCTCTGCTTGGGCTCCTCCTGTTGGGCAGGTGACGCAGCCCAGGGTGGAAGGGTTGAGGGCAAGCTATCACTGATAACTCAGGCAGAAACTAAGTTGAAATGTACTCTATAGACTGTTGCCTGCCCTCCAACACATAAAGACACTGCACCCAGGGAAGATGCCCCTCCTGCCACCCCCCCCCCCCCAATCCTGGCCCTGGTCACGCAGACATTAGAATAAATCTCCCTAGCAAGGACACAAACACTATATGAAAAAAAAAATAAAAGGGGGTTTGGGACTTTGAATGAGAGGCAGGACAAAGCTAGCAGGGATATACATTAACATTTATTGGTGTACAAATTGGCAAAGACATAATATTTTACAGAATAAAATAACTCAGTAGACATAAGAGCTGGTAATTGGTGTCCAAGTCCAGGTTAACCACTTGCCTACAGTGCACTTTCACCCCCTTCCTGCCCAGACCGATTTTCAGCTTTCAGCGCTCTCACACTTTGACTGAGAATTACTCAGTCATGCAACACTGTACCCATACAAAAATTGTGTCCTTTTTTCACACAAATAGAGCTTTCTTTTGATGGTATTTGATCAATACTGGGTTTTTTATTTTTTGTGCTATAAATAAAAAAAGACTGAAAATATCGTGAAAAAACACATTTTTCTTTGTTTCTGTCATAAAATTTTGCAAATTAGTCATTTTTCTTCACAAATTTTGGCCAAAATTTATACTGCTACTTATCTTTGGTAAAAATAACCCAAGTAAGTGTATATTATTTGGTCTTTGTGAAAGTTATAGAGTCCACAAGCTATGGTGCGAATCATTGAAAAATGATCACACTTGCTCACACCTGATGTACTGAAGGCCTATCTCATTTCTTGAGACACTAAAAGGTCAGGAAAGTACAAATACCCCCCAAATGACCCCTTTTTGGAAAGTAGACATTCCAAGGTATTTAATAAGGGGCATGGTGAGTTTTTTGAAGTTGTAATTTTTTCCCACAATGCTTTGCAAAATGAAGATTTTTTTTTTTTGATTTTTTTTTTTTACAAATTGCCGTATTAACAGGTTATTTCTCTCACACAGCACATGTATACTTGCAACTACACCCCAAAACACATTCTACTACTCCTCCTGAGTATGGCGATACCACATGTGTGAGACTTTTTCACAGCCCGGCCACATACAGAGGCCTAACATCCAAGTAGCAGCGTCCGGCATTCTAGGAGCACAAATTACACATATAATTTCCTGACAACCTATCACACTTTTGAAGGCCCTGGAGCACCAGGACAATGGAAACCCCCATAAAATGACCCCATTTTGGAAAGCAAACAGCCCAATGTATAATTTTTGAGGCATAATGAGTCTTTTGAATATGTCATTTTTTTCCACAAGTTTTTGGAAAATGTGGAAAGAAAATGAAAACTCATTTTTTTTACACAAAGCTGTCCATTTATGCAATATTTCTAACACATAGCATGTACATAGCAAAAATTGCACCCCAAAATACATTCTGCTATTCCTATGGCGGAGTATGGCGATACCACATGTGTAACACTTTTTCACAGCCTGGTCACATACATAGGCCTAACATCCAAGTAGCGCTTTACACAAAGTTGTCCATTTATCCACTTTAAGACTGGGCCTATTTTTGACACTTGGTGTTTACAAGCTAAAATCATTTTTTTTGCTAGAAAACTACTTGGAACCCCCAAATATTATATAATTTTTTTTTAGCAGAGACCCTAGAGAATAAAATGGAGATCGTTGCAATATTTTTTATCACACCATATTTGCGCAGCAGTCTTCCAAATGCAATTTTTTTGAAAAAAATGCACTTTTTTGAACTAAAAAATAAGAAAACAGTAAATTTAGCCCAATTTTTTTCCATAATGTGAAAGATAATGTTACACCGAGTAATTAGATACCCAACATGTCATGCTTCAAAATTGCGCATGCTCACAGAATGGTGCCAAACATTGGTACTTAAAAATCCCCATAGGCAACATTTTAAAAATGTCTGCAGGTTACTAGCTTAGAGTTACAGAGGAGGTCTAGGGCTCAAATTATTGCTCTCGCTCTAACGATCGCGGCGATACCTCACATGTATGGTTTGAACACTGTTTACATATGTGGGCGGGACTTGCGTATGCGTTTGCTTCTGCGCGCGAGCTAACGGGGACAGGGCGCTTTAATTTTTTTTTTTTTTCCTATTTATTTTATTTATTATTTTTTTTATTTTTACACAGTTTAAAAAAAAAAATGTTTTGATCATTTTTATTCCTATTACAAGGAATGTAAACATCCCTTGTAATAGAAATAGGCATGACAGGTCCTCTTTATTGTGAGATCTGGGGTCAAAAAGACCTCACACCTCACAACTACACTAAAAAAGAAAAAAAAAAAAAATTGTTGAAAGAGGAAAAAAAAAAGCGGCCCTTTAAACCGGTTGCTAGGCAACATCTTTTGACGTAGCTCCGGTCCTCCAAGACCATAGAGTCGAGTGAGGGTCATCTTGCCCTCACTCGACTTCCTGTCTCTGAGGATCCGGGACCGGATAGTTTTCCCCGTTGCCGGCGGGTCCGGTAAGCTGGGAAAACGTCTGGGACGCGGCAGGAGGGGGGGGCACCTCTTCCCCTGCACCGTAAGGGTAATTCCGCGGCGAATCCGCCACTGGGACCACCCTTATCTGAAAGCCGACCGCCCGCCGTTTCAAAAAATACCGGGGTTATGGGGGCTATCTGCTGTCATAACCCCAGTATTTAGCTTTTAATGGCCGACGCATATAGTCGTTAGGCGGTCAGTAAGTGATTGCATGTATATGGCAAACAGGTGACGATGACTGATGGGGTGACAGGTGACGATGACTGATGGGGTGACAGGTGACAATGACTGATGGGGTGACAGGTGACGATGACTGATGGGGTGACAGGTGACGATGACCGATGGGGTGACAGGTGACGATGACTGATGAGGTGACAGGTGACGATGATTGATGAGGTGACAGGTGACGATGATTGATGAGGTGACAAGTGACGATGATTGATGGGGTGACAGATGACAATCACTGACGGGGTGACATGTGACGATGATTGATGGGGTGACAAGTGACGATCACTGATGGGGTGTCAAGTGACGATGATTGATAGGGTGACAGATGACGATGACTGATGGGGTGACAGGTGAAGATGACTGATGGGGTGACAGGTGACGGTGATTGATGGGGTGACAGGTGACGGGCGATGGTCACTGATGGGTGACAGGTGACGGGCGATGGTGCACGGCGGTACTCTCTGGTGACCGGTGAACTTTAGGCTATGTCCACATGTGAGCGTAGCGATCGCGGGCAGAATCACTGCGATTCTGCCCGTGATCCAGAAATCATTGCAAATCTCTGGACGCCTGTGCGTTGCCCGTGATTTGCAATAGCACCCCAAACGCTGTGCGATGTTGCTGCGATTTCCGCCTGCCGAATCGCGGTAACATCGCGCAAACAACGCATGATGCCCCAAAGAAGCTCTTGTACCTTTTTTGGGCGTCATGCGTTGTTTGCGCGATGTTACCGCGATTCGGCAGGCGGAAATGGCGGAAACATCGCACAGCGTTTGGGGTGCTATTGCAAATCACGGGCAACGCACAGGCGTCCCGCGATTTGCAATGATTTCCGTATCGCGGGCAGAATCGCTGTGATTCTGCCCGCGATCGCTGCGCTCACATGTGAACGTTATGGGTGTCAATTTCTGGGCACTGATGAGGTGACTGTTGGGTGACAGTTGACATTGGGGGGGGCTAAGGACTGTGTGGGGACATTTATTTCTGTGCTTTTACATTGTGACAAGGTGTACAGAGCAGTACCTCACTATTTCTAGCTCTGCTGTCATCACACTGGAAACTATGTGAGGAGAGAAGAGCTAGTAACAGTCAGTTACTGCTCTGTATTTACATTTTGTGATCGGCTGTGAATGGATTCACAGCCGATCACATAGTAAACAGTCACTGTCAGTGACTGTTTACTACTGCCGGTGACAGCTGTGTTCCTACGGAACACAGTGCCACCGACATGACCGCGCTGTGCGCTCCCGATCGCGCATGCGCGGTCATCTCCCGGGCGCCTCCATTGTGATCGGCTGTGTCATTGGAACACAGCCGATCACGTGGGAAACAGCCACGCCCATTGGCTGTTTCCCCCCTGCCGGTGACGGGGGGTGTCTCGGGGACACCCCGACACCGGCAGTGCAGGGCGGCGCGCACGCGATCGCACGCCTGCCCTGCTTAAAGTGCCGCCGTCATATGACGGCGGCCCAGGATAATGGTCGCTCCGTTCCGCCGTCATATGACGGCGGCCCAGGATAATGGTCGCTCCGTTCCGCCGTCATATGACGGCGGGCGGTAAGCGGTTAATAAAAACCAACATATAAACATTCCATGGAGTATACAAATAGTAGACACTTAGAATTGAAGTCAATAAGCTTGACACATATCGTTGACCAAAAATCGCCACTTCATCAGGAGAAAAAAGTGATGCATATCTGCAAGTAATATAAAAATGTGTGGGGGAAATACCAACATGAAGAGGGGGGGGAGACACAGACTACTCAAAATCCCACACTTAAAAACAGCTCGGGTTGTATATTGCGTTGGAGGTGAGGCTGAAGCGCATGTATCCCCACCGGGAGCTGAGGGAGCAAAGGTCAGGCGGGTGTGGCGGAGCGTGGCACCAACAGGTGGGGTGAGTGTGAGAGGCATTGTGATGAAAAGAGTCTTTGCTATTGCAGCATACAAGAGTATCTGTCAAAAAATTTATAAAGAGTGTATATGTATATGTAGGGTATAATGAATCGGATACGATATTGTTGCTAGCATATTAAAAGAATGGGTGAAAAAAGTGATGAAACCAGATGTTGGTAAAAAAAATTGAAGTAAGTGGAGTGGGTGAAAAATGCAGATAAAGACCAAACATTGGAAGAGATGTGACCAAGAGTATGGTGAGTGATGACAGATGAGTGAGTAAAGAGGATAACCCAGGTGGTTAAATTACAAAAAAAAAAGGAAAATGGAGCCAGAATAGCCATGATGCAGGGGAAAGAGATGGGAAAGAAAAAAGGGAGTAATGAAAGATAAGAGGTTGTCAGTTAAGAGAGTAGCCAAGAAACAAACCTCCATATCCCAACGTGTGCTTGCCATGGCCACCAAAAAAACGCCAAATATGGTGCTCCCAGGGTCACGCTAGTGTGCTGGGAAGATCTCCAGAGTGGCGGTGAGCACAGGAGGTGAAACCGCCCGGTGGGATGCCAGAAACACACTAGGAATGGAACACACAGCCAGCACAGGTGCGCCACTAATGACAGCACATGCAGACGTGGGGCGTGGTACCGATGCACAGCGGTAACGCCCACCCAGAGACCAGAAAGCAACTAAAGAAATGTGAAAAAAAAGTATAAGGATAAAAAATAGTAAATGTTGATTGAGAGAGTTTAGTTTCGCTTTAAAGTCCTCATGGAATTTATTTCTAATTTGTTCATAGTTTACATTGACAGATCTTTATAAAAAGAACAGACTTTGCTCTTTAACTGTTCTTCCACTGCTGATGCCATTTTTAATTTTTTTTTTTTCATACATATAAAAATGCACATTTAAGGGCTGGAGTTACATAAACCCCTAAACACTATATATTTTCTAGAAGCAGACATCCTGTAGAATAAAATAGTGGCAGTTGCAACTTTTTACAAAGCACGAAAAATAAAAATTAATACAGCGCTAGCATTCCATAAATTAATTAATTTGTGTACATAAAAAAATGTATATGTATAAATATGTGCAAACAACCATATGTTGCAAACAATATTAATAAAATTCCTATTCTTGATCAATCCAATAAGGTGCTTGGTATATAAAGTGATAAAATGAATATAAATAAGAAATCCAATAAAATTCCTATTCGTGATATAACCAATATATGCTTAATACGTATGGTGATATATATATACATAAAAATATAAATATAAAATCCAATAGATATTAAAACAAATAAGTGAATAGTCCTTAAAATTATTGTGTCCAAATAAAGGTGCTCAGGTTCAGTAAACCGATCATTCAAACGGTGCTCAAGTGAGTGTCCAGACCCTCTTGAAAACGCCCAATAGGCAGGTGAAACGTGTTGACGTAACTTCCGGTATGGCTGGAATGCATCGTCACTTCCGGTTTGCTTCCTGGATCACGGTGGAACGCACGCCAGAAGCGGCGCTCACCGCGATTGTAGATCCATTTACATGCGTTTTTTTTCTTTTCAAGTTTGTAAGTACGGTTTATCATTTTGGGGGAATAAATTTGCCATACATACTATACTATTTGGTCCCCTTTCTTTCATATATCTGGGAAAATCGGAGCCTTCAGTCGGAGCGATCCCACACAAGGCATCTATATCCTGGAAATTCCATACTAAGAGTCGGGATGCTAAACCACCTTTGATTCAATCAAGCGCTTGTTTCTCATATTTGTGGTGAGTAGGGAACCTAGAGGGTCTGGACACTCACTTGAGCACCCTTTGAATGATCGGTTTACTGCACCTGAGCACCTTTATTTGGACACAATAATTTTATGGACTATTCACTTATTTGTTTTAATATCTATTGGATTTTATATTTATATTTTTATGTATATATATCACCATATGTATTAAGCACCATATTGGTTATATCACGAATAGGAATTTTATTGGATTTCTTATTTATATTCATTTTATCACTTTATTTACCAAGCACCTTATTGGATTGATCAAGAATAGGAATTGTATTAATATTGTTTGCAACATATGGTTGTTTGCACATATTTATACATATACATTTTTTTATATACACAAATTAATTAATTTATGGAATGCTAGCGCTGTATTAATTTTTATTTTTCATGCATTTTTCTAAGATTTACTTAGATGCACAGCAGCTGCACTAATTTAATAATTTATCATTTAACACAGTTTTTTAGCACCAAGCAGCGCGGGTTATAATTTTATTTATCTCACATTTTTACAAAGCACAATGTTTGATCTACTGTTTATAAAATCTGTTTTCAGTAAAAAAAAATATTCAAAATGATTAAAATTAGTTTTAGCATACACAATCATAATATAATATCCTGTTTTTTGCCAAAATATAAAAGATGAGGTTGTGTGGTGTAGACTGATACATTTATGATACAAATAAGTAAAGCCCCAAAACTGCACAGCTGTGAAATAGCCAAAAACTATGATACCCAAAGTTGTTCAAAGATGACATTTTAATAGTCTTTACAACCCTTCTCTTTAGAGCCAACTGTGAATAATAACCCTAGAATTATTGCACTCTTGATACCTAATTTGTGTGCTGCACTTGCCATCTTCATACATATTCACATCCAATGTGCATTTGTATTTGTATACAGTATGTGTGTATTTAGGGGAGGAGGTTGAAAATATTTTCTTCAGGTGTTATTTATTTATTTTTACTAAACTTTAATTTTTTTTTTTTTTTTACCTAACTTTATTGCTATCACTAGGGGATTGATAAGCCCCCTATGTAATAGCATAGTGTAGGTTTTCTTTAAAAACACATCAGAGGTCTATTAGATCCTTATGTCACCTCTGAAATCTGTTGAACCTGATAGAGCACAGATGTTCATTAATCTCCCATCACTCTCGATCTTGACACCTGCCCAGGGAACCCAGGAGGAAATGGTGAATCCAGGATACATTGCTGGGAGGTGGTGGCTCACTTGCAAGTGTACAGAAGTGAATAATTTTCATGTGAAAGCTGATAGTGGTAATGTAAACAAGCTAGAAGCTGGGAATTTAATTACATCTGTCACTGCTGCTAGAGTAACCTGCCGGCAGCAGCATATGGGTTAAAGGACAGGGCACCTTTAAACAGTAACTCTAATCTCCGCTGATAGACTGAAATGTTTTATTCAATTTTCCACTTTACAAGATGTCATTATCCTAGAGGTTCACATACCACTTGTATTTTTTCTTTAACCAGTTCTGGACCTGAAGATTCTCCCCCTTAATGACCAGGCCCTATTTTGCGATTCGGCACTGCGTTACTTTAACGGACAATTGCATGGTTGTGTGATGCTGTACCCAAATAAAATTGATGCCCCCCCCCCCCACCACAAATAGAGCTTTCTTTTGGTGGTATTTGATCACCTGTGCGATTTTTATTTTTTGCGCTATAAACAAAAAAACAATATTTTTCACTTTTTGCTATATAACATGCCCAAAAAAAATTAAAAATCCAATTTTTTTTAACATTTTAGGCCAATTTGTTTCCTACTACATATTTTTGGTAAAAAAAATTGCAATAAGCCTATTTTGATTGGTTTGCTCAAAAGTTATCACGTCTACTATCTACGGGAAAGAATTATGTCATTTTTATTGTTTTTTATTTTTTTACTAGTAATGGCGGCAATCTACGATTTTTTGCGGGACTGCGACATTGCGGCGGACAGACCGGACCCCTAACTGACATTTTTGACACTTTTGGGGGTACATGTGACATTACTACAGTAATCAGTGCTAAAAATATGCACTGTTATTGTAATAATGCCATTGGCAGGGAAGGGGTTAACCCTGTTGGTGATCAAGTGGTTAAATGTAAGCCTAGGGGAGTGATTCTAACTGTGGGGGGGTTGGGCTTCTGAAATTATCACAGAGACATGCGATCCTATATAGCAGGATCACATGGTCTCTATGATCATTGCAGGGAGAAGGGCGGTCGGCTGTGTTTACATCAGCCAACCGTCCTTCTCTCTCAGCGGGGAGAGATCGAGGGTGTCAGGCAGCAATCGGAGCCACCTGACACATGCATCAGAGTCCCCGCTAATGAGCGGGGGCGGGAGTGCGCCGCTGGTGGCGCGAGCTCGCCCCCTAGCTCCTCCCAGGCAAATGACTTATCCATACGTGGTTTTGCCTGGGAGAGCCACTCTGCCGCCGTATATTTACAGTATGCGGTCGGAAAGTGGTTAAGGAAAATTGTTTATTACAAATTTTATGAAAATAAGACCTTAGCATACACTTTCTTAAAAATATGAGTTTTATCGTTTTTTTTATCCAATTTAGTGTGTTACACGTTCACTTTGTATCACTGTTTAAAAAAAAAATCCAGAAATGTCCCAAAAATTCACAATCTTTTTCTTGAAACTATGGTCCACCTTTCAAGAGGAACTTGACAAGAATATTTCTTTGTCAGGTTTAGATTCAAACAAACAAGCTTCACTGTCTGTCAATCACTTACTCAAATACTCAGTCAACCAAGCAGACTGTCAGTTTATATTACAGATATGTGAAAAACATTTTATTTTTGTACTGCAGCCAGCCATTACAAAAAAAAACAAAAAAAACAATGCTTTACCTGATTTCATATACCAAAGGCCTTATTGTTTAAATCTTTTACTCAAAGCCTAATACCCCCAAATACAAATAGTTTAAAGAGACACTTAACGATATCCTTATTTTCCAAAAAGTCCATACAAATTCACTACTTGACGGCCCTGTAGTCTATTTTTCTTGAAATAGACTTATGTGTTTTGACACAGACTTTTTGTGTTTTAATGATTCATTTTCCCCTCACTTCTATTTTCTTAATGAGCAGTGCACTGCTGTGGTGGTCATAAACACTGCAAATCCCATCGCCCATAGCAAGGAGCAAGCAAGAGAGGGTGGCTATATCCCTACAAACAGTGGAGCCATGGAAAACAACGTACATTTTTAACCAAAGTTTAGTGTCACTATAACCTTTTCCCGACCGCGCTATGGCCAAATGACTGCCACAGTGCGGTCTCACATTTCCAGGAGGGCGTGCATCGGTAGGGTTCTGTGATCACTGTGTCCTTCGGACACAGCATATCACAGATCAGAGTAAAGAACCAATCACAGTGGCTCTTTACCATGTGACCAGCTGCGTACAATCATAGTGGATCACAGTGTAAACAGGATTTGCCGGTTATCGGCAGTCTTCTCCTCACAGTGACAGCGCGTAAGGAGAGGAGAGCCGATAACCAGCAAATCCACACAGAGGGCATCTACACTGATAATCGGTGCAGCCCCAACAGTGCCCATCAGTGCTGCCAACCAGTGCCCATCAGTGTTGCCTGCCAGTGCCCATCAGGGCTGCCTGTCAGTGCCTATAAGTGCTGCCTGTCAGTGCCCAATAAGTGTCGCCTATCAGTGCCCATCAGTGCCGCAAATCAGTGCCTCCTCATCAGTGCCCATCAGTGCAGCCTCACATTGCACATCAGTGAAGGAGAAAAATTACTTATTTACAATATTTTATAAAGGAAACTAAGAAAAACTTTTGTTTTTTTTTTTCAAAATATTTGGTCTTTTTTTTTATTTGTTTAGCAAAAAATAAAAAACCCAGTGATGATTAAATACCACAAAAGAAAATTATATCTGTCTCAAAAAATAAAAACAAATGTGTTTGAAAACAATGTTGCATGACTGCGCAATTGTCATTAAAAGTGCAACAGCGCTGAAAGCTAAAATTTGGGCAGGAATGGGGTGAAAGTGCCCAGTAGGCAAGTGGTTAACAAAGTCATTGAACAATACAATTTGTAAAAAAAAAGAAAACCTCAGCCTAGCTTAAAATGCATGGAGGTAAGCACTTGAAATCCTACAAGATTGCACTGCAATAGCAAGGAGCACGTTGGTCTTTCAGGAGGTACAGTGATGTCACCTATGCCTCCCAGAAGCATCATCAGTTGGACTTCAAGTTTCAGCTATGGTATAAATGATTCCTATACCTGATTCGGAGTTAGGCAATCTACCTCTGCAGCTGCTGTATTACTACTTAATACACCATACATAGAGCAAGCTTTTTGATCCCTTTGCTCAGAAGCCATTTTGGAAGTTGGAAGTTTCCAGGAATTTTAAATATCCCAGCACCTTACATGCAACATGTTGCAAAAAAACTTCCTCAGTCTATGAAGTCGATTTTCCTCCTGAACATTTAGTCCTACCTTAACTTTTGTGTTCCTCATCAAGGACACAGAATTTCTAACCCTTCCCCACTCATCTAAAAAAAAAGTTTTCAACAGCACATCCCAACTATGGTATGTCCACAATGTCCTCTCCTCCACAGTGCACAACCCCAGTCTAAGACCTTCTTTTATGATCACTGTAACATCTGTCTATGATAAACAGTTTTCTGCACCATTATAAATGTCAGAAGTGATGTGTGCCTCATTAACAGAACAGGTAAACCTGTTTCAGGTCTATCTGCGCCACCTATGCCAGTTTATATTTCAGAGTGAAAAAGAAACTAGCATAGGTCAGCGCCTGAATAACAGAGGGAATACGGAATTTTTTTCATACAGAAAATTGTCATAGATCCCTGCCAGATGTGACCTTATCATATGGCATGTGAGCTGTCAGTAACTACAACTCACATCTCTGTCTCTCTCTGCCCATGCAGTGATTACACAGCACGAGCAGAGCCTACAGGATTAACAGTGCTCCTCCTACCTCCCGTTCTGGGCTGAATGTGGAGTGGGCGATGGGAATGGGCAGAAAGATCAGAGCAAGTAACTCCAGTTCTCATTTTCTGTCCTGTGTGCTGTGTTCTGTGCCCATCACAGCCACAGAACAGAAAACGGATTGCTCCTAATTAACAAAGTGGCTTGTGCCTTTTTATATAATTAGGTAAAGCATCTGCTCCATGTTTTGAATTTAGGAGAGTTGTGCATGTTTGTGCCTGCATAATTCCCCCAAGTATGGCTATTTTGTTACACAATAATTAGCTATAACTGTAACATGCAGAGAACAGGCTTTTTCTGTCTTCTGCTCTGAGCTGCAGAAACTTGCAAAGTGAAAAACTGTTTTTTTATTTTAAAAATGATTTCCAATTTAATGTGTTACATGTCCTTTTGTTCATATCACTGCGTTAAAAGAAGCCATACTAATTGGTAAACAACTTCAACATGGTTTTTTAAATGCTAAATAAAGTGGTTAGTGTTTAGAACCCTCTCAGGTTTTTATAGATAAAACACACAAATATCCTCGCTCAGACTGACTGAAATAGTAGTAGAAAGCCACTATCACATTTGTTGGTCACAAAAAAACAATATAAAACATAAATGCAGCGCTTTTTATAAAGGTGTACAATGTAAATCTAGTCCTTGTCCCCTAAGAGAGGTGACAACTTAACCAGGTAAATCAGAACTGTAATATCATAGATAATATGTAACAGAGTCTTTAAATCTGTAGGAGAGAATTCAGGTCAGCAGGGTGAACCGGAGCATACATACATATAGCAGCTCAGCAGGGTGAACTGGAGCATACATCCATATAGAAGCTTAGCAGGGTGAACAGGAGCATACATCCATATAGCAGCTTAGCAGGGTGAACAGGGCCGGATTAAGAGCATCATGGGCTTGGTGCTGAGGATTTTGAAGGGCCTTAAGGGCCGTGCCTTGGCATGCACCCAGAGGAGGAAGGGTGCAGCCATGCATGCCTAATTCAACATGGGATGCTGTCTCTGAAGCCCATAAACACATCCATGCATCGGCAACTGTCCCTCCTTGTCCGGCCTTCGTGCTGTGTGGGGAGGTTCTGAGGGAGCTGCCTGGGGAAGCGAGCATAGAAGCCAGACTTCTGTGTTTACAAGTGACAGAAGAGCGGTAACAGTGAATATGGCCAACCCGGGGCCTATATAAAGGTGGGGGCCTGGAGCTGCAGCTCCAATAGCCCCTACGTTAATCTGGCCCTGAGGGTGAACAGGAGCATACATCCATATAGCGGCTTAGCAGGGTGAACAGGAGCATACATACATATAGAAGCTCAGCAGGGTGAACTGGAGCATACATCCATATAGAAGCTTAGCAGGGTGAACATGAGCATACATCCATATAGCTCAGCAGGGTGAATAGGAGCATACATCCATATAGCAGCTCAGCAGGGTGAACAGGAGCATACATCCATATAGTAGCTCAGCAGGGTGAACAGGAGCATACATCCATATAGCAGCTCAGCAGGGTGAACAGGAGCATACATCCATATAGCAGCTCAGCAGGGTGAACAGGAGCATACATCCATATAGCAGCTTAGCAGAGTGAACAAGAACATAGATCCACATTAGAGACCGCCACCATCACCACCAAGACACACAGCCTCCTACCAAAAGTAGCTGACGCCCCAAAAAGATGGCCGTGCTCCGCTCCTTTACTGGTGCCATGATGGCGTCACACGCCAGGCTCCACCCTACGCCTTTTGTCATAAGAAAAACGTCATCAGGGGCATGACTAGCTGACAACAAGCTCAGTTTATATACCAAGGAGGCAGAGATGGGCTTGCCCTCCAAGTAGACACAATTAGGAATCGGAAATCACTGATCCCAATGCAGTAGCCAGAAAACAGCGATGGATTCCAGATTCTGTCTCTAATGATTACAATTAGAGGGTAAGGAGTACTGAAACTCTACACCATAATTATTGAAAAATTATTATAAAAAAACGAATAAGACATATATAAAAATAGTTCAATTAAAAACGAAGACTTTTATTGCCAATAAATTACTACTTCATTCAACATAAGAGCAATCAGACCCAGAACATAGCATGCGAGCCATCTAGCGGTGAAAACACATATGTCTGTCATGGACATATTTGATTTCAGGGCATCCCATATTATTGATGCAGAGAGTGCTTTTAGCGAAATAGAGGAACCATCTGGTGATAAGACCAATACTAATGAATGGTTTCAATATTTTAATGAGGCAGGTTTGGCCTTTTTGAACTTTCTGATTGCAAAGGGAAAAAAATAGTAAAAATTAATAATGAAATTAGTATAATTAAGGCTAACTTGGAACATTTTAAAGTGAATGAGTATTATAAGAAGAGGTCAGATGCTCTTAAGAAGCATCTGAAGAAGGAAGACGTAGATCAGGAAAAAAAAAATTATTAGAGACCAGGAGGATTACAAATCAAAAGGGTTTTTAAAAGCCAATTTAGGAATTAAAAATTTCAACAGAGTTCAACAAATACTGGGGTTAATTCTCAGGTTGAAGAAAGCAGTGCTGGTTATTTTGCCAATCTGTCGCAGAGTACACCTGGCCGTCCCCATCCACCCTTAAGGAGGAATTGTCTCTTGCAGGGTAATCATGGAGGGAATTTTTCATTCCCCGAAGAGGGGGTTTAAAACAGGAAGGGGTGGAGGTGGCAGTGGTGGAAGACGACAGGGGTACCCCACTCAACCACTACGCCCTATTATAACTCATCCAAATAGGTTTGCACCTCTGATGAGAGATGATGAGGGTTATGATGACTGTTACATCACTCAGCATCCTGAAGGTCATTTGAATATAGACAGTGGGGGCAAGCCTGGGTCCACCTGGTACTCCCCAATATTATTAGAACCGGTATACTCCACAGGCCAATGCTAATAGGACAGCCCCAAATGTTTATGGGGCAAGAAAAATCACCAAAAATGCTAATAGAACAAAAGAGGGACCAGGGGGGAGGAGGATCCGTTCAAAAAAGAAGGTGGGTGTAACTGACCTAGGCCTTTATATTTGAGTTCAGCATCCCTTACTGAGGAAGAAAAATATGCTTTAAATCATGGACTCAAATTTGCACCTTCCTGCCCATCAAATACATTTGAATTTGAAATTTGAAATTTATAGATGGACATCTATAAATTCATATGCAGATTGAATATTAAAGGTACCTTGTGAGTAATTACTATGAGCCAGTTTAGAAATTCTTTACTGTCCAATACTTAATTATTCAATCCACCTGGGATTATGGCACCATCTGTGGCAGTATTTAGTGAGTTGACAAGTTGAAGATTCAAAAAGGGAGTTTAGATTTGAAGTTTCAGAGAGGTTTGGAGACTCTAAAAGAGAGAAATGACATTATAGTGCGCCCTGCAGACAAAGGCGGGGACATTATGATCTTGGATCTCAGTGCTTACAACTCTGAGATGGAAAGACTTTTGTCCGATAGGGATACCTATCTAGTGTTAGGATGTAACCCCACAACCAAATCTAAAAGGGATCTTTCCATCATTGTTGAAAGTGTATATAATAACTAAGGAGGAAAGAACCTTTTTGGTTCCAGTGGAACCATGGGTCCCTACCATTTATTATCTTCCAAAAATCCACAAAGTATGAAAATCAACAGTATGACAGTATGTGACTTCCAGGTTGGGTCGGTATATTGATACCTTCTTACAGCCACTTGCAGTGCAGACTCCCTCCTTTCTGAAGGACACAACCCAAGTCATCAATACCTTGAATACTGTACCATGGAAAGAAGGATATATCTTGGCCACAGCCGATGTGGCGTCCTTATAAATAAATATTTCACATCAGCATGGCCGAGAGGCAGTTGAACACTTTTTGAAGGCTGACACTACCCTACATATTATTGTGACTACCCTACATATGCCACAGCGTGAATTTGTTATGTCCCTTTTGGATTATGCCATGAGTTATAAAAAAATTTAGTATAATGGCTCCTATCTTCTTCAGTGCAGGGGTGTTGCCATGGGGGCCAATTTTGCCCCTAGCATGGCAAAAAAACTTTTATGGCCAAATGGGAGGAGGACATCATCTATAAGGAGTAGGGGTCCGAGCTTATACTTTGGAAAAGGTATATAGATGATGTCCTCCTCCTTTGGGATGGAGATCTTGAGTCACTTACAGGGCTGGCGCTACCACTAGGCAAGTTAGGCAGTCGCCTAGGGCGCACTGCCGCCTAGGGCACCTGGCCGCTGGTTTCCCCCTCTTAGTATGTCCCTCTCCTCTCTGTTCACGGCTCTGTAAAGACTCATCAGGGTCTCCCGTTGAGTCCCTGACAGTCTGAGATGTGTGAGAACAGAGGCAGCTGGTGCCACGCCTCTATGATCAGTAAAAGAGAGAGAGGTGACAGTCTGTGTGAGCTGTTTGTATCTCTCACTGTTCCATCCACTCCAGCATGGCTGCAGCGTGCCCCGGGCTTCACACACATCTCTTCTCCCCCTCCCCCTCCTGTGTGCTCCGTCTGTGAAGGAAAGGTGGGCGGGAAGATTAAAAAGAAGAAGCCGAGCTGACAGTCACACTGAAAAGCTGCTGAATGAGCCCGGGGATCATTCCAAGTGAGCAGACCCTCCAGACCTTGCTCTCCCCTCTCTCCTTGCCCCCCCTTCTCTCCCTGTCTCCCTTCTCTCCCCCCCTCTGTCTCCCTGAACCCCCCCCGTCTCCCTACCCCCCCTTCTCTCCCTGTCACCCCCTCTCTCTCCCTGACCCTTCTCTCTCTGTCTTTGCCAGCACTGGAAATACCTTTACCCCTTTCTGTTAATGTTAATAATAAACTCCTTCCTTCCCATCATCTCCCTATACATTGATGTATAACAGAATTACTTTATTAACTTTATTCATTAAGCCGTGGTTCACATTAGTGCGATCACAGAGATCGCATGTAATTCGGAGCGCACTGCTCCTAAATTACATGCGATCTCATGTGCGGTGCGAATTTCAGCCATACACTTTGTATGGCTGAATTTGCACCGCATCCGCACTAAACTCGCACATGAGGCTTTTTTTTATCCGTAGCAGAATCGGATCGCATAGTGGTTCGCACTAGTGCGATCCAATTCTGTGCGAACTTGCAGATCGCACTGCGATATGCGATCGCAACTGGGGGTGTTGTTAACTTTTAATTGACACCCCCCTGCGTATCGCATATGGCAGTGTGAACTGCCAGAGGTGCGGATGCGATGCGGGATCACGCTGCATATTCGCAGCGTTCCCGCATCGCAAAATGTGAACCGGCACTTAGTCCCGATTCACACTGGTGCGATGCGGGAAACCCTGCGATTCAGTGCCGGTTCCCGCATCACACCAGAATTGCACACTGGTTCACACTGAGATCTGCAAATCGCTGGGGATGTCAATGTAAGGTTAATGACACCCCCCAGATTGGTTCAAAGATCGCAGTGCGAACTGTAAAATGGTGCAGGAATCAGATTGCATAGGTGTGAACATCCATGCGATCCGATTCCAGTACGGACCAAAAATAGGGACCTGCACCATTTTGGTTCAAATGCAATGCGATTTCAGCCTTACAATTTGTATGGCTGAAATCACATCGCACAGACATTGCATGTGATCTGGGCAGCAATGTGGTGTGAATCACATGTGATGTCTGGCATCGCACAAGTTTGAACCAGCACTTAAAGTGGTATTAACCACTTCTGGACCAGAAGGATTTGCCCCCTTAATGACCAGGCCATATTTTGCGATTTGGCACTGCATTATTTTAACGGACAATTGCGCGGTTTTGCGACGCTGTACCCAAATAAAATTGATGTCCTTTTTCCCACAAATAGACAAAAAGGTTATTCGGGTTCAGTGCTTTATCCTGGATACTGCCATCATCCCTCTATGAAATGTAGAGCAAAGAAGTTCCCCTATGGGTGGGATTTTTGAGGCAGAAACCAGGACTTGAGTCATTCGAATAGCAAATTTTATTAGTATGATATTCAAGTAATTTACACAAAATGCTATAAATAATATTACATATAGAACAGAACCACATGGAAAGCTAAGTAGACATGAAAGAAAACATGGTCATAGATACGTCTTTGAGAGGGAGAACTGTCTGAGATGACTGGAAAGGACCAGACGCGTTTCGGTTTTGCCTTTTTCAATAGTCCAGTAAAGAGAGCCAGATCTCAGACTGGAAATGCAAAAAGCAACAATTAGCACTCAAAAATGACATTCATAGGAGTACGCATATTACAGCAGTGAAAAGAAAAGTAAATGTTTACAATTGCGTATTTTACATAGTATTTACTTTATCAATGCATATGGACAAAGAAGTCAATGGAGTGCAAATGTTGATACATACCCAGATGGAAAGGTTCTTTATGTGACAGGCTGTAACTGACCATGTGGAGAATTAAAATCCTATCGGAGTGCGGACACAATGCCAGAAGGCCGCCATTTGATCTGTACTTGTTTATGATTGTCTAACACGTTAGAGTTGTTGGAAGAATCACCCAAAGTTGAGTTACTGAGTGGTGGAAAGCTGGGGGAATGGGATAACCCCAATAAAACGGTTCTAAATTCCCAGTCTCAATTCACCACAAGGATCCCAAAACAGGAAGGTCCGTATTGAGGGGTATCTATAAAGATTACCGTAGCTGTAAGTGGAGTAGTGCTTATCTTCACATTGCCCTTGATGTGATAGAGTATATAGGGTTTGCTATTGTGCGTTTGCTAATGAGACAAGCTCATTAAGGTGTTACATTTGTTGCTGGGGGAGGAGCTGGTGAAGGAGTGTGTATATATAGAGACAGACTCATTAGCTGGCCTAATTCATTAGCTGCAAGTACTCCATTCAAGTACAACATTTTAAGTACAGTGAAGAGATATTGCAGGAGACTGAAGAGATTGAAGAGATACTGCAAGAGATTGGCTTGGAGTTTGCAACTGACTCATCTGTGTTTTTTGCTGACCATTGCTTGAGAAGAGGAAAGGAATTTGGTCAGGTGTTTGCTATTGTGCGTTTGCTAATGAGACAAGCTCATTAAGGTGTTACATTTGTTGCTGGGGGAGGAGCTGGTGAAGGAGTGTGTATATATAGAGACAGACTCATTAGCTGGCCTAATTAATTAGCTGCAAGTACTCCATTCAAGTACAACATTTTAAGTACAGTGAAGAGATATTGCAGGAGACTGAAGAGATTGAAGAGATACTGCAAGAGATTGGCTTGGAGTTTGCAACTGACTCGTCTGTGTTTTTTGCTGACCATTGCTTGAGAAGAGGAAAGGAATTTGGTCAGGTGTTGTAACGCTCCTGCGTTTTTAGTATAGGCTGGATTTGCAGCTGCAAAATCTCCACTCAGTAGTCATGTAGAGATGTGTTGAATACCAGATCCAACTCTCCAGGACTCATCACCGTGGGCCTGTCAGCTTCAACATACAGATATATACACACTCAATGAGATGTTCCTGGAGTGATAGGATGTATATGATAGTATGAAGGTGATGTGCTGAAGGGACAGGTGTGAACAGTGACAAGGATGGTAATCACTTGATAGGTTTGTATAGGAGAGTTCAAGATGGTATTTAGGAATGCAGATAGGTTAGTATCGAGTATGCTAATAGGTGGTGAGGACAGCAGATGACAAATACAGGATAGAGTAACCCAGTGCAAGGATAGATAGTAGTAGACAGGAGAGCTAGCAATCTATGCAGCAGTGCAGATGATAGATGGTAGTAGGCTCAAGAGCTAGCAATCTATGTAACAGTGCAGATGATAGGATAGTATGGATAGGTAGTAACAGTCCTTAAAGCGGAGTTCCACCCATTTTTAATAGGTTGGAATACATAGATCTTTGGAATCCCCTTTAAAATGGCTTTTACCAATGGAAACTTTTTTTTTTGCTTGTAAATACCTTAATTTTGGCTTTATTCCCCCTCTCCTCACTTCCTGGTCCGATCGGCGATGACGTCATTCGGCGATCCGCAGTGTCTGCTGGGATGTATTCTACTTGCAGTAGCTGTATCTGTACTGAGCCGTGCCTGCCCCGCCTCCGCCCCGCCTCCTCTCATTGAATTGCATTGTATGAATGTATTAAGGCCGTTCTCTGCCCAGCCTCCGCCCCGCCTCCTCTCATTGAATTGCATTGTATGAATGTATTAAGGCTGTTCTCTGCCCAGCCTCCGCCCCGCCTCCTCTCAATACAACTCAATGAGAGGAGGCGGGGCGGAGGCTGGGCAGAGAACAGCCTTAATACATTCATACAATGCAATTCAATGAGAGGAGGCGGGGCGGAGGCGGGGCAGGCACGGCTCAGTACAGATACAGCTACTGCAAGTAGAATACATCCCAGCAGACACTGCGGATCGCCGAATGACGTCATCGCCGATCGGACCAGGAAGTGAGGAGAGGGGGAATAAAGCCAAAATTAAGGTATTTACTAGCAAAAAAAAAAAAAAAAGTTTCCATTGGTAAAAGCCATTTTAAAGGGGATTACAAAGATCTAAAGTTCCAAAAATGGGTGGAACTCCACTTTAATGTGCATAGGTAGATAGTGCAATAAGGTTATGGAGGGTTCCCCTGCGGGGTACTTATCACTTGTAATGTTAGTAGTTTAGAGAGGTCCAGTAGATGAGGAATGGTCCGGTAGCGAGATACAGGGATCAGTAGCGAGGTTCCGGTCTGCTCCAGGTAAAGGGAATAGTTGGAGGTTCCGATCGAGAGACAGGCTTGAAAGCATGTGGATATCAAGGCAGGTTGAACGAACAATGTGAGTGAGACCGCCGGCGGTTGAAATAGCCGCTCTGCGGCGCTCAGCAGTGACATCATCGTTCTTAAAGGTATATGCGTACCACCTGAAGAGAAAGGTGGGAGTGGTACGCATTACAGAGAAAAGTGGTGATTAAGGGTACCGGAGGTACCAGAATCTTACAGGTGTTTGCTATTGTGCATTTGCTAATGAGACAAGCTCATTAAGGTGTTACATTTGTTGCTGGGGGAGGAGCTGGTGAAGGAGTGTGTATATATAGAGACAGACTCATTAGCTGGCCTAATTCATTAGCTGCAAGTACTCCATTCAAGTACAACATTTTAAGTACAGTGAAGAAATATTGCAGGAGATAGTCAGGAGGTAGGCTGGAAGGTGGAAAAAAAGAAAAAAAAAGGTAAGATTTGTTTGACTTAAATTTACAATTTTTTTTTTCCTCTTTAAAATGGCAGACTTGGTTCAGTGCAGGAATTGTTGTGCATTTATTTCATGTTCCACTCTTTGGAGACCCGGATGCTGTCAGATCTGTAGACAATTCTCCTTACTGCAGCAGGAAATTGCATTTTTGAAATCAGAGATATTTACAATATCTGTTAAACAAACTCCAGCTGGGACTGCTGCAATGCCACTGCCACAGAGGACCCCCAGAAATGGCAAATGGGTTACTGTAGGTTCTGGAAGACTTAGAGTGGTGGATAGAAGACATGTCCCACAGTCGGTGGTTCTCCATAATTCATTGCACTTTCAGAATGTAAGGACAACATGGATATGGACTCAAGCACAGAGGGTGAGAAACCATCGACTCCTATGTCTAATGTATGCAAGACTGCAGCCAAGGACAAAAAAGATAAAGTGAAGTCTCAAAGGAAGCAGCTGTTGCTGGGTGATTCAATCATAAGAAGTGTGGAGCTTAAAGAAAATGGTTTTGTGAGATGTCTCCCTGGTGCTACTGCTAGACGAGATAGAAGACGTATTATTAATATTGTTAAGCAAGCAAAGCAGGAAGGGGACGTGGATGTTCTTGTCCATCTAGGGACAAATGACCTGGCTTGCAATGAAGTGTCAGAGGTGAAAAAATCTTTTATCACACTTGGTAATGACGTACAGGATTTTGCATCCACCATTTCATTTTCTGAAGTTCTGCCTGTGCATAATGTTCAGAATGATAGGCAGAGGCGCATAAAGGAGTTCAACATATGGCTTAGTAAATGGTGTAAAGAGCAAGGATTTGGCTTTGTTTCTCATGATAGCTCTACTTGGAATAGAAAGGAACTGTACAAAAAAGATGGTTTGCATCTTTCTGTCAAAGGAACAAATGTACTTAGTGAACAACTCCAAGAATTTGCGAAGGAGTATTTAAACTAGGAAGGGGGGGGGGGCAAAAGAGTGAAAGTCCAATTGCCCCCCGAAACAATGCCAGAACAGGTCAGAAGCACAGAGGTTAAGAAATGATAAGCTCAGAGTCCTGTCTACACATGCTCGCAGTTTAGGTAAAAAAATCAATGAACTTGGGTCAATAATGGCATCTGAGAATGTAGATTTAGTGGCTGTTACGGAGACATGGTTTAATGAAAGAAATGACTGGGACATAACCATACCAGGGTACTCTTTATACAGAAGAGACAGAGAAGGCAAGAAAGGAGGAGGAGTGGCCCTGTATGTGAAATATAGAATTAAATCTAACCTAATACAAGTTGGTGAGGCCAACATAGAGTCAGTTTGGGTTACGTTGTAGTTTGCTAATCATGCAGTAACTCATGTAGGTGTGATATATAGACCACCTGGTCAAGTTAAAGACCTAGATGATCTACTAGTTGAAGAAATAGCTAAAATGACAATGAAAGGAGAAGTTATCATTATGGGAGATTTCAATCTTCCAGATATAAACTGGAACACCAAAATAGCAAGTTCTACCAGGAGTACAGATATTCTAAATTCCCTACTGGGGTTGTCTCTGCAACAAGTGGTTGAGGAGCCAACCCGGAGGGAGGCCGTTTTGGATTTGGTATTCACAAATGGGGATTCGGTATATGATGTAATTGTAGGCGAAACCTTGGGATCTAGTGATCACCAGTCAGTGTGGTTTAATATAAGAACTGTGAAAGAGTCTCACCACACAAAAACAAAAGTTTTAGATTTTAGAAAAACAGACTTTTCAAAAATGAAATTAGTCATAAATGAGTCCTTATCAGACTGGAACGGATTACATGGAGTCCAGGAGAAATGGGACTACTTAAAAGGTGCATTATTGAAGGCAACAGAAAATTGCATTAGACTTGTCAGTAAAAGCAAAAAAAGGAAGAGACCACTGTGGTACTCAGCAGAAGTGGCCCAAATCATTAAAAATAAAAAGCTAGCATTTTGTAATTATAAAAAAACCAGAGCAATGAAGATAAGGAAATCTACAAGATTAGGCAGAAAGAGACCAAGCAAGTTATAAGAACTTCTAAAGCGCAGGCAGAAGAAAAACTAGCTCAGTCTATGAAAAAGGGGGATAAGACATTCTTCAGATATATAAATGAAAAAAGGAAATTAAAACAAGGAATAACTAAATTAAAAACAAAGGACGGAAGGTATGTAGAAGAGAATAAAGGGCTACCCGACTGCCTTAATGAATACTTCTGTTCAGTTTTTACAGAAGAAAAAGAAGGACCTCCACTTGAAAGGATGACTAATGAATCGTTTGATGCATGTGTCTTTACAGAGGAAGACGTTCTAAGATTGCTGTCTAAAGTGAAGACAAATAAGTCACAGGGTCCTGATGAGATACACCCAAAATTATTAAAAGAGCTTAGTGGTGAGCTGGCAAAACCATTAACAGATTTATTTAACCAATCATTAGTAACAGGAGTCGTCCCGGAAGATTGGAAATTGGCAAATGTCGTGCCCATTCACAAGAAAGGTAGTAGGGAGGAATCAAGCAACTATAGACCAGTGAGTCTGACATCAATAGTAGGCAAATTAATGGAAACCCTATTAAAGGATAGGATTGTGGAACATCTTAAATCCCATGGATTGCAAGATGAAAAACAACATGGGTTTACTTCAGGGAGATCATGTCAAACAAATCTTATAGATTTTTTTGACTGGGTGACTAAAATAATAGACGGTGGAGGTGCAGTAGACATTGCATATCTAGATTTTAGTAAGGCTTTTGACACTGTCCCACATAGAAGACTTATGAATAAACTGCAGTCATTGAGCATGGACTCCCATATTGTTGAGTGGATTAGGCAGTGGCTGAGTGACAGACAACAGAGGGTTGTAGTCAATGGAGAACATTCAGAACAAGGTCATGTTACCAGTGGGGTACCTCAGGGATCTGTACTGGGACCAATTTTGTTTAATATCTTCATAAGTGATATTGCAAAAGGCCTCGATGGTAAGGTTTGTCTTTTTGCTGATGACACAAAGATATGTAACAGGGTTGATGTTCCTGGAGGGAAACGCCAAATGGAAAAGGATTTAGGAAAACTAGAAGAATGGTCAGAACTCTGGCAACTGAAATTTAATGTGGATAAGTGCAAGATAATGCACCTGGGGCGTAAAAACCCAAGGGCAGAATATAGAATATTTGATACACTTGGGGGCCAGAAACCAGAAAGCAAGCTACTCACTAGGGGGGGAACCTCTGGGTGAGTCTAGGATGGAAAGGGACCTGGGGGTACTGGTAGACAACAGGCTTGGAAGTGGCATGCAATGCCAAGCCGCTGCAAGCAAAGCCAACAGAATACTGGGTTGTATAAAAAAGGGGATTCACTCCAGAAATAAAGAGATTATTCTTCCACTCTACAAGACTCTGGTCCGGCCACATCTGGAGTATGCTGTCCAGTTCTGGGCACCGGTCCTCAGGAAGGATGTGCTGGAACTGGAGAAAGTCCAGAGAAGGGCAACAAAAATAATTAGGGGAATGGAGGACATCGGCTATGAGGAAAGACTACAAGCACTGAACCTATTCTCTCTGGAGAAGAGACGCTTGAGGGGGGATATGATATCAATGTACAAATACTGTACTGGCGACCCTAGCATAAGGAACAAACTATTTAGAGTAAGGGAATACAATAAGACACGTGGCCACTCACTAAAACTAGAGGAAAGGCGGTTTAACCTTAAAGTGCGTAAGGGGTTCTTCACTGTAAGAGCGGTAAGGATGTGGAATTCTCTTCCGCAAGCAGTCGTATCAGCGGGGAGCATTGATAGTTTCCAAAAACTATTGGATGGACACCTTAAAGACCACAACATACAGGGGTATACAATGTACGGTTAAAAGCAAACACACACACATAGGTTGAACTGGATGGACTTGTGTCTTTTTTCAGCCTCACTAACTATGTAACTATGTAATACAGTCCTGACCTCAGTATCTGAGGAAAGGAATTTAGGAGTAATTATTTCAGAAGACTTAAAGGTGGGAAGACAATGTAATAGAGCAGCACGAAATGCCAGCAGAATGCTTGGATGTATAGGGAGAGGTATAAGCAGTAGAAAGAGAGAAGTGCATATGCCGCTGTACAGAACACTGGTGAGACCTCACTTGGAGTATTGTGTGCAGTACTGGAGGCCATATCTCCAGAAGGATATAGATACTCTAGAGAGAGTTCAGAGAAGAGCTATTAAACTAGTACATGGATTGCAGGAAAAAACTTACCAGGAAATTTTAAAGGACCTTAACATGTATAGCTAAAGCAAAGCAAAATATTTATTGTACTGCAGCTTACTAGTTCTTAGATGGATGGCTGCATTCGTTTTCTTTCTTGCTTTTAGGTTTTCTCTCTTTTGTTTTCACATACTGATCCTGCTAGTAAGTCAATTGTTTTTTAACCACTTTACCACCGGAGCATTTTGCTGTCTTACGTCCAGGCCACTTTTTGCGATTCGGCGCTGTGCGAATTTAACTGACAATTGTGCGGTCGTGCGACGCCGTACCCAAACAAAATTTATGTCCTTTTTTTTCCCACAAACAGAGCTTTCTTTTGGTGGTATTTGATCACCTGTGCGATTTTTACTTTTTGCGCTTTAAACAAAAAAAGAGCGTTTATTTTGAAAAAATAACAATATTTTTCAATTTTTTTTATATGAAATTCCCCCCAAAAAAGATGTAAAAAACATTTTTTTTTTTTAATTTTTGGCCAATTTGTTTTCTGCTACCCATGTTTGGTAAAAAAAATCACAATAAGCGTATTTTGATTGGTTTGTGCAAAAGTTATTGCGTTTACTAACTAAGGGAAAGATTTCTGTCATTTTTGGTGTTTTTTTTTTAACGTGTAATGGCGGCGATCTGCGCTTTTTTTTTTTTTATTTGCGGGACTGCGACATTGCAGTGGACAGATCGGACCCTTGACTGACATTTTTGACACTTTTGGGGGTACCAGTGACATTACTGCTATATATATGCACTGTTACTGTAAAAATGACACTGGCAGGGAAGGGGTTAATTTTATTGGAGAGGGAGGGGTTAATGTATGCCTGGTGCTTACTAACGTGTGTGGGGGGAGGTGACTGATTGACACAAGGACATATCCAGGGTTCAGCTATGCTGAACCTTGCAATCTGACCCTGCCTGTCACTTAGGAGATCCGCCCGCTTGTGTTTACACAGGCGGGCGGATCTCCACACTAGATCCCCGAAGATTGGGGAAGAGCGGCGGCGATCGCCGCTGTTCCTCCCCTGGCCCGACTCCCCCTGTGACTGAATACAGCGGGAGCGAGCCCCCGCCGGTGGCGCGTGCGCGCCGCCAAGAGAGGGGAGTGTCTGACGACGTAATACTACGTCGTCAGACGATAATGAGCCACTCTGCCGCAGTAATATTACTGCAGGCAGACGTAAAGTGGTTAAAAGAACAAGCCGTCTTGCAGATGTAGCAGTTGGAGGCTTGAATAAAACCATTTAACACTGGCAAAGGGGTGGAGTCAGGGGCGGAGCCAATGGGGTGGCAAAATTAAGTTTTGCCTAGGGTGTCAAAAATCCTTGTACTGGCCCTGTCTATGCTCCTCCCATCCAGCGGGCCTCTCAGCGAGTGCCATCACGCTGGGCCGGGACTACAGAGCGCCTGTCAGGGGGAGCACTCTCCGCTGACAAAAGGGAAAAGCTGGGCTAGGCTTGTGTCAGGTGCAGGAACGCACTCGGCACATTGTTGCAGAAGGCAGGCACAGGCATTAGCGGTTGGATCAATTACACACACAGTTAGTGTGTGAAAGTTGTCCAGCTACTTTTGATAAGTACATGATTTCACTGAGCCCCCCTCTCTTCAATAAATTTTCCTGCCCAGGGCATCCACCCCCCCCCCCCCTGTACCGGCTCTGCACGTGGCACAGCAACCAAACCATATTTTTTCAGTACAAGGAAGCCTGGGTTTTGTTTAACCATGCCCTTTTAGCCCCTCCCACTGTTTGGTCACACCCACTTTTTATGTTGGTCGCTACGCACGTGGCAGGTCACTGTCTCCTTGAAGTGTTCCTCGTTCTCAAATTCTAAAGTAAAGAAGTATGCTGGAGTGAAACTGACCTGAAATGAGACCTGTGTAAGAGCAAAGGGGGCCCACATTGAGGATATACCACTGATCCTAGCTGCAGGCCAATTGTGATAAAATGTTGTTGCGGGTCTGACTTGGCCTGTGGGCTGCAAGTTGAAGACCCCTGGGCTGAATAAACATCCTGCCTCCCAGTTGAACACTCTAGTGACAGGAGGCTGCATATTGCGGTGCAGGAAACACATCTTTCTCTTTAAAAAAGGTGAAACCTTCCATTTGGTTTTTGTGCAACATATAGCAACAATGAGAGCTAGTGCACTTTCATTGTGCAGTAACAGACCCAATAGTAAAAAGAAATCACGCAGAGAGACTTGCCAACATCTGATCTTGGCAGCATGCAAGTTAATCTAAGGATGGGCTTGCTGACAATCTGTCAGTTTTGGTAAAACTCCTCTAGCCTCCCAGTCTGCCCATCAACCCCCTTCTCCTCAGAACCATTATTTTAAAAATTCAATAACATAATAGAGTCATCGGGCCAATTACTGTAATGTCAAGAATCCTTTCTCTTCTTGTCCGGCATCTGCGATGGGCAGCCTTTACTCTTGCACTTAATGGGAGTCACTTAGTGGTACTCTAAACATAATTTACCCAAAAGTGGGCTGTAATGAGCAGTAAAGGAGCAGCAAAGAAGGGCACAGAGGCCGAATTGAAGCTGCAGAGGATGAAATTGCTATTTTATTTCCTTTTAACACCAGAGGAAAGCAGAAATTATTAAACCGGGAGTAAACACTTTATCTTAACTTGTACCTACAGTAAGCTTACCATCACGCTTTCCCTTTAGGTACAATAAGTGTGCACCATTTAGGAGATTTTCACATTGGCAATAGCTGATAACGTCACCAGCACTGTGCTGCGGCTGCGACTCCTGTGCATGTGCGCAAAAGTGACATCATCGTGGTCCCAGCCATTCATACGGCTGGAGCCCACAAATCCAGATGGAGGACCGTGTGAAGATGGAAGCCCCGACAGTGATGGTAGCACATTGCTGGAAGGCTATGTTTAAAAGGTAAGTATATCATAGTGTGCTAGTATGCCATAGAAACTAGCACATTATATCATACACCTGCAGGGGACCCAATTTTTTGGGCCGATTTACTACCGGTTTAAACAAAATATTCTTTGCTGAATAACCAGATGCTGACTGCCCCACGTACATTTACTGCGGCAGGCAGCTGCTCTGGGCAGAATCACGTACCTGATTGGACACAGCGGGAGCCAGTTAGCGGGTCCAGTTCATGCAAAACCCTGTCGGGATCTGTCGATCAGTCAGAAGACAGGCAGAACAGCGATCTGCCTATGTAAACAAAGCAGATCGCCATTTAGTGACAAGGGAAGGACGTGATCCTGTGCTTCTGCTAAGCAGGAACACGGATCCCTGCCTTCCCACAGTACAAACACCCCACACACAGTTAGCAAGCACTCCCCAGGAACACATTTAACCCTGATCGCCCCTGATGTTAACTCTTTCCCTGCGAGTACAGTGACAGTGCATATTTTTAGCACTGTCAGTAAGGTGATTTGTCTGCAGCAATATCGTAGTCCCGCTATAAGTTTCTGCCATTACTAGTAAAAAAATAAATTAATTAAAAATTCCAAAAATATATTCCATAGTTTGTAGGCGCTATAACTTTTGCGCAAACCGATCAATATACGCTTATGGCGATTTTTATTTACCAAAAAAATGTAGCAGAATACATATTGGCCTAAACTGATGAAGAAATTAGATTTGTTACATTACAGGCATACCCCGCTTTAAGTACACTCACTTTAAGTACACTCGCGAGTAAGGACACA
Organism: Pelophylax lessonae; assembly: GCF_965119305.1. Lineage (NCBI taxonomy): Eukaryota > Metazoa > Chordata > Amphibia > Anura > Ranidae > Pelophylax > Pelophylax lessonae. Next base: position 519,367,726 of record NC_138768.1, read on the forward strand.
GCTTGTTCAGCTTGGCATGACACTACTCCTGGTTTTTAACATTGACGTCTATGGGAAATCTTGGTCAGCTTGACATGGCACTGCTCCCAAACCATAAGTGACAGGGATACCAAACTTAGGGAGCACCGAGAGGGGACCCAGGACTACAACATATCCTGTTTGTGGCTGGCCAGCTTGCCTAGGTAATCTAATATGTCATAGTCCTGGATCCCCTTAACATCCTCCCCAAGCTTGGTGTCCTTGTCACATGGTTTGGGAGCAATGCCATGTCAAGCTGACCAAGATTTCCTATGGAGCTAGTGTATTTACATGCATTGAGAAGTGAAAAAAGGTATTGCTTCACTTTAAGTACATTTTCGTTTTACATACATGCTCTGGTCCCATTGTGTACTTAAAAGTGGGGTATGCCTGTATTTTATTGGATACGTTTTATAGCATAAAGTAAAAAGTATTGTTTTTTTTTTTTTCCAAAATTGCCAGAATTTTCTGTTTATAACTCAAAAAATAAAAAACTCAGGGGTAATCAACTACCACCAAAAGAAAGCTCTATTTGTGGGGGGAGAAATGACATACATTTTATTTGGGTACAGCGTTGAACGCCCACGCAATTGTCAGTTAAATTAACGCAGTGCCATATCACATAAAATGGCCTGGTCCTTAAGGGGGGTAAATCCTCCGGAGCTGAAATGGTTAAGTTATTACCTCCATTGAGTTTATAAAAAAAGGCAGTATGCGTATTGACATTGTACAGAATCTCTAATTTTTACAAAATGTCATTTTCAATACTTCAAGCTTCAACTTTTATTAGAACAATTTTCAGTAATCCTGGCATGAAAGTCCTTAATTAGGCCCTACCTGTTACACGGTGACTTCAAGTAGAACTAAAGGCAACGCATATTTTTTTTGCATTTTTTGCATTTTAGGGGTGATTATAACCTCTGTCAGTTCTATTTTTTTTTATCTGGGTCCCATTGTAAGGTTTCCCTTCACTACCTGTCCCATAGCCAAAAACAGCAAATGAGAGGAAATCCCTTCAAAGTGAGGGAATCGAGAAGGTGGAGTGACCGACTAAGATGGGAGCACATTGAAGTGGCTCCTCCATTCCTGAGTATGTAGCCAGAATAATCTCTGGCAGGTAGGGCTCTTACCCCTGCAGTTAAGCCCCTTACAGTTGGCAAACCCCCAGGGACCCATCGGAAAATCTCATGGAGCTGGACTGCCGGGATGTTCCAACTATAGCCGGCAGCATACGTTCAAAGAGCCGCACATGTGGAGACCAGACGTCCCCGGTTTCCAGGGACAGTCCCCGGATTGAGGAGACTGTCCCCGTTCCAAGTCTGTTCCTGGTTTTGTCCCTGGATTCAGGGCTGGATTAATGTAGACAGGGCATCCAATGCTTGCAGAGAAACAGCCTGGTGGCTCAGATGCAGACGCCCCCTGCTGGACAATCTCACTGTCGCTCCTGCTGCTGTTCAGGAGAGGCAGAGCCAAAATTTGACTGTGTGGAGGGCTGAGGACGGGAGATGAGTAGATGGGTGGGTCGGTTTGTACACAGGTGAGGGCAGTGGGGTAGCGGGGGTCAGAGCTGATGCAGCTGCATGGAGAGGTGGAGAGTTTAGCTGTTGTGTAAGAAGTGTCCTCTGTGCATAGCAAACCTCTGAACCCTGTACTCTATGCATAACACCCTCCTGTATATTATGTAGTCCTGTGCCCAGCACTCTGTATTATGCAGTCCTGTGCCATTTGCCAATAAAAATAAATGCTGTATTTTCTGGCGTATAAGACTACTTTTGAACCTCAAAAAAATCCCCCAAAAATGGGGGGTCATCTTATACGCCGAGTATAATATCTCCAAGGTAACCTAAGTATAAGTATTACTGGTAGATGTAATCTCTCAAGACGCTGGCTGTGTGGGAATCCTGTACCGGTATACCCAGGATTCCCGCACAGCCAGCGTCTTGAGATTACATCTACTGGTAATACTTAGGCTATCTTGGAGATATTATGAGAGATTACATGTATTACAGTACTAGGGTACCTTGGAGATCTATGAGAAATCTGATGTTTTTCAATGGTGTTGCCTTGCTTTGGAAGGGGGGTAGTCTTATACGGCGAGTATAGCCCAAAACCTGTGTTTTAACTTGAAAATTAGGGGGGCCGTCTTATACGCCCAGTCGTCTTATACGCCGGAAAATACGGTAAATATGTCCCTGGTTATTATTTAAAAAATCTGGTCACCTTAGTCTACTTACCTTATAGGGTTGCAGACTGGATGCGCTGCAGAGCTCTCTTTAGTGTCACTCGGTCTGTGTATAACCCTGGTTGCTGGGCTCACCCAGGCAGCAGCCCGGTGGCTGCTTCTCCCTGATTTCACACTGATGCGTATTTACCTTGTGGTTTGGGACTTACAGTGTTCCTTTGGCAGTCGCTTCTGGCTGTGGCAGAACTGTGTGCTTTACATTGCATGGACATCCCTATATTCAGCAAACTCTGCAATCTCTTGACTCTGCTCCAGGGGAAATTTTTATTGCCCAGGTGGCAATCAAGGTGAAAGGGGAAGTGGGCTACATAGATCTGATCGAGATCAAAGCTGCGCTGTGCTTTGAGCTGAGGAACTCAACCTTACCTACAGGGCAGTGGTCATGCCAGCCAAAATTCCCCAGTCGCAGGTTGGAAAGAAAGGAACAACAGGGGCCATAGCTAAGATTGTCACCGGAGCTCAGCCTGCCCAAACTAAGGGTATTAAAGAATTTTTTCAACAACCGTTGCACCTGCCTGAAACATCTAATATGATGGACTAGACCTCAGCTCCAGTAGCCACAGACAGCGAGGTAGGGCATTCCAGCAGTAGCTCCCCATCATCTACACAACCTGCCAGGATTGAAACAGTGGGAATGGAGAAAGGGAACTGGGACATGCATGCATATATTCGATCTTTGCCCACAAGAGAGGACATGGACATTATGTGTACAGATTAAAATCTCCTTATAAAACAGAATTGCAGTCATTGCAGAATACTCAGGACAAGGTGGACATTCTAGAATTTAGACTTTCTGTCATTGAGCAGAAGCTTTCACAGTCTAAAGCAAGATATCAGGAGCAAGTTCATCACTTAAATTATGCTATCACCACCATGGATGATCTAGAGAATAGAAATAGGTGGAACAATTTTCGAGTCAGGGGTTTGCCTGAGGCTACTAGCCCCAAAGAATAAATGCCAACTTTGCTAGGCATCTTTAATACCTTATTACAATGCTCACCGACTGCTGAGCTACTGCTGGACCAAGTGCAGAGATCACTGGGACCTAAAAACCCAGATCATTATTTTCATATTAAGGAAAAGATTACGGTGGCTGCACACCAGCATAGGATTATTGATTTTGATGGAGCACAGCTTATTTTTTTTCCTGATCTTTCCAGATATACTCTGGCTTCAAGGAAAGCAGTGACAGGGATAAAAAGGTCCGATACTATCAGTGAACACCTCCATCCCTAGTAACAATACAAAACAGGAGAGAAGAATGCTCTGGGACTTTGAATTGAGGTGAACACAGAGGGGCCAATGAATCAATTTTATTGAAAATGTAACAATCATAATAGATATGACCACATGTACATACATGCATAAAAGTATGCTTGCAAGTACAGTAAACACAATGCATAGTTGAATTGGAGCATCATAGAACTCGACGCGTATAGTGAGAAACATAGCTCACTTCTATACTCTACTAGGAGTATATGCTCATCAATTGATCTGAAAAGTAGAGGGAGTATAAATATTAATTACAAAAAAAAAAAAATATATATATATATATATATATATACACACAACATATTGTCTAATAAAGTATGAAGACATATGCAGGACCCTATGCTGGGAATACATACTTGCAATTGGATGGAGCCAAACTGAATGAAATGCCACTGTGATTCCGAGGTAGTGGCAAAGAGCACAGTCCGGGAGCTGGAGGCGTGGGGTGACAAACATCCCAATGGAGAACAGATGGGGGACAAAAAGGACCAAGAGATGTAGAGAAATGACCTTGAATGTCCATGTGTACTGCTGAAGCAAATGTGTAAAAATGTATAAATATAAATATTGCATCATATGATAATCGTAACAGACAGAAAGCTATAATAAGAGTATTTGAAGGTGTGTATAAGTTACTAAAACCACATGATGCAGATGGCATAAAAAAGAAAATATGAGTAAAATGCCAAAGGTGTAGCAGCAACATGGATATAAAGGCAAGAAAGGAAAGGAGACAAGAAAAGAAAAACGAAAAAAAAAAAAAAAGAAACGGTAAAGTGAAGTGACCAAGTGTGAATGAATCACAGTGCTCAAAAGAATAGCAACGGCATTAAAGTGAATAGGAACAGTGTATCCAGGCTAAAAGGCCATAGTGAAGTCAAAGTGATAGATAGAAGTGAATGAAAGTGTCAAGAAAAAGATATATATACTAACCACTGTGGTTGTGTAGGATATGGGTAAATAGGTGTTGTCATCCGACCACTCAATCCACATGGAGGACAACACCTATTTACCCATATCCTACACAACCACATTAGAGCTTACAATCTGGAGGATATGGTTATACCGTATATGTTTACAGGTATCTAAGCAAGGAAGAATAATTGAATACAATAAGGTATGGTATGTAAAAATCAATGCAGGGATGATTAATAACACCCCTTTTTCTTCCTTTTTTTTTTTTTTTTTGGGGAGGGTTTAACTAGTCACATATAAGTATACTGAACAAAATTATAAACGCAACACTTGTTTTTGCCCCCATTTTTCATGAGCTGAACTTAAAGATCTAAGAACACTGGGATTCATCCGTGAAGAGGACACCTCTCCAAAGGGCCAGATGCCATCGAATGTGAGCATTTGCCCACTCAAGTCAATTACCATGACGAACTGCAGTCAGGTCGAGACCCCGATGAGAACGACGAGCATGCATATGAGCTTCCCTGAGATGGTTTCTGACAGTTTGTGCAGAATTCTTTGGTTATGCATACTGGTTGTTGTAGCAGCTGTCCGGATGGCTGGTCTCAGACCAGTGGTGTATTTTGGTTTTGTGCTGCCCTAGGCAAGACTAAAATTGGGTGCCCCCCCCTTCCTATGTAAATTGACCCCACTCCTTTTTTAACGGAACTGACTCCCTCCAAAATTGAAGGACTTCAAGTCCCAGCATGAACCCCTGAGATCTCACAAGAGGGGGGGGGGGTGGGTGAGAGGGGGTGAGGGAGAGAGAGAGGGAGGATGAAAGAGAGGGGGGTGAGAGAGAGAGAAATGGGGGGATCAAAGAGTGAGAGAGAGAGGGGGGCAATAGACAGAGGGGGGGGATGAGAGAGAGAGCGAGAGGGGGGTAAGAGAGATAGGGGGAAGAGAGAAAGAGGGGGGAGAGAGGGGAGATGAGAGAGAGGGGGGATGAGAGACAGAGGGGGGGTAAGAGAGGGGATGAGAGAGAGGGGGATGATAGAGAACGAGAGAGGGGAGAGACAGAGAGAGAGGGGGTGAGGGAGGTGAGAGAGAGAGGAGGGGATAGAGAGGGGGGGAGTGAGAGAGAGGGGGGAGTGAGAGAGAGGGGGAGTGAGAGAGAGGGGGGTGAGAGAGGCAGCTCTAGCAACCAGTGGCCAATAAAGTCTCAGGTGGAGGGAGGGGGGCGGCTTTTTTGCTGCCCCCCTGCAAAGTGCCGCCCTAGGCCTGGGCCTTGTTGGCCTAGGCCAAAATACAGCACTGTCTCAGACTATCTTGGACGTGAAGATACTGGATGTGGAGGTCCTGGGCTGGTGTGGTTACACGTGGTCTGCGGTTGTGAGGCTAGTTGGATGTACTGCCAAATTCTCTGAAACGCCTTTGGAGATGGCTTATGGTAGAGAAATTAACATTCAATTCATGGGCAACAGCTCTGGTGGACATTCCTGCAGTCAGCATGCCAATTGCAAGATCCCTCAAAACTTGCGACATCTGTGGCATTGTGCTGTGTGATAAAACTGCAAATTTTAGGCCCCTTGCACTCATTCCGGTCCGTCGGCGGACTCGTTTATCTCAGCGAGGGATAGATCCGCCGATCCCCCGCTGAGCAGGCGGATTCCAGCTGTGTCTCCGTGTTGTGTGCTCTTGTGTGTGTATATATATATATATGTATTTTATATATATATATATTTATTTATATATATATAATTCTACTTTTTTAGCAAATAAAGTGCAACATTTATTGTAAAGTGCCAGTTTACGAGGACACCTCCAAAATTCACATGCATTAAACAAATATAGCACAGATGTAACAACAAAATAATTCAACCTGTATACTATGCTAAGAATAAATGCACCACAATGTGTGATAATGGTTTCCTCACAGGGAATTTCCAACACAAGTTGCATTGCAATGACTGGGGGCCCTTTCTGCACTATGTTTCTATGCAGGCTCCGATATGTGGGGCCCCTTCTGCCCCCAGGTGTCTGCACACTTATTGGTCTGTGCAGAGGAGTGAGGCCTGGAATGCTGAGTGGCTGCCCGGGGCCTTTCTCCTCAGGCTGCCTGTATTGATTGTGCATAGTGCGGTCCAGGCCCCGGGCCACTCACTCCTCACTGCCCATCAAATGCAGCCTGATCAGCGCCCATCAATGCAGCCTGATCAGTGCCTATCAGATCCAGCCTGATCACTGCCCATCAATGCAGCCTGATCAGTGCCCATCAAATGCATCCTGATCAGTACCCATCAAATGCAGCCTTACAAGTGCCCATCAAATGCAGCCTTACAAGTGCCCATCAAATGCAGCCTGATCAGTGCCCATCAAATGCAGCCTTATCAGTGCCCATAAAATGCAGCCTTACAAGTGCCCATCAAATGCAGCCTGATCAGTGCCCATCAGATGCAGCCTTACCAGTGCCCATAATTGGGGCCTTACCAGTGCCCATAAAATGAGGCCTTACCAGAGTCTATCAAATGCAGCCTGACCAGTGCCCATCAATGCAGCCTAACCAGTGCCCAACAATGTGGCCTTACCAGTGCCCATCAATGCAGCCTTACCAGTGCCCAATAATACAGCCTTACCAGTGCCCAGCAATGCAGCCTTACTAGTGCCCAGCAATGCAGCCTTACCAGTGCCCAGCAATGCAGCCTTACCAGTGCCTATCAATACAGCCTTACCAGTGGCCATCAATACAGCCTGACTAGTGTCCATCAATGCGGCCTTGCCAGTGCCCATCAATGCGGCCTTACCAGTGCCCATCAATGCGGCCTTACCAGTGCCCATCAATGCATCCTTACCAGTGCCCAGCAATGCAGCCTTTCCAGTGCCCATTAATACAGCCTGACCAGTGCCCATCAATGTGGCCTTACCTGTGACCATCAATGCGGCCTTACCAGTGCCCACAAATGCAGCCCTTACCAGTACCCAGCAATGCAGCCTTACCAGTGCCCAGCAGTGCAGTCTTACCAGCAATGCAGCCTTACCAGTGCCCAGCAATGCAGCCTCATTAGTGCCTCAATAGATAACACACCGGCGATCTCCCGCTGTGTCGTAGATCTTGGATTTGAATATCGCTGTGCGCCCGTCCTCCCCTCCCTCGTTTCTCCTCCTCCTCCAGCGGCTGCTGCAAAAGTCCCACCTCCTAGACTGGCTCCTCTAATTCATGTCACACTGATTCAATTTGCTGGCATTGGATCAGTGTTCTGTCTATCACTGGAGCCGGTCTAGGAGACTCGATTTTGTTACAGCGTCCGCTGGAAGAGGAGGAGCACCGAGGGAGGGGGGGGACAGGCGTGTCGGGATGACACCCCACCCCCCAATGTGTGGCACCCGGGGTGGACTGCCCCCCGTGGGCACAGACACCTTCCTCTCTCAGCACACCCACAGCAGGGCCTATCCTGGGCATCACAGCGTGGAATGCCCAGGGAAGCAGCGAACAGGCAGTGGCACTTGAGCTTCAGCACCCCCTCTGCCTCAGCTCGGGGGAACGGCGTTCCTGCTGTGGAAAAAGTACAGGAATGCCATACTCGAGCCCTGGTTATAAAGGTAGGGATGGAAGGTCTTTGCTCCTAAAATTTTAAATTTTTGGAAAATGTTTTACTATTATATATTTATATATGCCAAATCAAGATCAGATTAGAACAGGCATACAAATAATATCAGATCTTATGGAAAGAGCAGTGGGGCTGATCCTTATTGGGGGTGATTTTAATTTTGTTCTTAACCAGTGTCTAGACACTATTGCATCTATGCTACTAACCAAATAAATAAATTCAATTGCATATTAGACAGATATCAATTGATAGACGTATGGTACGTAGGTAGAGATTATTCATTTTATTTGACGGTACATGATATTTACCATAGATTGGATTTTTTCTTATTAGCCAATTTAGATTGACGATGGCACCCCCCTCTTATGTGAAGTTTTCTCTGATCCGGTCATGCCCCGGTGTTTTTGGAGTTATCTCTACCAGGTCATTCTGCATCATGCTGGTCTTTAAGAATAAATGACAATTTACTTAAGGATGAGTTTTGTGTGTCTGAAATTTGCCAAGCTATCAGTCATTTTGTGGCGGTTCATGAAACAGACACAACCTCTTTTCCTTTGCTATGGGAAATGCTAAAATGTGTATTATGAGGCCTCTTTATTAAACATGGGGCTAGATTGAAGGCAGACAAATCTTTCAGAATATCTTCTCTTTTAAAGGATATTTCAATATTAGAAACTGCTCAAAAGCAAAATTCTACTCTGGATAATTTGGTGGCATTAACAGATAAACAAATTGAATTACGAACTCTGTTGAATAACCAGACCTTACGGCTTCAAGACAAAATTTGTGCCTTATTTTATCAGCACATGAATAAACCAAGCGCTGCGTCAATGACTTCCCCGGACCTCCATACCAAAAGTTAAAAAATCTTCCGGGGAGGTGACACACGACCCTATAGAAATTTCTGAGGTATTTTATACTGCGTTGTCTACCATCCCCAGGGATGTAGTAGAGGAATTAGAAAGGGACTTCTTGGCTGTTGAGGTTCAGAAAGCTATAGCTTCATTGGTTCCTGGCAAGAGTCCAGGCCCAGATGGATTTACTCCATGCTTTTATAAGGCATTTCTGGAAGTTCTGGCTCCTATTTTAAAGTGATTGTAAAGTCAAAGAAAGATTACTGCCGGTCCCTTTGTTCTACTAAGCTATACTACACTGTGTCCATGTTTGTATAAAGTATTGCCTCTAAATACCTTCTTTCAATTTTTTTCTGGTAGGTCACTTGACCTCTGGCCGCTTTCCTACCCCAATCTAAGGGTTACAGCAGGAGGGGCTGAGATACCCTCTGACATGAGCCGGGAGGTCACATGACCGCTGTGCTGTCCGCTCGGCCCCTAACACTGTAGCCCTTAGATCGGGGGAGGCGAACGACAGGAAGGTCACGTGACTGACCAGAAAAAATTTGAAACAACGTATTTAAAGGCATGGTTTTAGACAACCATGTACACAGTGTAGTATAGCTTAGAAGAACAGAGGGGCCGGCAGTAATCTTTCTTTGACTTTACTGCCAGCTACTAATAGCGGCAGGAGGGGAGGGGAAGAGATCGCTCGCATCCTCACACACAGAAGCAGACAGATAGGGAGGGAGGAAGAGCGAAGAGAGCAGCAGGATGACAGAGGCACATAAACTGACCACTGTGTCATGGATCAGCAGCCATGATTGTCGTGATCGGCTTACATAGTGGGGATGCAGGAACAGGCAGGATCAACCAGGTTTTTTACAGCATGGAAAGAGACAGATTAGGCAGCACAATTACTGTGCTGTTTACATGCTTTAAGGAAACAGGATCTTTTTTTTTTTTGGGGGGGGGGGGGGTTACAACCTCATTAAGTAGGACTTTAAACTCTATTTCTACTTCTCAACCTTTTGCTCCACAGGGCATGGAAGCACATATTTCAGTTATCCCTAAGCTTGATAAAGACCACACAATATGTGATAATTGTCTGATTTCTCTTATGAATATAGACTTGCATCTTTATTCTAAATCTATTGCAAATAGACTTACACCTATTCTGTCAGCACATATTCATTTAGATCAAGTTGGCTTTACAGTAGGTTGGGAGGCTATAGATAATACTTTAAAACCTCTTACATTATTGGAATATGCCCAGAAGCGCTCCATCCCATCCTGTCTTCTTTAAATTGATGCCGAAAAGGCATTCGACAGGGTGGGATAGTGTTTTCTTGAAGAAACCCTGAAACAATTGGGAATAGATTCTCATCTTCTTCAGCAAATTATGGCCCTTCACTTTCATTTGAGATCCAAAGTACATACAAACGAAATTCTTTCTAATCCTATGATTATTTTGAATGGTAGCCGGCAGGGATGTCCCTTGTCTCCTCTTCTATGTGTATTAGAAAAGGAGCATTTGACTACAGCCATTTGTTATAACTCAGATATTCAAGAGATCTGGGTTAATGAAAAAGAATACAAAATGGCAGTTTATGCGGGTGTTTTGTTGTTGTATATTGTGAATCCTGCAGTGAGTTTACCAAAACCTTTTAAAAAATGTAACCATTTCGGAGCTGTGAGTAATTTGAAGGTTAAGTAGGATAAGAGCCGGTTCACACTGCCGCGACCATAAGTTGTCCCATGTCGGAGCGACTTTTTACCGCGACTTTACAGCGACTTTACCGCGACTTCTGAATTATTTTGCGCGACTTATATGACAGACGACTTTGTATTTGGCCAATCAGAATATGATGTGTTGTGACCTAATTCCCCTTTTCTGTTTTTTTTTTTACTAATTTCCTCATTGCCCACCAGTGCCACGTATCAGTGTCCACCAGTGCCACTGCCCACCAGTGCCACGTATGTGTCCACCAGTGCCACTGCCCACCAGTGTCACGTATATGTGCACCAGTGCCACTGCCCTCCAGTGCCACGTATCAGTGTCCACCAGTGCCACTGCCCACCAGTGCCACGTATGTGTCCACCAGTGCCACTGCCCACCAGTGCCACTGCCCACCAGTGCCACGAATCGGTGTCCACCAGTGCCACATATCAGTGCCACGAATCAGTGTCCACCAGTGCCACGTATCAGTGCCACATATCAGTGCCATAAATCAGTGTCCACCAGTGCCACATATCAGTGCCATGTATCAGTGCCACGAATCAGTGTCCACCAGTGCCACATATCAGTGCCATGAATCAGTGTCCACCAGTGTCACGTATCAATGCCACGTATCAGTGCCACGAATCAGTGTCCACCAGTGCCACGTATCAGTGTCCACCAGTGCCACGTATCAGTGGCACGTATCAGTGTCACGAATCAGTGTCCACCAGTGACACGTATCAGTGCCACGAATCAGTGTCTACCAGTGCCACGTATCAGTGCCACGAATCAGTGTCCACCAGTGCCACTTATCTGTGTCCACCAGTGCCACTCACACAGACCAAGCAGAGATAATGGAATATATATATATACCATTACATATATACAGTGGGTACGGAAATTATTCAGACCCCCTTAAATGTTTCACTCTTTGTTATATTGCAGCCATTTGCTAAAATCATTTAAGTTCATTCTTCTTCCTCATGAATGTACACACAGCTCCCCATATTGACGGAAAAACACAGAATTGTTGACATCGTTGCAGATTTATTAAAAAAGAAAAACTGAAATATCACATGGTCCTAAGTATTCAGACCCTTTGCTGTGACACTCATATATTTAACTCAGGTGCTTTCCATTTCTTCTGATCATCCTTGAGATGGTTCTACACCTTCATTTGAGTCCAGCTGTGTTTGATTATACTGATTGGACTTGATTAGGAAAGCCACACACCTGTCTATATAAGACCTTCCAGATCACAATGCTGTCAGAGCAAATGAGAATCATGAGGTCAAAGGAACTGTGGCAGTGAGACAGAATTGTGGCAAGGCACAGATCTGGCCAAGGTTACAAAAAGATTTCTGCTGCACTTAAGGTTCCTAAGAGCACAGTGGCCTCCATAATCCTCAAATGGAAGACGTTTGGGACGACCAGAACCCTTCCTAGAGCTGGCCGTCCGGCCAAACTGAGCTATCGGGGGAGAAGAGCCTTGGTGAGAGAGGTAAAGAAGAACCCAAAGATCACTGTGGCTGAGCTCCAGATATGCAGTCAGGAGATGGGAGAAAGTTGTAGAAAGTCAACCATCACTGCAGCCCTCCACCAGTCGGGGCTTTATGGCAGAGTGGCCCGACGGAAGCCTCTCCTCAGTGTAAGACACATGAAAGCCTGCATGGAGTTTGCTAAAAAACACCTGAAGGACTCCAAGATGGTAAGAAATAAGATTCTCTGGTCTGATGAGACCAAAATAGAACTTTTTGGCCTTAATTCTAAGCGGTATGTGTGGAGAAAACCAGGCACTGCTCATCACCTGTCCAATACAGTCCCAACAGTGAAGCATGGTGGTGGCAGCATCATGCTGTGGGGGTGTTTTCAGCTGCAGGGACAGGACGACTGGTTGTAATTGAGGGAAAGATGAATGCGGCCAAGTACAGGGATATCCTGGACAAAAACCTTCTCCAGAGTGCTCTGGACCTCAGACTGGGCTGAAGGTTTACCTTCCAACAAGACAATGACCCTAAGCACACAGCTAAAATAACGAAGGAGTGGCTTCACAACAACTCCGTGACTGTTCTTGAATGGCCCAGCCAGAGCCCTGACTTAAACCCAATTGAGCATCTCTGGAGAGACCTAAAAATGGCTGTCCACCAACGTTTACCATCCAACCGGACAGAACTGGAGAGGATCTGCAAGGAGGAATGGCAGAGAATCCCCAAATCCAGGTGTGAAAGACTTGTTGCATCTTTCCCAAAAAGACTCCTGGCTGTATTAAATCAAAAGGGGGCTTCTACTAAATACTGAGCAAAGGGTCTGAATACTTAGGACCATGTGATATTTCAGTTTTTCTTTTTTAATAAATCTGCAACAATGTCAACAATTCTGTGTTTTTCTGTCAGTATGGGGTGCTATGTGTACATTCATGAGGAAGAAGAATGAACCTAAATGATTTTAGCAAATGGCTGCAATATAACAAAGAGTGAAAAATTTAAGGAGGTCTGAATACTTTCCGTACCCACTGTATATATATATATATATATAATTTATATATATATATATATATACCATATAGGCATGGCTGCAATGTGGGGAATGCCTGGCTAATCTCTTTCTTCTTCCTGGAAAGTCTGATAACAAGTCGCTTCAATTAAGATAAGGAGGAGACTCCCATTGAAGTATATGGGACAAGTCGGATCACAGGTCGCCTCAAAGTAGTACAGGACCCTTTTCTGAAGTCGGAGCGACTTCAGTAGTGCCAATTAAGACGGCACTGATTGATTAACATTGCTTTTGTTATGTCAAACGACTTGGGGCAACTTGAGTGCACACAAGTCGCCTCACAAGTCGCGCTAGTGTGAATGGGCTCTAAATCTGAAGTTTTAAACATTTCATTACCAACTAAAACTCAAGTCAACATCTTCTTCAACAAAATTTTTCTTTTAAATGGCAAGAGAAAGCCATTAAATATATGAGGATATACATCCCTTGAGATTTGTCTAAACTTCACTAAATAAATTACTCCCCGATTGTTCGTACCGCTAATGATATATCTGTTTTTTCTTAAATTGGGGAGACCAATATACAGTGGTGAAGATGGATATTTTACTAAAATTGTATATATTTCAAGCAGTTCCATTGTTCGCCCCAACTACTCTTTTAGGTCAGTTACGCCCAGCCGTCAGGAGGTTTATCTGAGCCAATAAATCTCCTCTAATTAAAAGAGATATTCTAATGAGGACAAAATCCACCAGGTTTCATAATGTTAACTTTAAACAGTGGGTGACACTGGAGGAGGATATTGCTTCCTTGAAACTTAAATCACTTCCATGGGTCTCTCCTCAGTTTTGACCTTTGATGAAGGATCTGCCATTTTTAGTTTCTTCAACGTTAAAAGCGTCAGACTCGCTTTTGAAGAAAAAGCTTCTATCTACTCAGATTGGGCCTAGGACACTTTACCTTTATTTTTCAGTCCAGAATTCCCACTGGCGGCAAAGGCCTCGGTCTTAACTGGCATAGCCATGAGTATATAGGACTTGTTAAGACTCTGGTAGATGGCAAATCCCCCCTTTTGGTCTCTCTGGGACCTGAGCTTGGGATGCAATCACGCCAGCTATATACATATATTTATTCTTTGTCACAAATAGATCTTTAAAACTTACTGACCAGACTTCTGAGGTTGAGCACCCCACCCCCCACACACACCTGTACTCTATCAGTGTCCACTATCAAGTAGATATAGGAGGAGTCCTTTGTAGTGCATTAGCACATCTATCTCAGCAAGGAGTGTTGTCTCCAAGGGTTAGAGAGGCTGGATTCACCCCTTTTTTTATGGATCGTGTAGGACCCACTGATAATGGGGTACTTTGACGTTGTGGTGGGCTTGAGCACGATATGGCCATATGGTGGGACTAAATCCCAATTTTTATTTATGTATTGTCTTCATATTTGATAGTCATTTCTTTTGCATGTGTGCGCTATTCTTTTTTAATATACATGTTGCTTGGTCCATAGCTGCACCGGCTTTAGATATACATGTTCAGGGCATGCTCCCCCAAATTTTTGCTTGTTTATTATGTATTCGGTCTGACCAGACTTCTGTGGTTGAGCACCCCACCCCCCACACACACCTGTACTCTATCAGTGTCCACTATCAAGTAGATATAGGAGTCCCTTGTAGTGCATTAGCACATCTATCCCTGCAAGGAGTGTTGTCTCCAAGGGTTAGAGAGGCTGGATTCACCCCTTTTTTATGGATAGTGTAGGACCCACTGATAATGGGGTACTTTGACGTAGTGGTGGGCTTGAGCACGATATGGCCATATGGTGGGACTAAATCCCCATTTTTATTTATGGATTGTCTCCATATTTGATAGTCATTTCTTTTGCATGTGTGCGCTATTCTTTTTTAATATACATGTTGTTTGGTCCATAGCTGCACCGGCTTTAGATACATGTTCAGGGCTTGTTCCCCCAATTTTTTGCTTGTTTATTAAGATCTTTAAAACTTACTATTACAGGAACAAATACAGACCCATGTCCTATCTATTATATATATACTTTTTATTCCCACTAACTCTTTTGCTAATTTATCATATTTGGCCAGATGGGAATCTGAGTTATGCCCTGTACACACTATCAGATTATCTGAAGACTTTTGTCTGCAGACTTACCAAAACCATATAATATGAGGTCAAACCTAAACACTTTCAATTTGTATGCAATTCGGCAGGCCCTTGCACTACATAGAAAAGGTAAATCTGAAGACAAAAGTCTTCAGATAATCTGATAGTGTGTACAGGGCATTAGACATTTTGATTCCTCCTTTAGATTGGGAGAAGTCATTTTTCCTGACACATAAATTATCTTTATCAGCTAAACATCAAGAAAATTTTTTAAAATGATTGCTAGGTGGTATAGGTGTCCTAAAGATCTGTATAATATAAATGTTGGTAATTAAAGGGGTTGTAAAGTCAGAAGGATTTTTATCCTAATGCATTCTATGCATTAAGATAAAAAGCCTTCTGTGTGCAGCAGCCCCCTCAGCCCTCCTAATACTTACCTGAGCCCATCTCTATCCAGTGATGTCCACGAGTGCCTCAGCCATCTGGGACTCTCCCTCCTAACTGGCTGAGACACAGAAGATCAATCAAAGTCAGTTAGCCAATCAGGAGAGGGAGGAGGTGGGGCCGAATGGCAGCTTCATATCTGAATGGATACACAAAGCTGTAGCTCCACTCAGGTGCCCCCATAGCAAGCTGCTTGCTGTGGGGGCACTCAACAGGAGGGAGGAGCCAGGAGAGCTGAAGAGGGACCCAAGAAGAGGAGGATCCAGGCTGCTCTGTTTAAAACCTACTGCACAGAGGAGATAACTATGACATGTTTGTTATTTTAATAGAAAAAAAAAAACAAGACTTTACAATCACTTTAAGAGCCTGGTTGGAGATGTCTCAAAACAAGGACCACAATGTCACAAATATGATATTACTGCCTGCTCGTATTTTTATTCTGGTCAAAGATATTTCTCATCTATCAGAAAATCAGAATCTTCCATACAAAAAAGATATCTTATGTCATATGCTTACTGCGGCGGGGATGGTTATAGCCCGCAATTGGCGTAAGACGGCTTGCCCTTCAGTGACGGAGTGGGTATGTGAAATGAATGCGATGCAATTTTTACAACAGATGATTTGGGCAGAAGAAAATCTGGTATAACCGGACCCAAGAATATGGCAGCAAAAGGAACATTTTTTAACCTTCGGCAACATTTTCACAATATTTATGAGTAAATTCTGACCTTAGCCCCTCCCTCCCCCCTTTTTCTTTTTTTTTTTTTTTGTGTTTTTTTTTTTTTTTTTAGTTTGTCTTGTGTCCTTCCTTTGTTTTGTTTTTTTATTTATATGTAATGTTGTTAGGTATTATTTTATAACTTTTGGGATGTGGATACTGGTAGAGGGATGTTGGTACAGAGAACACCTTAGTACATTATTATTTTGAATGCATTTTTTAGGAATTAGGATTGATATGTTTTAAGCGTAGTTACAGCCAGAGGCAAGGGTGTAGACAATATCACTTAGTGTGTAGAATTATAGTTTATTGGCCTAGGTATATTTCATCTTTTAAGGCAGGGGTGGGGAACCTTTTTTCTGCCAAGGGCCATTTGGGTATTTATAAAATCATTCGGGGGCCGTACAAACTTATCAACAATTTTTGAAAAGAACTGCTGGTGGGTAATGCTGGTGGTTATAGCTGGCTGGTACAGCTGGCTGGTACTGCTGTGGGTACTGCTGGCTCAGGCTGGTACTGCTGGCTTGTACTGTGCTGTAGGAACTGCTGGCTAAGGCTGGTATTGCTGTGGGTATTGCTGATTCAGGCTGGTACTGTGCTGTAGGTACTGCCTTGGGTACTGCTGGCTCAGGCTGGTACTGCTGGCTAGTACTGCTGGCTGGTACTGCTGTGGGTACTGCTGGCTGGTATTGCTGTGGGTACTGCTAGCTGGTACTGTTGTGGGTACTGCTGACTCTGGCTGGTACTGCTGTGGGTACTACTGGCTCTGGTTGGTATTGCTGTGGGTACTGCTGGCTCTGGCTGGTACTGCTGTCTCTGGCTGGTACTGCTGTGGGTACTGCTGGCTCTGGCTTATACTGCTGTGAGTACTGCTGGCTCTGGCTGGTACTGCTGGCTCTGGCTGGTACTGCTGGCGGGAAATGCTTGCTAGCAGTGGCGCCGCGCTGGAGGAAGAAGCGATGTTTCCTGTATTGGTCACAGGCGGAGTGCATTTGATATCACTCCGCCTGTGACTCACTCAGACTGTCAGAACGGAGCCGGGACTATACAGGAAGCATTGGCTCTATTCTGACAGATCAGCTGAGAGACACAGACTCAGCTGCATGGGGGGCCGGACCAAATGACTTTGAGGGCCGCATACGGCCCCCGGGACGTAGGTTCCCCACCCCTGTTTTAAGGGTAGAATATTTGTAGAGTGCTGGGAGATTTACCGTTATTTATTTAGATATGAAAGTCTGATGGACCTTCAATATAGTGTCTCCCTGATGTTTGAGTATGACTCTGTAAGCTATTAAATCTTAAAGCGTAACTCCACTTTTGCTGAGAAAAAAACATTCCCCTCTGAGTGATCTCTGTACATTACAAGGATTATAACAAACGTTGTAGCAGATTCCTACCTTTTGTTATTCTGAAGAAATCATTGTTTGTTCCTCTGTGCCCAGTGGGTCAAATGGGAGTGATTTCATAATTATCTGTCAGCTGTGACAGCTGCAGGGCTCTAATGAGGAAAGCTGCTGGGCCTCCATCCCTTTAGATGTGTTCCCATTGGGAGTATCTCACCAAAAATGACATTTTTGTTACAGGGGATGCCAGAAATCTGACTTGTATCTTAGGCAGACTTCTGGGAAAATTGGTGAGCCAATCACACAAGCAGGAAATGATGTTTCTGGGTGTAACGCTCCTGCGTTTTATGTATGATGTGGATTTTCAGCTGCAGAAATATTCCACTTCAGTAGTCATGTAGAGAAACGCTGAGACACCAATCCCAACTCCCAATGACTCATCATGTGTGGATGATCTCAATTCAGCAAGTAAATACACACACTCAATAAGATGTTTCCTAGAGTGACTTATGTATATAGTAACACAGTGATGATAGGCTGAAGAGACAGGTTGGGTAGAGATGGTAGATGACAGACACTTGAAAGGAAATGTTCTTGAAAGTAAGATAGTAGCAGATGGGATGCAGATAGGTTTAGCAATCATGTATGGTAGCAGATGACAGAGTAGCAGGTGGACATACAAGAGAGATCAACCCAGTGCAAGAACAGGTGGTAGTAGGCTCAAGAGCTAGCAATCTTAGATAATGCAGATGTAGTAATAGTCCTTAGTATGCAGAGCTAGATAGTGTAAGCTTTAGTATGAAGGTTATAGAGGTTTCCCCTGTGGGGTACTTATCACTAATAGCAATGTAGCAAAGGAGAGGTTCGGCAAGAGCGGATGATCCGGTAGCGGGATACAGGGATCAGCGCAGCGTGGTTCCGACAGCGAGGTATGCTTGCAAGCATGAGAGCTTCAAGACAGGTTAGCATCAAGGCACAAAGCAGTTTGAACAAACACATGTGAGTGAGAGCCGGCGATCTAAATAGCCATCCAGTCCGGCGCTCAGTGATGACAGCATCAGTCTTAAAGGTGTATGCGCACCTTACCAAAAAAGAATGGTGGGGCGCATACACTTATGAAAGAGTAATTAGGGTACCCAAAGGTACCAGAACATTACAGTACCCCCCCCTTATGGCCGGCTCCTGAAGGCCTCTGGAGCTGGTTTGTCTGGGTACTTCGCATGAAAATTGCGGATTAATCTAGAGGCATGTATGTCAGAGGTGTTTAGCCAGGTGTCGTCTTGGGGCCCATAGTTCTTCCATCGAACCAAGTACTGAAGTCTTCCTCTGTGGATACGAGAATCCAGAATCTCTTTTATCTCATATTCTTCTCCACCTTCAACTTGTACAGGAGGAGGAGGTGGGATAGTAGGCCTTATTCCTTGGTCAGGAACATGGGGCATCAGTAGCGACACATGGAAAATGGGATGTATTTTGAGGTCTATTGGCAATGTAAGCTGTACTGCAGCTTTTCCAATAAGTTTCTTGATTGGGAAAGGTCCCAAGAACAGAGGTCCAAGCTTTTTGCCTGGGATTTTCAGTCTTAAATTTTTTGTTGAGAGCCAAACGAGGTCCCCGATAGCGTACTGAGGAGAAGGTCTTCTGCGAAGATCATAGTACTTCTTTTGTTGACTATGAGCGTGTGCAATGGTAGTAATAAGCAAACCCAGAGAGTCCTTTATTTGGGTAAGATAGTCTGAGGCTACTGGGTTATTTGAAGGAAGGATGCGTGGTGGAAGAATAGAGGGATGAAACCCATAGTTCAAGTAGAACGGACTCTGCTTGGTCGTACTGTGGGTTGCGTTGTTGTAGGCAAATTCTGCCAGAGGGAGAAGATCCACCCAATCATCCTGTTGGTAAGAAGTGTAACAACGTAAATATTGCTCGATGCATTGGTTGACTCTTTCAGTCTGTCCGTTGGTCTGCGGATGGTAAGGAGAAGTGAGCTTCCACTCGATCTGTAGTATGTGACATAGTTCTTGCCAGAACTTGGAAATAAATTGTGATCCACGGTCAGACAGAAGAGTTTTTGGGATACCATGTAACTTAAAGACATGTTTCATCAGGAGTTCTGCCGTTTGTTTGGACGAAGGTAGTCTGCGAATAGCAATGAAATGTGCCATTTTTGTCAGATGGTCCACTGACACTAAGATGGTATTAAATCCTTTGGAAGGAGGCAATTCCACTATAAAGTCCAAGGACACAACTTCCCATGGAGTTTGGGGTATTGGTAGACTGCATAGTAGACCGGATGGTCTCGTAGTGTCAATTTTGGACCTGGCACAGACATTGCATGAAGAGACGAATTTTTGTATAGATGTTTTCATGTCAGGCCACCAGAATTGCCTGGTAATCAGATTAAGAGTCTTTGTCATACCCATATGTCCTGCCATAGGCACATCATGCGATAATTCCAAGATCTTGGTGCGTATGGTAGGTGGTATGTAAAGTTTGTCGTTGTAGTAGAGGAAGCCTTCTGCATCAGTATTTAGTTGTGGTGGGGGTGAATCCAAACTTATACCATGCAAAACCTCTTCCTTCAAGGAACGGACAACTCCAATAATGCGTTTGTGAGGCATTATAGGAACGGAAGGGATTTCGAAGTAGTTTTCTTCAGTTAGTCGTGATAGTGCATCTGCCTTTTTGTTCTTATCTGCAGGTGTGTAGGTCACTAGGAAGTTAAACCTTAGAAAGAATAGTGACCATCGTACCTGTCGGTGAGAGAGAGTTTTGTTAGTCTGAAGATATTGGAGATTTTTATGGTCCGTGTATATAAGTATTGGTAATTGGGTGCCTTCGAGTAGATGTCGCCAATTCTCCAGAGCCAATTTTATAGCAAGCAGTTCCTTTTCACCCACGGGGTAATTTATCTCTGGACTGCTTAGGGATTTAGAAAAAAAGGCGACTGGATGAAGTGGTGAAGTGTGAGTTGGTCGTTGGGAGAGTATTGCTCCTACTGCCATGTTTGACGCATCTACTTCCAGAATGTATTGGAGGGATGGGTCTGGATGGCGTAATATGGGAGCAGAAGTAAACCTTGTCTTTAACAGGTGAAAAGCTTTATTTGCTTCATCTGACCATTTGAATGTGTTTTTAATGCTAGTGAGCTGTGTGAGGGGTCTCACAATGGCAGAGAAGTTTCTGATGAACTTCCTGTAGAAATTCGAAAATCCAAGGAATCGATGTAGCGCCTTGCGTGTGGTTGGTGTAGGCCAATCCTGAATGCAGGATATCTTACTCATGTCCATCTCGATTCCTGTTTTGGATATGATGTAGCCTAGAAACAGTACCTCTTCTTTATGAAACAAGCATTTTTTCAGTTTCACATAAAGGTTGTGTGCAAGCAATCTCGATAATACTAGTCTTACATGTCTTATGTGTTCAGACAGGGATCGTGAATATATAAGTATATTGTCCAGATATACCACAACACAGACATCTAGTAAGTCTCTGAAAATATCGTTTATAAATCGTTGAAAAACTGCAGGGGCGTTGCATAGCCCGAATGGCATTACAAGATATTCGAACAATCCGTATCTGGTTCTGAATGCAGTCTTCCACTCGTGTCCATCACGGATTCGAATGAGATTGTATGCTCCTTTCAGGTCCAATTTTGAAAAATAGGTAGCTCCACGCACCTGCTCAATGAAAAAATGTATTCATAAATGATCTAGAGGAGGGGATATCTAGTACAATCTCAGTATTTGCAGATGATACTAAATTAGGCATGCCAATATCTTCTATGCAGGATGTGGAAATCTTGCAAGCAGACCTGAACAAAATAACAGGGTGGGCAACTACATGGCAGATGAGATTTAATGTAGAAAAATGTAAAGTAATGCACTTGGGGGCCAGAAACCAGAAAGCAAGCTACTCACTAGGGGGGGAACCTCTGGGTGAGTTTAGGATGGAAAGGGACCTGGGGGTACTGGTAGACAACAGGCTTGGAAGTGGCATGCAATGCCAAGCCGCTGCAAGCAAAGCCAACAGAATACTGGGTTGTATAAAAAAGGGGATTCACTCCAGAAATAAAGAGATTATTCTTCCACTCTACAAGACTCTGGTCCGGCCACATCTGGAGTATGCTGTCCAGTTCTGGGCACCGGTCCTCAGGAAGGATGTGCTGGAACTGGAGAAAGTCCAGAGAAGGGCAACAAAAATAATTAGGGGAATGGAGGACATCAGCTATGAGGAAAGACTACAAGCACTGAACCTATTCTCTCTGGAGAAGAGACGATTGAGGGGGGATATGATATCAATGTACAAATACTGTACTGGCGACCCTAGCATAAGGAACAAACTATTCAGAGAAAGGAGATACAATAAGACACGTGGCCACTCACTAAAACTTGAGGAAAGGCGGTTTAACCTTAAAGTGCGTAAGGGGTTCTTCACTGTAAGAGCGGTAAGGATGTGGAATTCTCTTCCGCAAGCAGTCGTATCAGCGGGGAGCATTGATAGTTTCAAAAAACTATTGGATGGACACCTTAAAGACCACAACATACAGGGGTATACAATGTACGGTTAAAAGCAAACACACACACACATCATAGGTTGAACTGGATGGACTTGTGTCTTTTTTCAGCCTCACTAACTATGTAACTATGTAATGAGCTCAGGGATAAGCGGTAGAGGATAGCAATCTTTTATTGTAATAGCATTCAATTGCCTATAGTCGATGATAGGCCTGAGACTTGAGTCCTTATTGCGGACAAAAAAGAGTCCTGCTGCTGTGGAAGAAGTGGAAGGTCTAATAAAACCTTTCTTCAAATTCTCATCCAAATAGTCTTTGAGATGGGAAAGTTCATCCTGTGAAAGAGGATAAACATGACCGAACGGCAATTTGCTATTTGGGAGTAGATCAATGCTACAATCATAGTCTCGATGGGGAGGTAGTGCTTGAGCATTTTTCTCAAGAAAAACCTCAGAGAGATCCTGATAACATAGTGGTGCAATCTCATCTGTCACCACAGACAGGATCTTCCCGAAAGACGGGAGGTTACACGTACCCTCGCAATAGCAAGAGAGGAAGGTCAGGGTCCGTTCCTTCCAATCTATGGTTGGTTGATGTGTGTGCAACCAGGGAAGTCCCAACACAATGGGAAAGTGGGGTGAAGGTATTAGATCGAAGGTAGTGGTCTCCGTATGAGACCCGTTAGTAGTGACCAGGAGTGCCTGTGTCTGATCAGTGATCGGACCAGAGGATAAAGGAACACCGTTAATAAGACTCACTGAGACAGGTTTAAGTTTAGAAATAATAGGAACTTTATTTAAAGCAGCAAAACGTATGTCAATATAATTTCCACAAGATCCTGTGTCAATCATGGCCTTAGAAGTAATCCTGTTCTGGTCCCACTGTAATGTTAAGCAAACAGAAAGGTAAGGGTTAGTGATTGAAGTTGTCAATCCCCCTAGGAGGACATGTGAACACTCACCCTTCTTTTTGTAGACTAGGGGACAGACGTTTATCTTGTGATCCGGGGATGCACAGTACAAGCAGAGATTACCAGATCGTCTTTTGGCTCTTTCCATAGTTGATAGAGGTGGGCGTATGGTTCCTACCTCCATAGGAACGGGGTCAACGGCTGAAATCCGAGAAGAACTGGATAATGGCATTCCCATTTTCTCAGCCTTTCTTTCTCGTAGTCTTCTATCTATGGTGATACTGAGTTGTATCAATGCATCCAGGGTTTTTGGCAGATCCGCTCGGGCGAGCTCGTCTTTAACGGCCTCTGATAGGCCAAGCCTAAATTGGGTTTTCAGAGATGCATCATTCCATTCTGAATCAAGGGTCCATCTCTTGAATTCTGCGACAAAGTCTTCTACAGGTCTCCCACCTTGTTTCAAGGATCTTAATTGAAGATCGGCAGTACTCTGCCTTTTGGGATCATCATATAGGCTAGTGAGTTCTGCTAGGAACAAGGCATAGGAGTTGAGAAGCTGGTCGCTTTTCTCAAAAAGAGAGTCTGCCCAGGCCTGAGGATCGCCTGTTAGGTAAGAAATAATAGTACAAACCTTAATGTGATCAGTAAGGTAGGTACGGGGTTTTAGCAAGAAAAGTAACTCACATGCGTTTTTAAATTTGCAAAATTTTTTGCGATCGCCTGTAAATACCAAAGGAGGATTTATTTTGGGTTCAGGGGACTGAGCAGTGGTAAGTTGTGTCAGTCTAATTACCTGCTGCGACAGAGTCTGTTTGTCTTCTTTTAATTCAGCAAGTGCGTGTATTAACGCAGTTACTTGCTGTTTTAATTGTGTCATCTGAGTGGTTATTTCTGCTGAATCCATTTGTGGTTCGTTCAATCTGTAAAGCTCCTGCGTTTTATGTATGATGTGGATTTTCAGCTGCAGAAATATTCCACTTCAGTAGTCATGTAGAGAAACGCTGAGACACCAATCCCAACTCCCAATGACTCATCATGTGTGGATGATCTCAATTCAGCAAGTAAATACACACACTCAATAAGATGTTTCCTAGAGTGACTTATGTATATAGTAACACAGTGATGATAGGCTGAAGAGACAGGTTGGGTAGAGATGGTAGATGACAGACACTTGAAAGGAAATGTTCTGGAAAGTAAGATAGTAGCAGATGGGATGCAGATAGGTTTAGCAATCATGTATGGTAGCAGATGACAGAGTAGCAGGTGGACATACAAGAGAGATCAATCCAGTGCAAGAACAGGTGGTAGTAGGCTCAAGAGCTAGCAATCTTAGATAATGCAGATGTAGTAATAGTCCTTAGTATGCAGAGCTAGATAGTGTAAGCTTTAGTATGAAGGTTATAGAGGTTTCCCCTGTGGGGTACTTATCACTAATAGCAATGTAGCAGAGGAGAGGTTCGGCAAGAGCGGATGATCCGGTAGCGGGATACAGGGATCAGCGCAGCGTGGTTCCGACAGCGAGGTATGCTTGCAAGCATGAGAGCTTCAAGACAGGTTAGCATCAAGGCACAAAGCAGTTTGAACGAACACATGTGAGTGAGAGCCGGCGATCTAAATAGCCATCCAGTCCGGCGCTCAGTGATGACAGCATCAGTCTTAAAGGTGTATGCGCACCTTACCAAAAGAGAATGGTGGGGCGCATACACTTATGAAAGAGTAATTAGGGTACCCAAAGGTACCAGAACATTACACTGGGGTGTGGTCAGTATACATTCTGTGTACAGAACAGCTCCAGGTAGCCATATTCCATTGCATTTTCAGAAAATGAGAACAGCTGCAGATTGAAAAGGAAAGGTCATTTTTATTAACATTCAATCACAATATGATTTGTGTCGCAATAGTATACGCTATATTGTTTTTGCTATTTTTTATCCACAATAAAGTGGAGTTACCCTTTAAGGCCTCATGCACACAGGACATTTTTGTAACTCTCCTAGAAGCCAGCAGCGTTTTTGCAAGAAAAAATGCCTGACGCTTGTAAAAGTGTTTAACCACTAAAGGACCAGAAGATTGTGCTGCTTAATGACCAGGCCCTATTTTGCGATTCGGCACTGTGTTACTTTAACGCACAATTGCGCGGTCATGCGACACTGTACCCAAATAGAGCTTTCTTTTGGTGGTATTTGATCACCTGTTCGATTTTTAGTTTTGCGCTATAAACAAAAAAAGAGCGACAATTTTGAAAAAAAATATATATATATTTTTCACATTCTGCTATATAACATTCCCAAAAAAAAATGTAAAAATCTAAATTTTTTTAACATTGTAGGCCAATTTGTTTCTGCTACATATTTTTGGTAAAAAAAATCGCAATAAGCGTGTTTTGATTGGTTTGCACAAAAGTTATTGCGTCTACTAACTACAGGAAAGATTTATGTCATTTTTATTGTTTTTTTTTTTGTTTTTTTTACTAGTAATGGTGGCGATCTGTGATTTTTTTGTGGGACTGCGACATTGCTGCGGACAGATCGGACCCCTAACTGACATTTTTGACACTTTTGGGGGTACCAGTGACATTACTACAGTAATCAGTGTTAAAAATATGAACTGTTACAGTAATAATGCCATTGGCAGGGAAGGGGTTAATACTATTAGTGATCAAGGGGTTAAATGTAAGCCTAGGGGAGTGATTCTAACTGTGAGGGGGGGGGTTGGGCTTGTGAGATCATCATAGAGACATGCGATCATATATAGCAGGATCATAGCCTCTGTGATCACTTCAGGGAGAAGGACAGACGGCTGTGTTTACATCAGCCACCCGTCCTTCTCTGTCAGCGGGGGAGAACGCGAGTGGCCGGCGGCCATCGGAGCCGCCTGTCACACACACTGGCTCCTCTGTCTGACAAGCAGGGGTGGGAGCACGCCGCCAGCGGTGCGTGCTCGCCCCCTAGAGTCTCCTGAGCGAGCGACATAGGACTACATCGCTTTGCCCAGGAGCGGCCGCCTGCCGCAGTAAATGTGCTGTGGGCGGTCGTCAAGTGGTTAAAGCTTTTACAAGTTTTTAGGAGCTTTTACAGGCATCAAGCTCTTGGGCAGTGAAAAATTTCATTGGCCAGAATAAATAGTTTATTCTGGCCATTTAAACAAATGAATGCTCAAGCACTAGCGTTTATGTGCGTTTAGTAGTTTTTAGCCTCAATCATTTTTTCTGCCCAAACTCTGCTGCTCCTGAATGCACTGGTAGTGTTTTTTTTTTTTCTTACAGGATCTTGGGCGTTAATTAATTTCATTGGCTAGAATAAATCGTTTATTCTGGCCATTGAAATTAATTAATGCTCAAGCACTAGCGTTTAGGTGCGTTTAGCAGTTTTTTAGCAGCTTTTAATAGCGTCAAGCGTTTTTTTTTCTGTCCAAACTCTTCTGCTCCTGGATGCACTGTTTTTTTTTTTTTTCCTGCTTCCAAAAACCTCTAAAAGCCCCTGCCACTAAACTCTGCTAAAAGCCTATGTGTGCATGGACACAGAATAACATAGAGGGGCATTTAGAGGCAGGGGGAAAAAAATGCCAGAGTCCCCTAGAAGCAGCTGTAAAAACATCCAGTGTGCATGGGGCAAAAGAGCTAGATAATGTGTAATGTTCTAATAATGATTTGTAAAAATAAGAAATGTAAGTCGGTGTCTCCAGTATAATATCTTTTTACTTACTGTGTAGAAGTATCTAATCCTAAAAATGGTTATTGAATTTTTTGTATGTTTCTTAAACATTTCTGGACCGGAAGGTTTTACCCCCCTTAACCACTTGCCGACCGCCGCAAGTACATATACTGCGGCGGTCAGCCCCTCACAGGCAAAGTGACGTATATATATATATCACTAGCCTGTGAGGCTCTGGGGAGCGAGCGCACGCCGGCGGCGGCGCGCTCCCGCTCGGTCACGGACCCCCCCGCGCGTGTGACCGGCGGACCCGATGTCCGCCAGTCACTCAGCGATCGTCGGGGGAGAGGGAGAAAGGCAGGCGGCTAGTGTAAACAAGCCGCCTGTCATTCTCCCCTGTGTATGAATGGTGATCATACGGTTCTACTATGTAGGACCCTTGATCATTGTTCCTACAGCTCAAGCCACAGCCAATCACAGTTAGAAACACGCCCCTAGGGACACACACAGCCCCTCCCTCTCAAATAAAGTTAACCCCTTCACTGCCAGTGTAATTTTACAGTAACAGTGCATATGTATAGCACTGATTACTGTAGAAATGTCACTGGTAACCCCAAAAGTGTCAAAAATGTCAGTCAAGGGTCCGATCTGTCCGCCGCAATGTCGCAGTACCGCAAAGAAAATCGCAGATCGCCGCCATTACGCATTAAAAAAAAAAAAACAACAGAAATGACAAAAATCTTTCCCTTTGTTAGTAAACGCGATAACTTTTGCGCAAACCAATCAAAATATGCTTTTTGCGATTTTATTTACCAAACATATGTAGCATAAAACAAATTGGCCGAAAATGTTAAAAAATTTTAATTTTTACATTTTTTTGGGGGGGAATTTCATATAAAAAAATGTGAAAATATTGTTATTTTTGCAAAATTGACGTTCTTTTTTTGTTTATAGCGCATGATCAAAAAATCGCACAGGTGATCAAATACCACCAAAAGAAAGCTCTGTTTGTGGGAAAAAAAGGACGTCAAATTCGTTTTCCGGGATCGCGGCATCCAGCCATCTGATTGGCAGGAGCCACGGTGACGTCACTCTCGCGCACGCGCGCGGGAGCCGATGGTCACGGCACGGGGCTCTGAAGGAACGGCACCAGGGGCCGTTCCTTCAGAGCGCATGCGCCAGTGACGTCACTGGCTGCATTTAAGGTAAATATCTCCTAAACTGTACATGTTTAGGAGATATTTACAGTACCTATAGGTAAGCCTTATCATAGGCTTACCTATAGGTAAAAGTTGCAGAGGAGGGGTTACTTCCTCTTTAAGTGTGAGCCTAGGGGAGTGTTTTCTAACTGTTTGGGGGATGGGCTTGTGAAATGACAACAGAGAACTGTGATCCTACATAGAAGGATCACAGGGGCTCTATGATCGTTTCAGAGAGAAGAACGGTCAGCTGTGTTTACAACAGCTGACCGTCCTTCTCTCTCAGCAGGGATCGATCACGGGTGCCTGGCAGCAATCGCGGCCGCCAGTCTCGTGGATTGGCAACTCCACTGCCTAGTGGGGACGGGAGCGCCGCCGGCGGCGCTCGCTCGCCCCCAGCACAACTCCCGCGAATCGACGTACGCATATGTCGATTCGCGCAGCCGAGCCAACCTGCTGCAGTATATATATGCATGGTTAAAATGTGACAAAATAATAAAACAGAGATTGCAAACAAAGTGAGGGAATCCCTGATTGTCACCAGGGTCACCAGAACTAGTGTCCCCATTGGAAGATTTCCCACTTATTCCTTTTTTTGTGACAACCCAAAATTTGGAAGTGCGTTCACTTTTGGTGATAATGATACAAATAGAGAGGTTGAATCTAGCCAGTGAGGACATAGACAGTAATAGAAACCAGGACAGGGGTTTTAAACTCTCTCCATTCTTTCCAAAACTAAAGCAAAAAGTTCTACCTTTAATTACACTTTCACTCTTGGTCTTGATCCTCCAGTTGTGATCCTGCATTGTCATCCTTAGACATAGGTCATTCAACACATATAATGGAGGCTTAAGCCCCGTACACACGCACCGATTGTTGGCCGTAAATATTCGGCCAACGTCCGATCGGCCGATTGTCAGCTTGTTAGTATGATGCTTCCGACAACCGACTGCGACTTTTTGGCCGAACAAAATCTGGTGTGCAGGCTATAAAATTTTTGTTGGCCGTCACCAGAACGGCTGATTGTTCGTCAGTCAGTACAGATTTCGGCCGACAAAAGTCAGATGAGCAAGACTGGGCATGCTCAGAGAAGAAAAAACACACGAAAAGTAAACCAGCACATGACATCACTTCTGAAGTTGGTTGTTGTTGGCCGAGAAAATTAGTGTGCAGTCTAGAGCACATTTCAACCAACACAACAACACTGGACAAAAGACGGCCGATCGTTTGGCCGACAATCGGTGCGTGTGTACGAGGCATTAGTCCACTGTTGTTACTATCAGGAAACATGTCCTGAGAAATGCTATGCAGCCATCACTGTGGTGCATGCATGTAGTAATGAAGCTGCTGCAAAGAGGGTGCATGAGATCAGTAGTGTTGAATTATTATTATTAAGAAATTATGTACAAAATTTGAAAACAAGTGTTTAGTTGAAAAAAAAATTGCACATTTTCCAGTAAATATACTACTTATCCTTTCATTAATTATGCTCTAAGATACAACAAGAAAATTAAAAAGGTGAAAGCTATTTTATTTTTATTTAATGGTGCACAGTGCTTTATACCTAAATATCATTCCGGTAATATCTACATTTCTGTTCCAAAATATTTTAAAAAAAAATTAAACTGTATAAACAGCAGAGTAAATTGACTTTAATTTCAGATGTGCTTTCTTTTTTCCCCCCAGATGATAATATCTGATTGGTTATGGTAATTTAATGGGGAATTATTTTTACACAATAGAGCCATCTAGTGGTTATCTTTAACATCTCAGTCACTCTTTTATTATGTTTCTGCTGCTCTATTAGACGCTACTTGAATGAATACAATAATGGATTACTAGTAACTAAGACCTTTTTAAAAAAAAAAAATATTCCAAATCCTTTACACATCAGTTTTCCTGAAATCTGTGCGCTATATTATTTTTTTAATAAACTAGAGGAAATGTCCACATTGTACTGTGCATGTCACGCAAGAGCAGACTGGGATTATATCAAAAAGAAAGTGTTTCTAGTTTTTGTCCATAGGATTCAGACATGACATTGTACCAACAGCATCAAAGGTTGCCCTTTCACCTGGTCCAGGGGCATGTATGCCTGTTGGGTCCCTGAGGTCTTCATTACAGAGAGCAGCTCATGCAATGATTAGCACATTGTCCTTAGGGGATGCGCTACCTGCCACAAATAACATAGCTTTATTTGTCTGAATAGCTGCTAGTCTCTGAGGCCTTCATTATATTACACACATCTGTATTTAATATCACTCACTGCTACAAACACTTCCTAAAAAGTAGGCTGAGCTCCATGTACAGACATTTGCCATAAGGCTGACCCAGACTAAAGAACTTGATCTCCCTTCTGGGTTCAAGAATATATAAAGAAAGTGATGTTAAAAAATGTTATAAAAAAACAAGGAATTACAATTGGGGAGTGAATCGCAGACAAAGGCAAAAAAACAGTAAAAGTGTATGTGACTGCCCAATATTTTAAAGTATATCCTGCATTGTAAAAATCGAAATAAAATGTTATGCAGGACGTTGAACTAACAAATGCTTAAAGCCAAAAAAAAAATGTATTTTGTTGCAGCTTAACAACCCTTAGATGGCTGCAAATAAATTGTTTAGGCTTATTTTCCTATATTTTTAAGTGGTGATCCTGCCAGTAAGTCTGTTTCTGTTCAACTTCCCTTAAAGCAGTAGTAAATTAGACGTAAAAATCAAAAATTTCTCCCTGCAAGGTAATGTCATTATCTGCTAGTATGCGCTGCATAGTATAGCACAATATGAAAGACTTACCTTAAAACAAAGCCCTCCGCTGGCAGGGCTTCCATCTTCACCCGGTCTTCCGGTTTCGCGGGCTCTGGTCGCTTGAAAGGCCGAGATGCAATGATGGGAGTCTCGACCGCAGCAAAGAGCTCTGAAGAAACGGCATGTGTATGCCATTCCTTCATAGCGCATGCGCCGGTGACATAACCGGCTACCGAGACACTAAATATTTCCTAAACAGTGCACGTTTAGGAGATATTTCTTGTACCTATAGGTAAGCTTTATTATAGGCTTACCTGGAGGCACAAGTGTCCAATGGGAGTTCACTACCACTTTAACAGACCAAGCTGTCCAGCAAACATAAGAGTTAGCGTGTTGACACAAACCATTTAAGAATGATAGATGGTGCTTAGCTTTTACTCATTTATGTAAAATCTTCATCTCAAAAGGAAAAATAACTATTGCTAAAGCATTAGCTGAAGTTTGGCTTTAACTTGTTAGTCAAGTCCACCTAAATCTGCTAGATCTAACACTACCCTCTCCCCAGACTGACAATGCTATCGTCCAAAGGTGTCTTCGTTACTCCTCCATCCAGAGTGGAGACACCCTAGGACAGGAAGTGTGCTACTGGTCACCAGGTGACAAAAAGAAAAAAAAAAGCCTAAGAAAAGGAAACGAATGCAGCCACCACATTTAACCACTTGCCCACTGCTTACTATATATATATACAGCAGCAGAGTGGCTCTGAGGAAGAGGCGTATGCCTTGAAACGCGTCAGCCGTCATCCTAATACGGACAAGGGACATTTCGTATGGACTACTCTCGACACTCAAGATTTTGAGTCCGATGTGATTGATTTTCACCTTTGTTTGTGAGTAGCCATTTTCATGTTTTAACAATAAAGCCTTTATTGAGGATAATGCGCTAGGTCGATGCGCCTTTCTTTGTGTTTCTTGTTTGCAGGCAAAACCACGTATGGGAACGTCGGTTGCCTGGTGGTAGCTATGGGGCAGCGCACTCCGGCCCCGATCGTCAGCGGGGAAGCCAATGCGTGTGTCAGGCGGCTCCGATTGCCGCCTGACACCTGCGATCACTCCCCACTGAGAGGGAAGGACGGTCGGCTGTTGTAAACAAAGCCGACCGTCCTTCTTCCTGAAATGATCACAGAGCTCATGTGATTCTTCTATATAGAACCACATGTCTCTATGGTCATCTCAGAAGCCACACCCCCCACAGTTAGAATCACTCCCCTGGGGTCACATTTAACCCCTTGATCACCTATACTGTTAACCCCTTTCCTGCCAGTGTCCTTATTACAGTACCAGTGCATATTTTTAGCACTGATTACTGTAGTACTGTCACTGGTACCCCCAAAAGTGTCAAAAATGTCAGTTAGGGGTCCAATGTCGCAGTCCGGAAAAAATCGCAGATCGCCGCCATTACTAGTAAAAAAAAAAACCTAAAAATGACATAAATATTTTCCGTAGTTAGTAGACGTGATAACTTTTGCGCAAACCAATCAAAATACGCTTATTGTGATTTTTTTTTTACCAAAAATATGTAGCAGAAAACAAATTGGCCTAAAATGTTAAAAAATGTTGATTTTTTAAATTTTTCTTTTTTTGAGAATGTCATATAGCAGAATGTGAAAAAATATATATTTTTTTTCAAAATTGCCGCTCTTTTTTTGTTTATAGCGCAAAAAATAAACATCGCACAGGTGATTAAATACAACCAAAAGAAAACTCTATTTATGGGAAAAAAAGGCCGTCAATTTTATTTGGGTACATTGTCGCACGACCGCGCAATTGTCCATTAAATTAACGCATTGCCAAATCGCAAAATAAGGCCTGGTCGTTAAGGGGGCAAATCCTTCTGGTCTTAACCACCTTAGCGGTAATCCCGAGCGTGACTCGGGGTTGATTTTTCATTGCAGGATCGGTAACCCCGAGTCACGCTCGGGGTGGATTGCAGAGAGCGCAGCGGAGCTTCTCTTACCTTATCCTGGCGATCCAGCGATGATCTCTCATTGCTGCGACCGCCAGCCGAGAGTCCCGCCGCTCCTCCGTCGGTACGATCACTTCCTAGTTCCGTTCCCTGCAGCAGCAATGCTGCATGGGAGTGGAACTAGGGAGGGAAATTCAAAAAAAAAAAAAAAAAAACGTTGCACAAAACACAAAACACACTTTATATTATATTATATATATATATATATATGCATATATATATATATATGCATATATATATATATACATGCATATATATATATATATATATATATATATACATGCATATATATATATATATATATATATATATATATATATATATATATGCATATATATATATATATATATGCATATATATATATATATATATATATATATATATATATACCGGTATATATATATATATATGCATATATATATATATATATATATATATATATATATGCATATATATATATATATATATATATATATATATATATATATATATGCATATATATATATATGCATATATATATATATATATATATATATATATATATATGCATGTATATATATATATATGCATGTATATATATATAATATAATATAAAGTGTGTTTTGTGCAACGTTTTTTTTTTTTTTTTTTTGAATTTCCCTCCCTAGTTCCACTCCCATGCAGCATTGCTGCTGCAGGGAACGGAACTAGGAAGTGATCGTACCGACGGAGGGACGGAGGAGCGGCGGGACTCTCGGCTGGCGGTCGCAGCAATGAGAGATCATCGCTGGATCGCCAGGATAAGGTAAGAGAAGCTCCGCTGCGCTCTCTGCAATCCACCCCGAGCGTGACTCGGGGTTACCGATCCTGCAATGAAAAATCTATCTATATATAATATATAATGCATGAATTATAATCTAATCAATAATATAATTTTTTTATATATATTATATATTAAATAATAAAATAATATTATTGATTCGATTATAATTCATGCGTTTGTGTTTCAAATTTATCACATCTGGGATGTCTACTAGAGTCTTGTTTTGGTCAGGTTTAAGTCAGTAATTACTAAGAATTGTAGGCCTATAATACATAACGCCAAATTTCCATGAAAAGAATTGTACCGCTTTTGGTATGTAATTCCAGACATAATCATACCGCCAGGGAGGTTAAAGTGGTTAAGGATTAGTAAGCTGCAATGTACTAAAGTTTTGTTCTTGGCTTTAATATGTTGATTAGAAACTTGTTCCATTAATCTTCAAAGCAATGTGAAATATCTTTAATATACTGTAATTATTAGAAGTGACAACGTATTATGCAGAGGTTAAGCCCCCGTTCACACTGGGGCGACCTGTGAGGCGACCTGGTCGCCTCACAGGTCGCCGCAGGTCGCCTCCCATAGGGAAGCTGCGGACCCGTTCTGATAGGAGCGACACAAGTCGCTCCGACTCAGAAAAAGGGTCCGGAGCTTCTTTGGGGCGACCAGGAGGCGACCGCCATAGACTTCAATGTTAAGAAGTCCGTGGCGGCCGCTCCGAGGTAGCGGCGCGCTGCTCGCACCGCGACCTCGGAGGTCGCGGTGCGAAGTAGCGTCGCCCCAGTGTGAATGGGGGCTTAGGTTAAATAATAAAGGGTTTGATATATTAAACTCCAGATAAAAGAAAAACATAAACATGACATAGGGGTTGCCATAATGATCTAGCACCTCTAAACGGTGTATAGAGGTAAAATGAAAGTCGACTGATCCAGTTGTTTTCAAATCTTGTTTTCAGGCAATGCTCTCATGTCTGTGGTGGTAGGCTGAGGGCTTTTGGAGAGAACAATGATCTGGCAGGTTAGAAATCCAGTTTAAGGAAATGAAAGGGGCTGGTGGAGAAGGTTGCTATTTACTCAGTAAGACGTTATTAGGTTTGGGAGTACAGGTGCATTTAAGAAACTGTTTTAATCTGGCACATACATTTTTTTCCCCTTTTTCTTTGTGCCAGCTTTTAAAAATACCAAAAGGAATCATTGTGAAGGATGAATGAAACGTTTTATGTAATATAACACATTTGATAAATAGTACATATTTTCTACACATCATACCAAAAAGCAGTTTAAAACACCCCCTACACAGTCATAACTGCTGCTTTCAAATTACCAGGGAGCTTGAGTATTGCTGATGGGGGTGCAGTAGTTGTGACATGTAGGACTACTGGTGCTCTAACAAAGAGTACAGTATTCCTCAGCGGTGGCACTGGTGTTTTATTTAAAGAAAATAAATACTAAGATATTTTCTAAGCATTTTTTTTCTTCAACCAGCGGGTTGAACGAAAAATAAATGTGCTGATTCCCACATCCACACATTAAAGGTGGATGGAGGAGTCGTTCCCACTGTGGTATTGTATTCTCACAGCAGGAAGCCTTCCCCTCCATCAGAACACAATGATCAATGTTGCCGGCTATAGCCAGTGGCACTGACAATTCGGTGAAAAACCCAACAGGGTGGTTGTACAGACCAATTTTTTTTACCACTAAGGTGTCAATACATGGATGGAAATTTGTCCAGTCCCTGCTGAACTTGCCGAATTTCGATCCATATATGGCCACACAGTGCATATTTGCAGCTGCTGTTAGGAGCCTCAGACGTTTTTTTTGCAGCTGCAAAACGCCCATCCATGTTATTCTATGGCCTCATGCACACATATAGCTTTTAAGAGCTCCAAGTGGCATAGGCATTTAATAGCTGCAAAAAAAACCCAGGACCAGTGCGTTCTGGAGCTGCAGCGTCAAGCTGTAAAAACGTCTGACGCTGCTAAAGGCTGGATAACGTTGCTTAACGTTGCTTATACAGTGTTAAGCCACGTCATACTTTTTTTTTTCCATTCAAAATCAATGGTTCCCTATGGGAGCCTATTGATTTGAATGGAAGGCGTATCGCAAGTTGGATCAGGATGATCCAACTTGCGGTGCGACTTGTGCTCTGAGAATCTTGAGGGGGAACTCCACGCCAAAATGGGAAAAAAATGGCGTGGGGGTCCCCCCAGGTTCCAAACCAGGCCCTTTGGGTATGGTAGGGATTTTGAGGGGAGCCCCACAGCGAAAAAACTGCGTGGGGTCCCCCCCAAAATCCATACCAAACCCTTATCCGAGCATGCAGTCCTGCAGGCCAGGAAAGGGGAGGGGATGAGCGAGCAGCCCCACCCCCCTGAACCATACCAGGCCACACGCCCTTAACATGGGGGTTGGGTGCTTTGGGGCAGGGGGGGCTCTGCACCCCCCCCCACCCCAAAGCACCTTGCCTCCATGTTGATGAGGACAAGGGCCTCTTCCTGACAACCCTGGCCGGTGGTTGTGGGGGTCTGTGGGCAGGGGGCTTATCGGAATCTGGAAGCCCCCTTTAACAAGGGGGCCCCCCCAGATCCCGGACCCCCTTCCTATGTGAATGGGTATGGGGTACATTGTACCCCTACCCATTCACCCCATAAAAGGCAGTGTATGTAAATAATGACAGGAGACGTTTTGAAAAGTTTATTAAAAATCTTTATCCGGTCTTCTCCGCTCTGGTCTTCTACCCTCTGCTCTGGTCTTCTCCCCTCTGCAATTCTGCTCTTTTGCCCTCCGCTATTCTTCTTCCTCTGGCAGGTCTCCGATCTATGCAGCCTATTATATAGCCATTAGGGGCGTGGCCTCTCTGTGACATCATCAGGAGACCCCGCCCCTTTATGTCACAGATTACGTTGTTTCGGCATGGGGCTCCCCTCAAAATCCATTCCAGACCCGAAGGGCCTGGTTTGGAACCTTGGGGGACCCCCACACCATTTTTTTCCCCGTTTTGGCATGGAGTTCCCCCTCAAGATTCTCAGAGCGCAAGTCGCACCGCAAGTCGGATGCGCCTTCCATTCAAATCGATAGGGAACCATTGATTTTGAATGGAAGCCGAAAAAACACTGCTAAAGTAGCTAAACGTGCAATAACGCCACTGGAAAAAGCTACTAAAAGCAAGTTTTTACAGCTGCTTTTTCCTGGCGTTAGAAGTGGCTGCGCAGCTCGTATTTTCTGACACCCTGTGTACATGGGGCCTTAGTTTTCAATGAACTACCATGGTGCTGTGGAGGGCATGGTAGTTCATTCATGCTTCCTATCAGATTGTATCTGTTTACCCATACGGGATGTACGGGGATTCCCCCCAAAAACTATACCAGACCCTTATCTGAGTATGCAGCCTAGCTGGTCAGGAAAGGGGGGACGACAAGCAAGCGCCCCCCCTCCTGAAACATACCAGTCCACATGCCCTTAATATGGGGGGTGCTTTAGAGTAAGGCGGTTGCCCCCCAAAGCACCTTGTAACCATGGTGATGAGGAAAAGGGCATCTTCCCCACAACCCTGGCTGGTGATTGTGGGGGTCTGCGGGCAGGGGGGGCTTATCGAAATCTGGAATCACTCTTTAACAAGAGGGCCCTGAGATTCTGCCACCCCCCCCCCCCCCCCATTTGAATCAGTACGGGGTAATATTGAGTCGCATTAAGCACAGTATATTTTATACATAAATATTGGTTTATATGAACTAAATGGTATACACATTTTAATATCAACAAGAGTGCCAGGTTAGCTCCCACACCTTCGGCAGGAGGCATCCGGCATTGCCCAATTCAAAATAGTTTCTGGGGTGTACTATATGATCTATGAAGCAAGAAAAACTGTGCTAACTTTTGTGATTGAGAAAGGGAGATTAAGGGGACTGACTCTAAAATATATATCCACTGCTCATCCATTAGGTATGGGAACCGGCTTCCAGAGACTCAATCAGAGTAGAGTGTGGGGTACAGGTTAACAATATGGATCTACTAGAGTGGTTCCATCTACTGAGTCACAATTCATCAGATTCTGCAATTTTGCCGCTAGGTAGGAGCTCCAAGAGTGGGGTAGAGCCAACCCGCCTATGCCTTTCAGTAGTTGTAGTGTACAGAGACATATGTTAGCTTGCCCCTTCTTCCACACTAGCTCCCTAAACAGTCTAATTTTCTAAATCATAATCCAGTAATCCAAACTGGAGAATTATGGAATATATAAAGAAGTTGGGGTACCCAGAACATCTTTATTAGATTGTGATGACCCACAACAGAAAAAAGGAGGCAACACGACATGATCTGTCTTTAAAACCCACCAACAGGGGGGCAAGGTTGTGAGAGAGATATAATTTTTGGTTGACCATCACGTGAACATCTAGATATTTAAAACTCTGTACAATTTGAATATGTCTATCAGAAGAGGACTGGGGTCAAACTAAGGGATCTACTGGGAGAAGGGTAGATTTGCCCCAATTGAAAGTTAGGCTGGAGAAGGAGAGCAAATCAGTTGTTATATTTATTACAGCAGTCAAGGAATTATGTGGATCCCCAGAAATAAAAGAACATTGTTCATGTATAATGCAATTTTTTCTTCCTGTGTACTCCACTAAAAGCCCTGAATATCTTTTGAGGCCCTAATAGCTATGGCTAATGACCCCATTGTGAGGGCAAAGAGCAGGCAAGACAATGGGCACCCCGTTTGTCCCGTGCAAGGGAGAAGAGGTCCAATAGTTCATTATTAGCCTCATACATGTCTTAGGGGTGGTATAAAGTAACCTTATCCAATTTATGAAGGATGGACAAAACTAAAAGCACCTGCCAAAGATAATGCCACTCAAAGCTGTAAAAGGGAAAGGATTGATCTTGTCTCCATACTGTCAACAGAAACTTGTAAATATAGGAACACCCGCCTGATATTCAAGCTAATCGATCTTTTAGGGAAAAATCCAGACTGGTCTGGGTATATAGAGCTGTGAATGACTTTAGATAACCTGGAGGGCAACATTCTAGTTAGGAGCTTGACATCGGTACAAAGTAGGGAAATCGGCCTAGAGGAGGAAGGCTGAAGCAGGTCTTTCCCCTCTTTAAGAAGGACAATAATTGCGTCTTCTGTCATTGAGGGAGATAATGTCCCCTCCTCAGAAACCCACTGTAGCACATAGAGTAACTCAGGGAGCAACACATCACTGTAGTGTTTATAGATTTCAGCTGGCAGTCTGTCAGGTCCCGGCAATTTGTGATTGGCTGAAGCAGAGACTGCCAGTTGGAACTCCTTGTTGGTAAAAGGGGCATCATCCACCATGTCCCTGTCTGCAGTGGAGAGACATAGGACTTCAAAACATTGAAAGAAATAAGCAGGCTATTTTAGGTTTACCCAAGGCTCATTTCTGTAAGATGTTCAGCTGTACACCGGTTTTTAGCTATTTTGCAATGCTGCTAATCTTGATTTCTTTGGCAAACTAGGCTTGTCCTTTGCCCCATCTTATTATTTCTTCTTGCCTTTTAATCTCCTCCTGTACTGACCTTGGTTTATCCACTAAATACATCTCCTGCCTGGCAATACTCTGCAATTTGCGGACCTGGCCTGTTCCTGACTTCTTTAATGCCTGCTGATCTGGTACCATCTTGCCTGCCCGTTACTGACCTTGGCTTGTTCCTAACCTTCTCTCATCGGCAGCCCTTATCTTTTCATCGCATGATGTGTAGGGCTGTTTTTTGACAGATAAAATGAACTGGTTTTGGCAAGGAGTTTAGAAATCTATTGAGACAGCTATTTTTTCTTGCTTTTACCACTTCAGTTATAGTCTGTAATATTTTTTCATTACCAGCCCATTTTCCAGTTTTCATTGTTATTTTGAAAATGGACACCCCCAACATTCTCTCCTTTTTTTTGCCACAATTTTTTAGAAAAGAAAAAGCATGCTTGTATTGAGGGGTAAAACAGGAGAAAATGTTAATACAAAGGTCACATTGTAACGCTCTGGGGTTTGATTTTGTGAACTGGATTTGCAGCTGCAGAATTTTCACTCAGTAGTCGTGTAGAGATGTGTTGAATCACCTTATCCAACTCTCTTGACTCATCATGGTGGTTCAGCCTGCTTCAGTATGCACACACACAAACACTCAGAGATGATGTTGTTGGAGTGATAGAGGTCTATGCAATAGTAGTGAGGTGATATACTGAAGGGATAGGCTTGAGTAGTGATAGCAAATAATAATAAGCACTCAGGTAGTAATGTTGCAGGAGTGATAGCAGATGGTGATAGATAGTATGCAGGAGAGATAGCAATCATGTACAGGTAATAGGTGATAGGTGATAACAGATGAAGTGTACAGGATATGCTAAGCAAACACAAGGATATAGGTTACAGGTGGTAGTAGGTTCAAGAGCTAACACTCTAGGTAGCGATGCAGGTGATAGATGGTGAGAGCATGTATCTTAGAGCTTAGTAACAGTTCTTATTTATGCAGAAAGATATAGCAAGTGGTTTGGTAGGAAGGGATCCACTGCGGGGTACTTATCACAGGCTGGTGAGCGAGGGTAAGGATCAGGTAGCGAGGTAAAGGCTCCGGTCAGTCCAGGTATAGGGAAGATAGCTGGAGGATACAGCAGCATCAGTCAGGCTTGTATTATGAGCGGTTGCACGAACACCTTGTGAGTGCAGACCGTCGGTTGAAATAGCCGCTCAGAGCGGCGCCTAGTGATGACGTCATCAGTTGTTAAAGAGACATGCAGCTATATGCGTTCCATCTACCTGAATGGTGGAACGCAACCCGGAAGTAAGAGGCTAGAAGGTACTGAAAGTACCAGGATCTTACACACATACAGTGGGAGGATGGAGATGAAGAGGTAATGGTCAGATGTTCTGAATAAGGGGGGTGAGGGGTTCATATACAGTTCACTGCAGAAACATGAATCCGAAAGGAAAGAGGAAGGACGCGTTAAATACTATCTACAACCTTGATTATCTGCAGTTGCTGCCTTGCTGAACATGAACGAATGAGTCATTTAGTCATTAGTTACTTCCTTTCCTCTGCTTTAAGAGGAAGGAGTAAGCTCTCCAATATAGACAGCACTACACTGTTTACTGTTATTGGTCATTACTGCAATCACAAGGTACCAAGCCGCTTGGATCGGCTCAGTACACTGTGTCTGTGAACAGAGCTGTCTAATCTAATGACTGCACAATCCACAGCCATTAACTACCCATTGGTGCTTTCTGAGTTATTGTATAATAGGCTTCAGACTGATAGGTTGCTTAATAAAACATCCACAACTTCTTTACCCTTTTTCTAACTAACTACCTGAATTTGCCATGTGTCAGTAATGTTACCAACCTTGGCAACTTGATAACCGTGTAAAATTGACAACAATTTCTAAAAAAAAAAAAAAAAAAAAGGCTGGGAGCCAGGCTTTAACCTCCCTAGCATTATTCCCAAGTGTGGCTCGGGGTTAATATAGAGTACCAAAAGCGGTAACCCCGAGCCACACTCTGGATTACCCCACAATTAAACTCACCTTCCCAGCAATTCCCTGCCATCCTCCTGCTGTCCTCCTGCTGTGTGATCGGCCGATGCCGGCACCTGCCTTCCAGTTCCCTTCCCTACATTTTTTTTAGTTTTGGTGCAGAATGAATAGTTTGAAAAATAATGAAGAATTTGATGAAACTACTCATTCTGCACCAAAACAAAAAAAAATTGGGAAGTATATCAAATGATTCTTCAGAATTTCCAATGGAGCTATGTGCCAGAAGAGACATCAGAATCGTCGTTGTCGTCACTTTCCGTACCTGATGATGAATTTTCCCACAAATCGCTATCGCTCAGTTTCTCAAGTAACTCCGTTTTGCTGTCGCTGTTTTCCAGTTCGTCTTAAAGTGCTTTTGCGTAAAAAAAAACGCTTTTTGGACGACATGGTCGTCCTCAATTTTCCAGGCACAAAGAACTGGAAAAGCACAGGCAGGGCACTGGAAAAGCCACCAGGTGAAATCCTGAGTTGAAATGGCATGACACAGTGTAATCCGTTACAACTTTGTATCATGTCATTTGGTTTATTTACATTTTTGAAATTGCTTCCGGTTCCACCCCCCTGCGTCTCAACGCTTGCAGGGAAGGGAACCGGAAGGCAGGTGCCGGCATCGGCAAAGCACACAGCGGAAGACAGCGGGAGGATGGTGGGGGAGGACGGCGGTGGACCACAGGGGAAGGTGAGCTTTATTGTGGGGTATTCCTGAGTGTGGCTCGGGGTTACCGCTTTTGGTACACTATATTAACCCAGAGCCACTCTCGGGAATACCGCTAGGGAGGTTGTTTCAAACCTTATCATACCCGGAATGTCTACTAGACTCTTGTTTGGACAGATAACAACATATTTACATGCAAAACAATGTACCGCTTTTAGCACAAAAATTCTGACATAATCAGACTGCCAGGGAGGTTAAAGGAAACCTATACAGAGAGAAGTATGGAGATTACCCCTTTTTCCTCATTGCCAGGTTTTCTCTGCCCTAAATACTTTCTAGATCACTGACCTTGAACAGATAGGCAGCTACTGAAGTCAGAGGAATATTAGACATCCTGATGTTCACTCTTTTTCTGGGTCAGTGACTTATGCCTCGTACACACGGTCAGATAATCATACGAAAAAACTCGCTTTCGACCTGGTTGCACGATAATCTGATCGTTAGTACACAGCTTTCGACAGCCGATCACAACAGTTCGTCCAACAAAATCCGAAGGGACAAACAGGAAAACTTCTGTCATACGATAGCCCCGCGAACGACAATCGTGTAATTAGTACACTATGCGTCCGCTAAAAATCGTTCGACAAACACCGCGCATGATCAGAAATAGCGAAATAACTATAAGCCAGGTTATTATATGTGACATCACTTTCCAAGACGTGGCTACGCATTCTGGTTGCTTTCACACAATCGTACGACAGAAATCATATGGTTAGTACACATGGTTGCATTCGACATTTTGTAGCATGCTACTTTACTCGAACGATATGTCGTACGATTATCTGACCGTGTGTACGAGGCATAAGAGAGTGTTTAATGTTTGCAACAAGATTACAGTCAGGTAGTAGCATTTTCAATCTAAGTTTTAAGTAACAGCAGCCTACATATTTACCAGTGCAGAGAAATTTGAGTGTAGATATCTTACCATTAGAGATGGAAGAAGCTAGTGGGTTTACCACTGCTATCTGCCCTAAAGGAAAATCAGTTTTAGGGCTTGTTCACACTTGAGTAAATTTCTAACGCTTAACAAACGCTCCTATAGCGTTAGTATGGGCATTAGACTCACTTTGATGAGCTTTAGTATGGG
The DNA here is from genome assembly GCF_965119305.1 of Pelophylax lessonae. Classification (NCBI taxonomy): domain Eukaryota; kingdom Metazoa; phylum Chordata; class Amphibia; order Anura; family Ranidae; genus Pelophylax; species Pelophylax lessonae. The sequence continues at coordinate 519,410,622 of NC_138768.1, forward strand.
CGTTAGACAGGCGTTTTACAAGCATTAAGGAGGAGTTAGAAATGCTCCCCAAACGCCCTATGGGCAGTTCTAAAGCGTTTGACAAGCGTTAGAGTGTGTTAAAACCACTCCACAAATGCATATTCCATTACAGTTAATAAGCTAATCCTAACACTCCACAACCCCAATTTAACCCGTGATGTCTATCACCATAATCACCACGATTGAGTCCCCCTCCCCTAAAACAGAGTTCCACCCAAAAATGGAACTTCCGCTTTAAGGCCTCCTTACTCCCTGACATGTCACATTTGGCATGTAATTTTTTGGGGGGAGGGGCGGGTACCTAGATTTGACAGGTACTCGCTCCCACTTCCACTCGGGCTGCCTAGGTGGCTCAAGCGGAAGTTCTCCTCCCCCCCCCCCTCCCTCCCTGCAAAACTTCTGGGACACATCACAGGTCCCAGAAGATTGCCCGTCCACTCAGGATGCACAGCGCAACTCGCGCATGCGCAGTGCACACCCGGCTGTGAAGCAGAAAAGCTGTCACAGCCGGGTGCCCACACTAGAGATTCCGAGCAAGATGGTGAGTACCGTAGTGAGCCGGAGCGCAGAGGCTATCCCACATGCTGGTGGAGAACCTGCGGAGCAGACCGGAGAGCCAAAAACATCAACCCTGTGGGATACAGGGGTGCGGATGGTGCCCGATGGAAGACTGGCATTGTGCAAAGGAGGAGGCATGGAGCATTTGGGCCTGGCAGGTCCTCAGTGTCTGAATGTGTCCATGCGAATGCAGGTGTGGGGCCAGTGTGGGCATTGCGGCAATCTGCTGCTGCGGGCGGAAGGAAGTGGAGGTGAGGCCCAAAAGTTGAATGTGTCTTGGGAGACCAGGGTTACTCACGCCCTGTCAGCTGCAGAGTCGGGGCCTTTCATGGGCCGGGGAAGAGGAGTGCTGAGGTTCCTGATGCAACTGGAGTCTATGCAATCTGTCGGTGATCCAGGGTGAAAATGGAGAGAGGCCTGAATGTCCGAGCAGGGGTGCATGCAGGTAGTGCGGGCAGGGGAGCGGTCACCTGGTGCATTGAAAGCTGCAGCGGCAGAGAAGAAGTCTGTTCCTATGCAGGCAGAGGGGAGAAGATGGCCAGCGGTGACTGAGGCTGCAAGTGTGAGTGCGAGCAGCGAGGAAGAGGCCGGGGTCATTGATGTGGGGTCTCCCAGCTTCCAGCATCGGTTTGGATCCTTAGTGGGGTCCAAAGCTCGGAGCAGTCCAGCCTGTCTAGGCCTACCTGATGAGGAGGCTAGGGATTCGGTGGTGCGAGGACAGTGTGCCAGGAATCTGGGGTTCTGTGATGCCTATGCTAATCGGGTCCCAGACCTATCCCCACCTAGAAATTATGCCCGGGCTCAGGATCGGAACGAGGCCTATGCCTCCCTCATCAAAAGAGAGGAGACCCCATGTTCCCCATCTGGGAGAGGTAACCGGAAAACCCTCCCCAGATTTTCCAGGATGCAGAGGTGGATACAGCGGAAGGTGGCCTTAGAGTATTGGTATGACTATCCCTATGCTTCACGGGAGGCCATGCTGGAGATAGAGGCCAGAAGAGAATCCTGGTGTGATGAGGTTATATGGGACTTTCTTTTTGTCCCCAAACCTTTTCGCAAATCAGACTAAGCTGGACTTGTGGAAGATCTTCCTGTCAGTGAAGGTGCAGTGGAATCACGGGCGAGCTATCTACATAGACCGGGTAGAGGTCCGCCGCCCAGATGGATCTGGCCAGGCTTGGTCAATCAGAATTCAAGATGAGGAAGGGAAAACTGCAAATCCCCTCTCCGGATTTCTAATATTAAGAAGGAACTGTTGAACCTAATTGAGGCTGGCTAGCCTATGTTTAGACATGCAGAAAGGTGAGTTCAAAACTCAGTTGTTGCTGGGACTTATGTTTTATTCCCATTACCTCCCTCCCCTTCTATTCTTGCGGAAAGGGGTTGAGGAGACTACAAAACACCACAGGCTAGTGGACTCATTTCATAGTTACATAGTTACATAGTTACATAGTAGGTGAGGTTGAATAAAGACAATAGTCCATCCAGTTCAACCTGTGTAGGTGTGTGTGACTGTAATCATCTAACATAGCCCTCAATCTCCTGATCCTTGAGATGTAAGTCTAAGAGTCTTTTGAAAGTCACCATACTACCCGCAGAAACCACCTCTTGTGGTAGACAATTCCACAATCTTGTAGCCCTAACAGTAAAGAACCCCCCACGTTGCCTGAGGTTAAAACGCTTCTCCTCTAATCGCATTGTATGTCCTCGAGTCCTCATGCAATTCCTTCGAATGAACAGCTTTTCTTCTAAGCTGAGATCCCCATTAAGATATTTATAAATTGCTATCATGTCCCCTCTCAGACGTCTTTTCTCCAGGGAAAATAAATCGAGCGATTGCAGCCGCTCTTCATAGGTAAGGTCCTCCAACCCCCTAATCAGTTTAGTTGCCCTTCTCTGGACTTTCTCCAGCTCCAACACATCCCTCCTGAGGACTGGCGACCAGAACTGGACAGAAAACTCCAGATGCGGTCGGACCAGAGTTTTATAAAGTGGAAGGATTATAGTCTTATCTCTGGAATACATCCCTTTCTTTATGCATGCTAATATTCTGTTGGCTTTGGAAGCTGCCGCTTGGCATTGCATGCTGTTGCCTAATCTATCATCAACTAAGACTCCCAGATCTTTCTCCATTTTTGATTCCCCAAGGGTTCCCCTCCTAACGTGTATTGTGTTTTTATGTTTTTGGTCCCCAAGTGCAAAACCTTACACTTCTCCACATTAAACCTCATTTGCCAAGGGTTCCCCTCCTAACGTGTATTGTGTTTTTATGTTTTTGGTCCCCAAGTGCAAAACCTTACACTTCTCCACATTAAACCTCATTTGCCATGTCGTTGCCCACTCCGTAATTTTGTCCAGGTCATTCTGTAGGATATCTGCTTCATGCTGTGCAGTTATTGCCCTGGCCAATTTTGTGTCATCTGCAAAAACTGATAACGAACTACTGATCCCTTCCTCAATGCTGTTTATGAATAAATTGAACAAGGTTGGTCCCAGGACTGAGCCCTGGGGCACCCCGCTTACTACCTCAGACCAGTCTGAGTATGCGCTGTTTATTACTACCCTTTGGACACGGCCTTTTAGCCAATTCCGTATCCAAGAGCAAACCCTGCTGTCGATACCTGCAGACCTTATTTTATAAATTAAGCGCTTGTGGGGAACTGTATCAAACGCCTTAGCAAACCCTCTCATTTTCCAGGAGAAGCAAAAGATTGTAAAAGTTTGTTAAAAAAAAAATCCCTTAGGCCATCAGGCCAGGATCATGGATTACAAATCATACAGAGTTCTAAGTGAACTACCTTGGGCCAACGGGCCGGCAACGGAACTCTGTGAGTGACTGCCCGGAAGAGGTGTGCGACAACTAGAGAGTCTTTTGGTGGGGGGGTGCCCTGGTGCCAGGGGCCCCTGAAGAAAATGACAAACTCTCACAGGACTGGTAAGTTGCTCAGCCTCCAGCAATGAAGTTCCTGTTGGGAGAAAACTGGGTGCTGAGTGTTGCCAAAGAAGAGCACACTGCAGGCGCCAGTTTCTGAACTGTTAATAGGTAGTCAGTGGCAGGGTTCAGGGTCGCCTTGGAGGAGCGACGCTGAGCACCGGGTCAAGACTGACGAATGGACTTGGATCACTTAGTTAGGGATGTCGGATGAGAAGGCCGCCCCTGCAGGGAGGTTCTTCTCATCACCATGAGTTAGATTTGTGGTTAAACAAAGCATGTATCTGCAGAAGTGTCTAACCCTTTTTTTTCTTTTTTCCAGGTTGTTTAGAGCTGAGAGCGTCAGTTAGTTAGGGTGTTATGTCCACTCACCAGTGCAGAATTTGCGTGGTGGGGGGTGCATTGCCTTAAATGCACCTAACATGTATTATATTGTACAGCAAAGATTTATATATTTTTTCATGTAGTTTATTACTTGTGCATTTGTTCCTTCCCTTTTCCCCCTCTCCAGGTTTGTGGGATACTCCCTGTAAATTTTGTAGACATTTTTGTAGGGGGCGGCTGCCCCAGAGCCAATGGGGACATGGCTCATTTTTGGTGGGGGGGGGTGGATGGAAACCCCCCCCCCCCTTGGTAGGTGCTAGGTAGGTAAAGCCTAGTGTCTCCATCTGCTTATCAGGGGAGCCTGAATAATAGTTAGGCTTGTTGCATGTGTCCAGGGTGTGGTTCATCTGGGCTGAGGGAGTGTCCCCACTGTATCCAATGGGGGAGCCTGTTGAACAGTGGAGGAAACCCAGCCAGTGACACACAGGCTTTTGTAACCATCCCAGTGGGTTGGCACAAACAGTGGTGCATCCTGAGATATGTTATAAAAGCCAAGGGCACATGTGACAGGTTGTCTTTGGGCAGGAAGCCAGGTCCCAGAAGAAGGGTGACAGTTGTCTCTCCTTCTGCTGCTGTGGATGGTGGTCACAGGCAGTCGGCCTTGTGAGCCAAGAGTGTGGAGCTGAGCCAGGGGGTCCAGTGGATGCTGACTAGTGGAGTTGGAGGCAGAGCAACCTTGGGAAAAACAGTGTCCGTGAGTACCGGGAAGCTTCCCGGGGGTCTGCCCAGGAAGGGGACCACTCCAGTGGAAAGTTAGTGGACAGGTGTCAGCACAAACAGCAAGTGAGAAAGGGGGTGCCAAGTTAGACCCTGAAGAGTAATTCAAACAGGAACACCTTTTCTATCTTCACTTTGGTGGCAAGGTGAAGCAGCGGCCTTTGCTGCACACTACAGCTAGTTCTCCTCACGATTGTGTATAGTTCATAGTTGGAGTATTCCACTCATCCCTACTTATATACCAGTTTCAAATAAAAACACAAAAAAAACAACATCCCGTGGATTGATTATTGACTGAGCCAAGGACTTTCAATGCTGTTTATCTGTTATCAGTTGCTAAGGGTAATCCAAGGGAATCCAGAAAGTGTGATTCTCAGGAGTCCTCTAGGGGGCAGAGCTACATTTGATTGCAATATTTTAGGTATAATTTTATGGATAACTCTTCATTAACATTGTTGTGTGTTTATATAATGTAAGAGTGTATATAAATGTAATCAATTTTATTTGCAGGGGTCATGAATATTATATGAACTATGTTATATCAATGTACAGGGAATTTGGATTAATTTCCCAGGATGATTGTCCTCGGATGTAGGAGTATTTTTTAAGCATATATTGGGATTGTGCATATCTCTGGGGGTTGTGACGCAAGTCGTAGCGTCTGGTTTTTTTTTTGGATAATAAATAGCAGTGGAGGGCTGCTTACAAATACTGGGATGCGGCGCCGTGTGGCCCCAACCTCAAATCAAGTCATAATGACAAAACGCATTAGAGTGGGACCATGCGGCGACCAGTGACATCAGCACACCTGCTTGAGGTAGCGGGCACTACCGCTGAAGCCAATATGGAGCAGAGTGTGTTGCCATCTTGAGATATCCGGGGGTAATCTAAATGAGATTCACACGCTTTGTTTATTTGCATGTTTGTAATTGCATTTTAAAAAGACGCATAGGTCTGTAATAAACTTTTATGTATGGGATTATGCTTTGGCACTGTGCTTTTTTTTTTGGCGAGTATTATAGCATGAGTCATAACCCCGGAAGCATTGAGGACCTGCCTGTGGGGAGATCGTAGAATAAAACCAGTGATATATGCTTCTTACTTACTGTTTGTGGTAAATGTTGCATTTAATTAACCACTTGCCGACCGCCGCAAGTACATTTACTGCGGCGGTCAGCCCCGTACAGGCAAAGTGACGTTGTACTACGTCGCTAGCCTGTGAGCCTCTAGGGGGCGAGTGCGTGCTGCCGGAGGCGCGCTCCTGCCCCCGCTCTTTCCCTAACATGTCTGTGTGTTTTACCGGCGGACCCGCGATCTCCCGGAGGAGAGGGAGAAAGGCAGGCAGCTGATGTAAACAAAGCCGCCTGTCATTCTCCCTGATCTAACTGCAGAGATCATACGATCCTGCTATGTAGGATCGTATGTCTCTGTGGTTACATCACTAGCCACACCCCTTTATAGTAAGAAGCACGCCCCTAGGGACGCACTTAACCCCTTGATCACTAATAAAGTTAACCCCTTCCCTGCCAGTGTCATTTTTACAGTAACAGTGCATATGTATAGCACTGATTACTGTAGTAATGTCACTGGTACCCCCAAAAATGTCAAAAATGTCAGTCAAGGGTCCGATCTGTCTGCCGCAATGTCGCAGTCCCGCAAAAAAAATCGCAAATCACCGCCATTACTCGTTAAATAAAAACAATAAAAATTACATAAATCTTTCCCTTAGTTAGTAAACGCAATAACTTTTGCGCAAACCAATCAAAATACGTCATTGTGATTTTTTTTACCAAACATATGTAGCAGAAAACAAATTGGCCTAAAATGTTAAAAAATTTTGATTTTTACATTTTTTTGGGGAATTTCATATAAAAAAAAGGAGAAAAATATTGTTATTTGTTCAAAATTGTCGCTCTTTTTTTTTGTTTATTGCGCAAAAAGTAAAAATCGCACAGGTGATCAAATACCACCAAAAGAAAGCTCTGTTTGTGGGAAAAAAAGGACGTCAATTTGATTTGGGTACAGCGTCGCGCGACCGCGCAATTTTTCCGTTAAAGTCACGCAGTGCCGAATCGCAAAATAGGGCCTGTCAGGAAGGGGGTAAAATCTTCCTGGGCTTAAGTGGTTAAGGGGAGGGGGGCTCACTTGTAGTGATTTTGGTGATAGACACCACGGATTGCATTGGAGTTGCTTTCCATGAATGTCACTTCTATATAGAGACTCTTTTTCACACATGTTGGACTTTTAATATTTCTAACTTTCAGTGGCAGATTGCATGAGATTATTATAGCCCCACAGGGTAGATAAAATATTGCTTTTGCCATTCGGAATATTTTGTCTTTTTACACATTTACTTGAATGCAATTCAGCAAAGTTAAGTGATGGAGCGCTGCTGATGTTGTTTTTATAGTTTTATTTGTTACTCACAATATTGAGTGTATTATAGTAGCTGCCAATTTTATTTTATTTTACAAATATAAGTAATTATTGTCATTAACTTTTAATAGGAGTTTTTGAACATATTTGAATATTAGTTAAATTTCCACCCAGGAGCGCTTTGTAGAGAGATTCAAGTGTTGAATTAAAGAGATATGGATGCACACAGCCTGGCCCAGCAGCATACTCGCAAGCCGTGTGTTGAGGGGGTATTCCAAGCAGAAGAGGAGTGAAGAGCGCTGGTGGGGGACTCTTAAAGAGGAGGCAAAGGGTTGCTCTAGGTCTGATATCCTCAAACTACGGCCCTCCAGCTGTTGTGGAACTACACGTCCCATGAGGCATTGGAAAACTCTGACATTCACAGACATGACTAGGCGTGATGGGAATTGTAGTTCCTGAACAACTGGAGGGCCATAGTTTGAAGATCCCTGCTCTAGGTAATACCCTTCCACAGAGCAGGTAAGTGTAACATTTTTGCATTTTAATTTAAAAAAAAGCTATTAAAATCACTTTTAAAGTGACCCTGTCAGGGGTTTAACCAAATTTAAATGGCATTGCCTTATAAACCAAACAGCTTTATACATACATGGCAGGTTGTTTGATGAAATATCATTTGGTAGCAGAAATGCTGGGTCCGAGCCTATTCCACACTTCTAGGTCTGTGAAATAAGTCTTTCTTTACTGGCTGCTGTCGTTTCTCCCACAGTTCCCTACAAAATTACTGTGCCCTGCAGTGACTACGGTACCAAAAGAGGAACCAACAGCAACCAGCAGCTTGACCCACTATTTGACCAGCCAAAAGACTTGAAAAGGATCTGTGTTGGCAGGCCTTGACCCTGATTTAATGGCATTGGTTTGGAATTAGTGTGAGAAGCTTCTGAGATCATCCATTTTATTGATGGGTACATTTCACCTGCAGTTTACTTCCATCTGACCTGCTTAAACCTGTAAGAAAATGCAAGATATGTTTGAAGTGACCAATGACTTTTTAACATAGGCCACAATGCTACTTTCTTTACAGGGTACTGCAATGAGCATATACAATATACAGTGCCTTGCGAAAATATTCGGCCCCCTTGAATGTTGTGACCTTTTGCCACATTTCAGGCTTCAAACATAAAGATATAAAACTGTAATTTTTTTGTGAAGAATCAACAAGTGGGACACAATCATGAAGTGGAACGAAATTTATTGGATATTTCAAACTTTAACAAATAAAAAAAATTGAAAAATTGGACGTGCAAAATTATTCAGCCCCTTTACTTTCAGTGCAGCAAACTCTCTCCAGAAGTTCGGTGAGGATCTCTGAATGATCCAATGTTGACCTAAATGACTAATGATGATAAATAGAATCCACCTGTGTGTAATCAAGTCTCCGTATAAATGCACCTGCACTGTGATAGTCTCAGAGGTCCGTTTAAAGCGCAGAGAGCATTATGAAGAACAAGGAACACACCTGGCAGGTCCGAGATACTGTTGTGGAGAAGTTTAAAGCCGGATTTGGATACAAAAAGATTTCCCAAGCTTTAAACATCCCAAGGAGCACTGTGCAAGAGATAATATTGAAATGGAAGGAATATCAGACCACTGCAAATCTACGAAGACCTGGCTGTCCCTCTAAACTTTCAGCTCATACAAGGAGAAGACTGATCAGAGATTCAGCCAAGAGGCCCATGATCACTCTGGATGAACTGCAGAGATCTACAGCTGAGGTGGGAGACTCTGTCCATAGGACAACAAGCAGTCGTATACTGCACAAATCTGGCCTTTATGGAAGAGTGGCAAGAAGAAAGCCATTTCTTAACCACTTGCCGACTGCCTAACGCAGATCTATGTCGGCGGTCAGCCCCTCACAGGCAAAGCGACGTAGGTCTACGTCGCTAGCTTGTGAGGGTCTAGGGAGCGAGCGCGCGCCGACGGAGGCGCGCTCCCGCACCCCCCCCCGCGCGTGTGTCCGCCGGTCACTCTGCGATCGTCGGGGGAGAGGGAGAAAGTCAGGCGGCTTGTGTAAACAAGCTGCCTGTCATTCTCCCCTGTGTATGAAGGATGATCACACGGTTCTACTATGTAGAACCGTTGATCACTGTTCATACATCTGAAGCCACAGCCAATCACAGTAGAAAGCACGCCCCTAGGGACACACATAGCCCCTCCCTTTCAAAAAAAGTTAACCCCTTCACTGCCAGTGTATTTTTACAGTAACAGTGCATATGTATAGCACTGATTACTGTAGAAATGTCACTGGTAACCCCAAAAGTGTCAAAAATGTCAGTCAAGGGTCCGATCTGTCCGCCGCAATGTCGCAGTACCGCAAAAAAAAATCGCAGATCACCGCCATTACGCGTTAAAAAAAACAACAAAAATGACAAAAATCTTTCCCTTTGTTAGTAAACGCGATAACGTTTGCGCAAACCAATCAAAATACACTTTTTGCGATTTTTTTTACCAAACATAGGTAGCATAAAACAAATTGGCCGAAAATGTTAAAACATTTTGATTTTTACATTTTTTTGGGGGGAATTTCATAATAAAAAAATGTTAAAAATATTGCTATTTTTGCAAAATTTACGCTCTTTTTTTGTTTATAGCGCAAAAAGTAAAAATCGCACAGGTGATCAAATACAACCAAAAGAAAGCTCTGTTTGTGGGAAAAAAAGGACGCCAAATTTGTTTAGATACAGCGTCGCAATTGTCCGTTAAAGTCACGCAGTGCCGAATCGCAAAATACCCCCTGGTCAGGAAGGGGGTAAAATCTTCCGGGGCTTAAGTGGTTAAAGATATCCATAAAAAGTGTAGATTAAAGTTTGCCACAAGCCACCTGGGAGACACACCAAACATGTGGAATAAGGTGCTTTGGTCAGATGAAACCAAAATCGAACTTTTTGGCAACAATGCAAAACGTTATGTTTGGCGTAAAAGCAACACAGCTTATCACCCTGAACACACCATCCCCACTGTCAAACATGGTGGTGGCAGCATCAGGGTTTGGGCCTGCTTTTCTTAAGCAGGTCCAGGGAAGATGGTTAAAATTGATGGAAAGATGTATGGAGCCAAATACAGGACCATTCTGGAAGAATACCTGATGGAGTCTGCAAAAGACTGGGACGGAGATTTGTCTTCCAACAAGACAATAATTCAAAACATAAATCTGCAATGGAATGGTTCACAAATAAACATATCCAGGTGTTAGAATGGCCAAGTCAAAGTCTAGACCTGAATCCAATCGAGAATCTGTGGAAAGAACTGAAAACTGCTGTTCACAAACGCTCTCCATCCAACCTCACAGAGCTCGAGCTGTTTTGCAAGGAGGAATGGGCAAAAATTTCAGTCTCTCGATGTGCAAAACTGATAGAGACATACCCCAAGCCACTTACAGCTGTAATCGCAGCAAAAGGTGGCGCTACAAAGTATTAACCTAAGGGGGCTGAATAATTTTGCACGCCCAATTTTTTAGTCTTTTATTTGTTAAAGTTTGAAATATCTAATAAATTTCGTTCCACTTCATGATTGTGTCCCACTTGTTGTTTCTTCACAAAAAATTACAGTTTTATATCTTTATGTTTGAAGCCTGAAATGTGGCAAAAGGTCGCAAAGTTCAAGGGGGCCGAATACTTTCGCAAGGCACTGTATCTTAGTAACTGCTGAAGCTGTACATCATTTTTTTCTTTTTGACTCCCAAACAAGGTAACTTGTGTTTCTAGCAATTAGATAAAACATTATGCATATGTTTGCATACATGTCAGTTTCTTTACATGAAACTGACCTCCCTTAGTAAAAATCAGCTTGGCTGTGCATAATCCATTGCTTGTGGGTTCCAATGGCCAAGGTGTTGTTAAGCCCCGTACACACGCAACTATTATCGGCCGACCGATCCTCCGTCTTTTGTCCAGAGTGGTGTTTTGTTGGTTGGGATGTGCCTAGACTGCACACGAATTTTCTCGCCCAACAAAAATCTACTTCAGAAGTGATGTCATGTGTTGGTTTGCTTTCTTTGTCTTCTCTGAGCATGCCCAGACTTGCTCATAAGATTTTTCCCTGTCGAAATCTGTACTGACTGCACGAAAATCGGCCGTGTTTTGACGGCGGACAAAAATTTTATGGCCTGCACACCAGATTTTTTTCGGCCGAAAAGTTGGAGTTGGTTGTCGGAAGCATCATACTAACAAGCCGAAAATTGGCAGATCGGTCGTCGGACGAAAATTCCCTGCCGATTTTCGACGCGTGTGTACGAGGCTTTAGTGTCATCTTTGTCAACATGAGTACTGTAAAATGACAATTAAACGGCAAGGTGGACCTCTTGTTGTTTGCAAAGTAAAATAATAAGTCCCGGTTCACACTGGTGCGATGCAGGAAACCCTGTGATTCAGTGCCGGTTCCCGCATCGCACCTGAATAGTACAGTGGTTCACACAGAGATCTGTGAACTCCTGGGGATGTCAATGTAAAAATAATGACACCCCAATAATAGTCTGCAGATCGCAGTGTGAACTGTGAAATAGTGCGAGAATCAGATCGCCTAGGTGTGAACACCCATGCAATCCCATTTCAAAAAAGGGTCCTGCACCATTTTGGTGCGAATGGGATGCGATTTCAGCCATACAGTGTGTATGGCTGAAATCGCATGTGATCTGCACAGCAATGCGGTGCAAATCTCAATGCGATGTCTGGCGTTGCACTAGTGTGAACCGGCCCTTAGTGTTCTCTAAACTGGAGTGCTGACAAATAATGACTGCAGTTTGTTCCACTGCTCTCTTATCAAAGTTTCACTGAGGTATATATTTGTGTAGGATGGTATATTGAATGATTTCTCTATTTTCAAGGTCCCAAATTACCTTTTATTGTGTGAGCACCTGTCAGCTGAGAGAATATTTCATCTTAAAATTGCTGCATGTATGACAAGAACAGAGATTCATGTTCAAGTAATGCAGCAATAAAGAATTTTCAAATTAAAAGAGATTAGCATTACAAGTTTTGTAGCGACTATGCCCTTTGACTTCTATAGTTACTTAAATCGATTTCAATGCGGTTAAAGTTATTCTATTACAGGATATATTTTTCATGTTATGTGCATTTGTTTTAACTAATGTGTAAACCTGGCCATACACTGACTTAAATTTGGCCGGTTGAGGAGGACCCAAATGAATTTCGCTCAGTATGTGGCTGTCCATGTTTGACACAGGTAGGGGTCAAGGGTTAGCATTTCATTCCTGGGCTTAGATGCTGGCTCAAAAATATAGTTGACTATACAGGGTTGGGTTTCCTTTCAAAAATTTGCACAAAATAATGACACATGATTCGGCAAAGTTTTCAATTATGAAATCATTGACAGAAAAAGAACAGTGAATATACACTTATTAGGAGTTTTGTAGTACTGTATGTGACCTAGATTAAACTTTGTAATCTACTTCACGCAAAATCACATACCTGTGCATCATTTTGTTGAAATGGTTGTACCAGGGTGACGCCTGCAGTTGCAGGCATCACCCGATACCGTTTTTTAGAGCCAAAGGTCGGCTTTCTTGTGATAACAACTGATGGGGCTAATCAGCCACTCGGTTGTTATTACAAGCAGCGGGAGGGGATGTCTCCGCCTCCGGCCCGGGTCCCATTGGGGTCTCCGCCGGCTGGCCAGAAACCAGAACAAAGCTGGGAATATCGGCTTTAATCAAGTCTCTGATATAGTAACCCGGAAGCCACGTCCGGTTTACTCAGCACTGAAGTGTTTTTTTTCCCAAAAAATTGCGTTTGAAAGATTGCTGCGCAAATACAGTGTGACATAAAATATTGCAGCATCCGCCATTTTATTCTCTAGGGTCTCTGCTAAAAAAAATATATGTAATGTTTGGGGGTTCTAAGTAATTTTCTAGCAAAAAATTGGGATTTTTGACTTGCCATAAAATCAATTTCTCTGATGTTCATTGATAGACAAAGCTCCTGTCCTTCTTGACTATTGGGATATACTGCCCCCTACAGGAGTAGGACACTAGGCAGAAAAAAAACTTCTGGTTACACCCATGGGCAGTTCTAGGGGGTATACTCCCTCTCCCTGCTAAAGTCACTTAGTTTTGTTACAAGCAGTGTCACGAGAATTATAACTCCACAGAGGGATGGGTGCTGTGCCCGTCTATGAACATCAGAGAAATGTATTTTACACTAAGTCAAAAATCCCATTTTCTCTTTCGTTCATTGATAGACACAGCTCCTGTCATTCTTGATTATTGTGATGTTCCAAAGCAGTGCTAAACATAAGGGGTGGGAAACAGCAAAAAAAATCCCAAGGCTAAACATTAGCCAACCAGGCAACAGGGGCTCAACCAAAACGACTGGAGCCCACCTGACAAAAACAATACTCCCTCAAAGAGGATCCGGCCCTCTTAAACAGCAGCCTGGAAAACCTTGTGGTCAAAGGAAGCATCCGCAGAAGACAAGTCCACTTTATAAAACTTTGTAAAAGTGTGCATCGACGACCAGGTGGCCGCTTTGCAAACCTGAGTCACTGATGCCTGATGACGGAAGGCCCAGGAGGCACTAAGCGCCCTAGTAAAGTGCCCCTTGACAGGGAAAGGAGGAACATGACCCCTGATGGAATAGGCCTGAACCACCGTCTGTCTGATCCATTTAGAAATGGTCGCAGAGGAAGCGGACAACCCTTTTCAAGATCCGCACGTGAGCACAAATAGAGGGTCTGACTTCCTGAAAGACTCCCTAGCTGCCAGGTACACCCTAATTGCCCGGACCACATCCAAGGCATGCAAGGCTTTTTCCTTCAGATATCAAGCAAAATTGGTGCAGCGCAAATCCTCTAACTAATAATAATAATGATGAGAAGAACTAAAGGTCCCAAAAGATGGAAAAATCAGTCCTTAAGTCCAATCTGTGTTGAAAGATGATGTAGAAAATAACGGCTCCACACAGTGAACTCCCTCCACCAGATAGCACACATATGCCCTCACCTCATATTTTGACCACTGTTTCACCAGAGGTATAAAATCGCGATGAATATCACATTAAACAATCGGCTTCAGGTTCACGAACATACATCTTAGGGTAATTCAGGACCAGGTAACACTCATGGACATATGCCCCAGGTAATGATATTCACAGGTGTTCCAAGGGATATGGACATGAAAAGAGAAACGGGAGCCTCTAAGTGCAGACTGCTAATGCTATACGATTTTAATAGAAGAAATGCACTTACATTGAGGAAGACATAAAAAGGCACATCAGTAAAACTCAGCGTTGTGGGCTCTACAAGCTGCCACAAAAGCTCGAGGCAATGACAGCAGCAGCGGGTGACGTCAATCGGATGCGACTCCACCACCCGTCCCACGGAGGGAGGGGCCGTTTCAACATACTCCCAGAGGAAAAAGAGGACTAGAGGGAGGAGATCAAGAAGACGTATCCAACAGAAAAAGATCCCGTTAGGTGCTGGGATCTTTAATATAAGTGGTTCGGATTTATCTAGGGAAGAACTTAAAGTCCTTGATAAAGGACTGAAGTTCGCTCCTGTCAAAAATCTGGATAAATTCCACACTTTTATTAATGTTCAGAAGTTCGTTAGGACTCTCAACATTAAGAAGTATTTCTTGAGTAAATCAGGTGAAAGATCTGCATTACAACAAAGAGGGAATCACTCCAATCTCTCTAATAAATCTATTTTTAATACGCCTGTGAAAGATAATAAACATCTTGTCGTCTTCAAAAATATGGTTACCAGAGATCTTAAAGATCTAAAAGTCAGAAAGGTGAATGATCCGGTGTACATCAAACGCGGTATTAAGTCCCTCGAGCAAAAGCGGGATCTTGTGATCCGCCCTGCCGATAAGGGGGGCGGTTTAGTAGTCATGTCTAAGTCCTACTACAAGGAGGAAATGGGACGGCTGGTGGGAGACCGGGACACGTATTTGCCCCTTACTAAAGATCCGGTCTTTGAATATCAAAAGGAGTTAGATGTGCTTATTAAAAGAGGAAAGGATCTTGATATTCTCAATAAAAAGGAATCATTGTTCCTTGATCCAGTGTCTTGTCATACCCCTATCATTTACTTTCTCCCTAAGGTACACAAGGATGCCTTGCAACCTCCTGGGAGGCCTATCGTAAATGGTATTCGGTCAGTGTCTGCACGTTTGGGTCAATATATTGACCATTTTTTGAAACCTTTAGTGAGTGACACTAAAGCATATTTACGAGACACCAGACACATTATACAGATCCTTGAGAAGACAACCATTCAGTCGGAATTTATCCTAGTGACCGCAGACGTGGGGTCCCTTTACACGATTAAAGGGCATGAGGATGCTGTGACCTCAGTTCGTTGGGCACTTGAGACTTCTCCATTGAGTAACGAGCATCGCTCCTATCTTTTGGAGTGTCTTGATTTTTGCCTTCAGAAGAATTATTTCTGGTACGACCATCGCTTCTTCCTTCAACGGAAGGGAGTCGCGATGGGAGCCCGCTGTGCTCCTAGTGTGGCCAATCTGTTCATGTCCCACTGGGAGGATTCTATGGTGTTCCATCAATGCCCGAAGGGGCTCATTTGTTACCACAGGTACATAGATGATGTGTTCCTTATTTGGCAAGGCAGCTCTGAAAGTCTCAATACATTCATGGAACGTTTGAATTCCAATAACATGAACATTGTTCTTTCTTGGAACATTGATCCCGACAAAATTGTGGTTTTGGACCTAGAGGTTTACAGAGAGGATAATGCTATCAGGACACGCTGCCATTTCAAACCAACGGATAGGAATGGTTACATTCCGTTGAGTATCTGTCATCACAGATTGTGGCTTTGCAATATCCAGAGGGGACAGTGTAACGTTCATGCGTTTTTGTTAGTGGATGGATTTACAGCTGCAGAATTATTACACTCAGTAGCCTTGTAGAGATTCTGTTGAACAAACATATCCAACTCTCAGGACTTCATCACCGTGCACAGCCTGTTATATACCATATATATATTAATTAGATGTTTAATGGAGGGATAGAATATATGAGGATGTATAGATGAGAGACAGGCTATTGTATGGTGAGCACTAGAAGTAGTATTAGGAGAGTTGCAGGTGATGGTAAAGCAGATAGGTTCTGATGTCAAGTATAGTGCAGATGGTAAGAGGACACAGATGGAGTATACTTAGACAGAGTAACCTAGTGCAAGGATAGTTGAAGGTAGTCCCAAGAGCTAACAGTCTATGCAGATGATAGTGAATAGATAGATACAGATAGTCTTGGTAATTGCAGTAGATGACAGTAGGAGATTGGTTAGTAAGAATCCCCCGTGGGGTACTTATCACTTAGTTAGGTTAGTAGTAACAGTGTCCATAGGAGAGAGGTGATCCCGTAGCGAGATACGGATCACCAGCGAGGTTCCGGCTTCAGTTCAGCAAGGGAGAATGTCAGCAGCTCCGACTTCACAGGAGTAGGTGCGGTGAACATGTGGTTTGAACGAGCGATGAGTGAGAGCAAGCCGGCGATTGAAATAGCCGCTCATAGCGGCGCTCGGCAATAATGTCATCCGGTCTTAAAGGTATATGCGTCTCTTGTTACACAAGATGGGACGCAATTAGCAGAGGAGAAATATGGAGACAAGGGTACCAGAGGTACCAGAACATTACAGACAGTTTGTCCGATTAAGGAGAAACTGTTCCTCGGAAGTGGATTATTTATCACAATCTGCACAGTTATCTACCAAGTTTGTGCAGAAGGGGTACGACAAAGCTGCTCTCGATAAAGAAATTATCAGAGTGGCGGGTATGGATAGGGGTGCCCTTGTCTCTGATCCATCTAGGAAAAAAGAAACAGGTCAAGATTTCAGGATGATTTGGACTATAGTGTCCAACACAAACAAACAATTTGAAAAAATAGTGGCCAAACACTGGGACATTTTGTTGAAAGATAGGGATCTGGGTCCAGTATTACCTCCTCGTCACCACTTCATTTATAGGAAGGCCAGAACTTTGAGAGATGTATTGGCTCCTGGAGTGGTGGACCCTCCAGTGGTTAAAGAAAATAAATTATTCACCTTCCTTTCAGGCTTTTATGCTTGTGGTCGGTGCCGAGCTTGTACGCATTCCAAGTGTAATGTGAAAAAGCGGAAGGAATTCTCGGCATCCACCACTAATAAGGTCTATCCAATACGTGAATTGATCACATACCAGACACAGGGGGTTGTCTACATGCTGGAGTGCGATTGTGGCCTCCAGTATGTTGGCAGAACTTCCAGGGCCTTGCATGTCCGTATTGGCGAACATGTTAGTAACATTAAAAAAGGCCTCAAAACCCACAGTGTGTCTAAACATTTTAGGATAGCACACAACCGTGATCCTAGGGGTCTGCGCTTTTGGGGTACAGAGAGGGTGAACAGACACTGGAGAGGAGGACATTATATCAGATTCCTGAGCCAGAGGGAATCGTACTGGATACATGAGACTAGAGTTTCCTTTCAGTCTGGCCTGAATGTGGAATTCGACCTTAATTGTTTTATTTCCGACAGATAATGTACTCCTTTTTTATTGATAATATTTTATGATTTTAGTGTATTTTAATATCATATATATATATATATATATATATATATATATATATATATATATATATATATATATATATTTTTTTTTTACCTTTTATTGCAATTATTGGTGTTTTATACATTTTCATATTAATTAAGTATGCTATTCACTGTTTTAGTGTGTTTACATATATTGCTAGTGTTTATGCATGTTTACAAATTTATGTAATTTATGTTTTTTATTACAACAGCAGTTAATGTCAAGGGTTTATTAATTCATTCTTTATATTTTGATCATTGGAATCATTCTAAATTGATCATGAGATGTTTTATTTTTATGAGGCCTGTTGGTCCTTATGGTATTTACTTTGGAGGATGTAATGTTTAAAATAACCACTAGATGTCCCCATCAGTGTGTTGCTTACGTCCTTCCTTATGATTTCTATTTTGGAGAATGTAATGTTTAAAAAAAACACTAGATGTCCCCATCAGTGTGTTGCTTACGTCCTTCCGATCACATGAGCAGCGTTTTGTTATTTAACTACTATGGTGACCGACTGACTCCACCCCCGCTGACGAAGTCCCGTTGGACGTAACGCCGCGTAAAAAACGGGAGGTGGAGTCGCATCCGATTGACGTCACCCGCTGCTGCTGCCGTTGCCTCGAGCTTTTGTGGCGGCTTGTAGAGCCCACAACGCTGAGTTTTACTGATGTGCCTTTTTATGTCTTCCTCAATGTAAGTGCATTTCTTCTATTAAAATCGTATAGCATTAGCAGTCTGCACTTAGAGGCTCCCGTTTCTCTTTTCATGTCCATATCCCTTGGAACACCTGTGAATATCATTACCTGGGGCATATGTCCATGAGCGTTACCTGGTCCTGAATTACCCTAAGATGTATGTTCGTGAACCTGAAGCCGATTGTTTGATGTGATATTCATTTATATTTTTGACCTCTGGTGAAACAGTGGTCAAAATATGAGGTGAGGGCATATGTGTGCTATCTGGTGGAGGGAGTTCACTGTGTGGAGCCGTTATTTTCTACATCATCTTTCATCTTTTCATCTTTTGGGACCTTTAGTTCTTCTCATCATTAATATTAGTTAGAGGATTTGCGCTGCACCAATTTTGCTTTATATATTTTTCTGGGATTTCTGCTGTGTGTCCTGGGTCGGTGTTCAGCTGACATTTCCATTCATATTGAGTTACACTTACCTGTCTGCGCTGATTTTTTTTTGTTTATATATTTTCCTTCAGATGTTTAGGCCTGGAACACAGGGAAGACAACACAATATCTTCATTCAAATGAAAATCAGAGACAACCTTTGGAAGGAAAGACGGACAGCCGCCACCTGCCCCGTGATGGTACTCAAGTCCAACTTCTTCCCCCGCGTTGAAGGAAGGTTAAGATCCGAGCCACCGAGAAGGAGAGAGGATGAACCCCAAAAGACTCACACCACGCAATGTACGTCTTCCACGTACGATGGTAGATCTTCCTCGAAGATTTCCTTGCTTTTAACAACATCGGAATCACCGACTCAGACAAACCTCAATCCTTTAGCACCTGCCGTTCAACAGCCAAGCCATCAAAGCCAGCGACTGTAAAGCAGAATGAAAGATCGGTCCTTGGGACAGCAGATCCTCCCTGAGAGGAAGCTTCCAAGGAACGTCAAGGTCAATCCGGGGCCACTAAGATGAATGGAAACCCTTCTGCCTCGATCCTGCGTAGGAGTCTGGGCAGAAGCTTGAGAGGAGGGAAGGCATCAGATGATATTGACCCCACTGAGCTACCAGCACATCTGGGGGGTCCGCCAGTGGATCCCTTGACCAAGCCACAAACCTCTGCACCTTTCTGTTGAGCTGAGACACCAACAGATCTACCTCAGGTGTACCCCACCGGAGACACAGCCGATGAAACACCAAATTCTCCACCAGAGCAGAGGGAGACTCCGCTCACCGAAGGAGATCGTCCAAGTAGCCCAGTACCGCAATCCCCTATTGGCGTAGCAAAGGCTAGCACAGGGGCGAACACTTTTTGGAAGACCCCAGGAGCGGAGGCGAGACCAAAGGTTAACGCCACAAACTAATAATGATCTTCTCCCAGCGCAAAGCAGAGAAAATGCTGGTGACTGGCACATATTGGAATGTGAAGGTAAGCATCCTTGATATCTTTAGAGGTGAGGAAATATCCCGGACGCAGGGATGCCACCACTTTTCAAATAGACTCCATTCTGAACTTCTGTACCCGCACAAAGCAGTTAAGCGCCTTGGGGTCCAGGATTGGACGCACTTTGCCTTCTTTCCTGGGGACTGTGAACAGGTTTGAGTAAAAACCCTGAAAACGTTCCAAAGTCGGAACCTGGGCAATCACCTCTTGAAGGAACAGGTCTCGTACCACCCCAAACAGACCCTGTAACAGGTCTGGGGACAGGCACAGGTTGGAAGGAAAAAACCTTGCCGAGGGACAAGAGTGAAACTCAATCTTGTAGCTGGAATGAATGACTTTAAGGACCCACTTGTCTTGTTCCAGGGAGTCCACGGGTCCGGAGACCAGCAAAGAGGTCCCCCCTACTCTGATACGGGTAAGGGCGCACCTTCATGCAGAAGGAGCCTTGTCTGCAAAAGCCCACTCTCAGCTTGCCAGACCAGGTTAATTTGGATCCGCCAGAAGAGGCCCTGAAAGGCTTAGAGCCCTTATCAGTCAACCCAAAACTAAAAAACTTCCTATGAGCCAAGAAGGAAGGTCCACGTCTATGACGAGGTTCCTTGCCCTTAGTAGCTTGTGGAAGAAAGGTACTCTTCCCCCCCTGTGAGACCTTTAATGATGTCATCCAGGGTAGCTCCAAACAGGCGATATCCTTGAAAGGGAAGATCAATCAAGGCCTTTTTAGAAGTCTGGTCTGCAGACCAGAATTTGAGCCAAAAGACCACTGAACCATCAGAGAAGCCGTATCCAAAGAGGCATCACAGATGAACTGCAGCCCCTGGACCAGCTGGTCCGCCAGCTAAGCAAAGGCAGGGGGGAGCTGTTCTCCCTCTAGGTCACGGCATAGGAGCTTAGCCCACTCGGTCAGAGAGTTTACGACACCAGGGCAACGGTAAAAACCAGCTAAGGTGTACATAGTGCGAGCCACAGCCTCCGCCTTCCGGTTGTAATGTTCCGGTACCTTTGGTACCCTAAATTACTCTTTTCACAAGTGTATGCGCCCCACCATTCTCTTTTGGAAAGGTGCGCATACACCTTTAAGACTGAAGCTGTCATCACTCAGCGCCGGACTAGATGGCTATTTAAAGCGCCGGTTCTCACTCACATGTGTTCGTTCAAACACCCTTGCCTGGATGCTAACTTGGCTTGAAGCTTTCGTGCTTGCAAGCATACCTCGCTGACGCAACCTCGCTGCGCTGATCCCTGCATCCCGCTTCCGGATCATCCGCTCCTCCTGAACCAACCTTCGGCTGTATTGCTATTAGTGCTAAGTACCCCGCAGGGGAACCCTCTATAAACTTATACTAAGCTTACACTATCTAGCTCTGCATAGTAAAGACTATTTATCACATCTGCATATCTAGATTGCTAGCTCTTAAGACTACTGCTACTTATTCCTGCACTGGGTTGATCACTCTTGTATGTCCACCTGCTACTCTGTCATCTGCTACCATACATGATTGCTAAACCTACCTGCATCCTCTGCTACTGTCTTACCTTCAAGTGTCTGTCACCTACCACCTCCACTCAACCTGTCTCTTAAATCTTCATCACTGTGTTACTACATACATAAAGTCACTCTAGGAAACCAGCTTGTTGAGTGTGTGTATTTACTAGCTGAATTAAGACCTTCCACACATGATGAGTCATTGAGGTTGGGAATGGTATCTCAGCATCTCTCTTACATGACTACTGAAGTGGAATATTTCTGCAGCTGAAAATCCACACCATACATGAAACGCAGGAGCGTTACACCGGTCAGCCGAGTCCTTAAAGGCCAGGAACTCTTCAACCGGAATCAAGTTTGCCTTGTTTAACCTGGAAACCGGGGAGTCCACCACCAGTGGGACATGCCCCTTCTTAAGAAGGGACTCCTCATAGGGGTAACACCACGGGGATGCTTTGGTCGTCCACACTCTTTAGCGACAATTCTGTAAAAAATAGGCAGAGAAAGGAAACACCTTTGCGAGTTCTGGATGTCTTGTGAGTGCCAAAGGGTACCTGCGCCTCTGTCGCAGCTTTAGCTGCGTCCTCCTTCTTCAGGGTCTCATGCACAGATACAATCAGTGCATCCACCAGCGTCCTTTCATGCACGGTTGCAGATGTGGAGAAATCATCCTCACTATCAGAGGATTCCAGGTGCATGGTTGCAGACCCAGAAGGATGACACACATCCACGGTGGCCGAATCAGATTCAGGATCTGATGAGGCAGGGGGTGCTTTTTGCTAGCCCATCAGCTGCAAGCCACCTCCACCCGGGACACAAGGG
>NC_138768.1:519437648-519545148 GCF_965119305.1 Pelophylax lessonae
CCTTCTTCCACATGGTTTCTTTGTCCCCCACATGGCTTCTCGAAAACTGGACTTCTTATGGCTTTCTTTGAACAATGGCTTTCTCCTTGCCACCGATGCATAAAGGCCAGATTTGTTGAGTGCACAGCTAATAGTTGTCCTGTAGACAGATTCTCCCACCTGAGCTGTGGATCTCTGCAGCTTCTCCAGAGTTGCCATGGGCCTCTTAGCTGCTTCTCTGAAAAGCTCCTAAATGCTTTGGACACTTTTACAAGCGTCAGGCATTTTTTTTCTGCAAAAACGCTGCTGGCTTCTGGGAGAAACATCCTGTGTGCATGAGGCCTAAATGCATAGCTGACATTGCAGATCTGATGTTAATAAAACATTACATTTGTACATAGTTTTTTGAAGATGAAGAAAGGGAAATGTCTCCCGTGGGACGTTAATGCAGCAAAACATCAAAAACATATAAACAGCAATGTTTATTATACAAAATGTATTAAAAACCATTAAGATCAAATTAACATTCTGGTTACGCAAAAACATTTCCAACAATAGTGTACCCGTATAATGAGGGCATCCACCAGTACATATACAATGTATTATGCCACAATTTTCCATCACGTTTCGATTGTTACACAATAATCATCATGGGAGAAAAAGGTACCTGCATGAAGGAAATTAAAAAACGATCGGGATAACAAATTTGACTTACATCGCTACATTTTTTTTACAAAATCAATGGTTAATTACAAAACAATCAATCAGCGACGTACACAATCAACCAGAAATAGATCATAAGAATCATTCAATATTGGCCTTAATGGAATCCTAGGCCTAATTGGACCCAGATCGGCTCTCACAGCACAGACTACTTAGCCATACCTCCCAGCTTTTTGAAATACGAACGAGGGACACCTTTTAACAAAAGTATGTAGAGATAGGACACATATGCCCGCCACGCCCCTAAAGGAGAACCTTTTAAAAAAAAATATTGGTTAGACCCACAAGTGTTTTTTTTTTGTTTTTTTTTTTACTACTACTGTTCCTTTATGCGAGTTTTTTAAATTCACAAATGCAGCAATTTAGAAATTGGATGAAAGGTTTAGTCCCGGGAAACACTATCTGAAAGATAAATAGTGCATTTTATTTACAACTATATAGATCAGACCAAAATGAGGGACAAATGAGGACGAAGGAGAGACAGAGGGACTTTGTTCCAAATCAGGGACAGTCGCTGAAAATCAGTTAGGAGCTATGATTTAGCTGGGAGCGGGAGAGAGAGACTGACCACACAGCTGGATGACGGACACACTTAAACTGACCACGGTATCATGGATCAGCAGCTATTATTACTGTGGTCAGCACACCTAGGGGACATGGGAACAGGCAGAATCAACCAGCTATTTTACAACATAGAATGGGATAAATGACACTGCAGAATCACTGTGCTGAGTATCAAACTTTAAAAGGAACAGGATCATTATTTTATTTTTTTATTTTTAAGGTATACAACTGCTTTAAAGTCCCATGGGAGACGTTTTCTTTTCTGCATTTACCTAAGGGGAGCGCCAGCATCTGACTTATGAGGTCCCACCCATTTTTCCACTATAGTTTGTTAAAGATTGGATGTATACTGTTTTGTCAATTAATACATTTATGTATATGATGAAAAGCTTCTGTCTTAATCCTGATGAAGTTGATTGAAAGTTTAACAAATTGGGCCTCATTTACATGTGTGGGAAAGGGGGCTTTAAAAAACGCTACCCCATATCCTTTGCATTTATGGTGGCAGAGAGTTTGCCCCCTAAGGGGTTAATATAGCGCTTGCTAATTTTACTAACAGGGGTGAGCAATTTCTTGTTCACACACCTGAGTATTAGGTATTAGTTGTGGGGGAATATTGCTATTCCCTGAAAAGTGATGGCAGGTGTAATAAAGTGCAAATGCTAAATGAACAAATTAGCTCAATCAATGAGTGTGCAACCGAGGTGATAACAATTAAATATGTGCAACTCTAAAAATAGCTGAAGTGATATCAAAATGAATAAGTGCAGATCGTTTAGTAAAAAATGTGCCAGATCCTCCAAAAAAACGCATCACTTTTTTTGATGAAAGGATTCTTCTCTTGCGGTAGATGCAAAGTATGTAAAACTATAAAAAATCGTAAATGAAGAATAAATAATTTCCAGTCAAATACCACAAAAAAGAGTTATAACATCAAAAAATTGATTACATGTGAAAGCACCCATGTGACTTATTTATTAACCTGTCCCTGTGGATTGCAATATGTGGGAAGAACGACCAGAAAATTAAGAATCAGAATAGGGGGGCATATTGATAATATCACAAAAGGTTTTAAAAATCATAGTGTTTCGAATCATTTTAGACTAAAGCATAATCAAGATCCGACCCTTTTATCAGTATGCGGGATTGACAGGATAGAATATGACTGGCGGGGAAGGAATATGAGAATAGCTGTGTCCCAAAATGAGTCCAGATGGATCTATGCACTTTTCACTTTACATAGTTTTACTTGTTAATATCCCGGTTTGCACATTTATTTATTTTACCTTTTGCAATATATTTATATATTTATAGTGTTGCACTTATTCATTTTGATATCACTTCAGCTATTTTTAGAGTTGCACATATTTATTTGTTATCACCTCGGTTGCACACTCATTGATTGAGCTAATTTGTTCATTTAGCATTTGCACTTTATTACACCTGCCATCACTTTTCAGGGAATAGCAATATTCCCCCACAACTAATACCTAATACTCAGGTGTGTGAACAAGAAATTGCTCACCCCCGTTAGTAAAATTAGCAAGCGCTATATTAACCCCTTAGGGGGCAAACTCTCTACTTATAATTTTATAACTATAGCAGCTGCTCTACAACGTTTATCACATAACACCATATATTAATTTATTTATTTATCTATCTATCATCACTATATATCCTACGTTTATATTTTAACCTAGGCCTTTTCAGAGGCGCGAGGATATATACCCTATAGTATATATTACATTCCATTTATGGTGGCAGCTTGATCCAGAAGAGGCGATCCCTCATAACACATTTTAAGTTATGCTGATTTTGTTATTGCAGGTGTTCTGATCAGGTCCCCCCCTGCACCTTATGTTATGTTATCTATGCTGTATTTTCTGATGGTTCAGGGCCTTTCTTGGGGTCCCATCATATATTATCCATCTAATGTGTTTTTCTGCTCTATGGCTGCTGAATGCTTTAAATCAGGGGTGTAAAAAATACGGCCCTCTAGCTGTTGCGGAACTACACATCCCATGAGGCAGTGTAAATCTGACATTCACAGACATAACTAGGCATGATGGGAATTGTAGTTTCTGAACAGCTGGAGGGCCATAGTTTGGACACCCCTGCTTTAAATAAAGAATTTGCACAAAAAAAAGCGCTCCCCCTTAGCTGCAAATAAGGCACAAGAGCGATGCATCGCATCGGGTAAGGCAAAAATAATCATCACTGTCGCTTTTAATAGAGCCTGCTGAATGTGACCCTTTTAACAAACAGGGGGCATCCTGTAACTGTGGGCAATGCCCTCATCTGCTCCACCCTAATGCTGGGTTTATGGGGGAAAAACAGGTGATGAGATGAAGATACAACGGGGTAGCTTTACTAAAACTGGACCAATCAGAATCTGGTGCTGCTGTGTGTGGTAGCCAATCAGCTTCTAATTTCAGCTTGTTCAATTAAGCTTTGACAATAGAAGCTGATTGGTTACTATGCAGAGCTGTACCAGATTTTGCATGTTCCAGTTTTAGTAAATCCCCCATTGACTCCTCACCGCCTCTAAAATGCCCTCTGAAGAGCAATAAGAATGTGGATTGCTCTTTAGAGGGTTTTATTAGTGTAAGCTAGTTTTTATACAGGGTAGGGGTAGAGTTTGAAGGAGGGGTTTGTATATATAATCTTTTAACATTTGTCTTTTTTTATTTTTTTTTGATCAACCTTTGTACAATATAACTAAAGCTTTTTAAAATATTATACTTCATCTTTGATTCATGTGGTGTAGTGTAAAATTTGCATAACAGGGGCTCCAACACAGCACAATGTTCAAGAGCCAATTCAAAATGGAACGGCTGGTGCCTTTAGCTACTTGAATAGCCATGCGCACACAGGGCGCTCTAGTGGCACCATTTTCGAATTGACACTTGCACAGTGTGACAGATTATGTCCTACACACTAGGGTGCCCAGCTTCCAAGAACAGACCCTCACACTGGGGACAATCCCCAAGAAACGGGGAGGAATGGTAACCTTAACATACAATGGTCTTACGATGCAAAGCACTGTTCCTTTCAAAAGAACATGTACAATACACATAAAAGCAGAATGAAGCAATTGTACTTTAACCATTATTTGTATTACAAATACTTACCTCTGTTGGAATGCCTGAGGAAGCAGACTGTTAATCTAGGAAACACGTTGAAATACATTTTCTTATTTTTTTTTTTTTTTTTTTTTATAATTTAAACAAGTGGGGGAGGCTGGATCAGTTACAGGAATTTAAAATCCAACATAAAAAGAATATCAAAATATCCACTCATGGTCTCCCATGCACCCAGCACTGCATGGTGGGAGGCAGAATGGAGTCTATAGGTGTGCCTATAAGGATCAGGTTTCTATAGAACAATGGCAGGCAAGAACACAAAGTCCTTGCTTGGTAGTTTGAGGAGGGATGTTGGGTTATTGGTTTGCGTTGGCATGGTGACAGATTTACTTTAATGTATAACTAAAGGCATTTTATATTTGGATAAAAGTGGTGAAGAGTAAGAACCACTGAAAGATTTTAAGCTGTCTCTGTCCTATTAGAGAGATTCACTTTCTAACTGTCATGATCATAAATATTATTGGGAAAGAAAGTTAGTAAATCTAAAAAATGTCATCTGCCACCAGAACAGGACAAGAGGGGAAATCTTCTAATTGGGAAACTTGTCATACGACAACAGGAGATATAGGTCTCACATTGGAAAGATATCCTCATTTTGTTTTTATTACAGGACAGGAAGTAAAAAGGATTCTCCTTATGAGACACAGAGGGCAAAGCAGCCCGGATCCCCCTCTTCTGGGCTCCCCTGCCGGTGCTCCTGGCACCTCTTCTCTGAATGCTCCCATAGGAAGCCGCTTCCTATTGTGGCACACCTGTGGGCTTCATCCCCCCACTCCCTCTTCACAGGATTTGACTGACAGTATTGGGAACCAATGGCTCCCGCTGCCCTCAGTGAAGCCTGTGAGAGTTGCTTCAGATGGGCACGGTACTTGATCGAGTGAGGGCTCAGTATAAAGAGGGGGGGGGAGGGGAGTGTACAAAACTAATACCCAGACATTTTTTTAACTTAATGCAGAGAATGCATTAAGGTAAAAAATGTTTAGGCTTTAGAACCACTAAGGATTCTTATTTTTTTTTTTTTTTTCTCTAAACTAGGAACAGTAGCATCGGTTATTGGCAACTCACACGCTAATATTTTCAGAATAAAGATTAATTTGTACAAAGAACAGAACAGACTACAAATCTTGTTTAGTTAATTAAGCTTAATTTACCACATGGATGACGTTGCCCTCCAATGCGCAGTTATACAATTATATTTCTATGGAATCAGATCTTGATAAATATTGCATCCAATTAATCAAGTACTTGATGACTAACTAATCTGCCTTTCTTCATCTAAATCCTAAAGCAGGGTATTTGGATAAGATGCTATTTACTATAGAAGGGTTAACAGCATGCATTCACATGCTCACACTAGGAAAGAGTTCAGCACTGATTCTGATGTTAGCACAGCTTCAATCTAATAAGCAAGCAAGTCACGAGAGAGAGAGAGAGGACGCCTTAAAAAACAATGCTACATCTTTCTGCCCCCCCCCCCCCCCAATACTCCTTTAGGGCGCAGGAGATTTCCTTCTGTGAATCTGGTTCTTTAATCTCAGAAGTCTTTGACAACCTGTCTGCTCAGTTCCTTTTCAGACATTTGCTAATGGTGCATTAACCTTGGCGGCTGACTACAAATTATTTGAACCTCCTGAAAAGGTTTAATGGAGGCATTAGGGAAAGGCTTAGAGAACAAACAGAACTTTGGACAGGAAACAGTAGCTAGAACAGTAAACCGGTCATAAAATCATACAGATGCAATGTAACACTGCTATTTCGAAGGATGACACTCTAAACATGTTGCACCCATGCATGCGATACATGATCTGTAGTCATATTAGAAGAGATTGCATATATGAAGTCAATATGACCTTCTTTGCAGCTAGAACCCGGCCAAAATTTGGCTTAAAAGAGGAATTAGAAAAGTTATAATTTACTTGACAATCAATTTTATTCCGCCTACACAAGACATGTTTATATGCAATGACTGTATTCAGCGAATTATTGTGGTTTCCATCTGACGTTTCTTTACTGGGGTTCGCCTAAGAATCAGAAACAATAGTGAAAGATGTGGCTTGAAAAACAATTCTTCACCATAACCAGTAAAATCCTAGACACCAGCATCATAATTTGGCTGACAGAAGCCTGCTGCTGAAGAATGCATAGTACATTGCTGCCATCTTGTGTCTGCCAATGCAACTTTACATCGATATTTCCAAAAAACAGAGAGTGAGACTGCTTTTTAAAAAAACAAAATCCAACTAAAAAAGTTAGGATGGAGAAACCAAAGCTGCTTTAAATACAATGTTTGCCTTGTACGGGTCACAAAGCACCTGATCCTCTGACTAGCTCTTTTGGTTAAATAACAGCTATGCCAGCATTTTTCTTTTATTTATTAAAAATATTTTCCAAAAAAGGAAACATTCCAGGTAAATTACATTTTTGCATGGTAGGCCCTTAAACCAAACCCTGCAATGAGAAAAAGGTGCTAATGTTGACCTCCCCTCCTGGAAATGCAATTTTTCTGGCTGTTTCATTCATTTACTTTATTGCTTTGGGAAACTGACCCAAGCATGAAAATAACAGTTGGACGTCACTGGCTTCATGCTTGCTATTGGCTTGGGATTTTGAAATCATTTTTTTTAGCAACTGGCAACTAGACCAGTAACATTTTTTAGAAGGCAGTTAGCAATGGAGCTACAGACAAAATTGGATTTTTGTCTTACCGGAAAATCCTTTTCTCTGAAGTCCATTGGCGGACGCAGTCTTCTGATCTTCATATCAGTATTATGCTGCCCCCTACAGGAGTAGGACACTAGGCAGAAAAAAGTTCTGGACTACACCTATGGGCAGTCCCAGGGGGTATACCCTCTCTCTTCCTGCTATAGGATGTCAGTTTTGTATCAAAGCAGTGTCAGAGAAAATAATACCAACCCAACTCAAAATAGAGGGGCGGGTACTGCGTCCGTTAATGAACTTCAGAGAAAAGGATCTTACGGTAAGAAAAAAAATAAAATTTTCTCTATCGTTCATTGACGGACGCAGTCTTCTGATTTTCATATCAGTAGGGATGTCCCAAAGCAGTACAATAAAATGAGGGGTGGGAACCGCAGAAAAATAAGTCCCCAAGACTAAACCATAGCCAACCAGGCAACATAGGACTCATCAGAACAACAAGATGAGGCCCACCAGAAAAAATGTAAACACCCTCAAGGGAGACTAAGAAACCCCTTTAACCAGCAGCCTGTAAAACTTTACAGCCAAAAGAGGCATCTACAGATGCCAGCACATCCCCCTTATAAAATTTTGTGAAGGTATGAACAGATGACCTGGTAGCCACCTTGCAAACCTTAAGCACAGATGCCAGATAGCAAAAAAGCCCAGGAAGCACTAAGCGCCCAAGTAGAATGCACCTTAACAGGGAAAGGAGGAACCTGACCCTTAGTTGAATAAGCCTGCACCACTGTCCATCTGATCCATCTGGAAATAGTCGCAGAAGACGCAGGCAGCCCTTTCTTTGGGCCATCCGTGAGTGCAAAGAGTGAATCTGACTTCTGAAAAGACTCAGTAGTCGCCAAGTACATCCTGATTGCCCGAACCACATTCAAAGTATACAGTGCAAATTCCTTAGGATGTTTTGGCTTAGGACACAAAGAGGGTAACACAATGTCCTCATTTAAGTGAAAACTGGAAACCACCTTTGGAAGGACAGACGGATCCGGACAAAGTACCACTTTATCCCTGTGAACCACCATATAGGGATAACTACAGGACAACGCCGCCAGTTCTGACACCTTGCACGCAGAAGTGATAGCCACCAAGGCCACCTTCTGGGATAAGGTAAGCAGGGGAATCTCCCAAATACTTTCAAAAGGACTTCTAGATTGTAAGCTCTAACGAGCAGGGCCCTCTAAATCCTCCTGTATCGAATTGTATTGTAACTGTATTGTCTTCCCTCATATTGTAAAGCGCTGCGCAAACTGTTGGCGCTATATAAATCCTGTATAATAATAATGATAATAATAAAAAGGACGTTTCTGGAAAACCGACAGCACCAACATAAGGTCCCAAGGTGGCATCGGAGATACCAAGTGTCACACCCCCCTGGATGAAGTTTAGCCACCCAGGGAATGGGTGGCTAATGGCCTTTGGAAGAAGATTGCCAAGGCCGAGACCTGACCCTTGATATTACTGATGCCAACTTTTGATCAACTCCCTGTTGAAGGAAAGCCAAGATACGAGCCACCGAGTAAGAGCGAGGAGCCCCAAGAGACTCACACCACGCAATACACGACTTCCATATAAGATTATAGATCTTCCTAAAAGTCCCTTTTCTCACTTTAAGCAGAGTAGGAATTACTGAAGCAGACAAACCCCTGTCCTTCAGCACCTGGCTTTCAACAGCCAAGCCATCAAAGCCAGTGACCGTAAAAGCAGGATGGAAGATTGGCCCGAGACAGTAAATCCTCCCTAAGAGGAAGTCTCCAAGGAGCGTCTGCGACTAGACTGACCAGGTCAGCATACCAAGTCAGTCCGGAGTCACAAGAATGACCGGAACCCCTTCCGCCTCAATCCTGAGAAGAAGTCATGGCAGCAACTTGAAAGGAGGAAAGGCATACATCAGCTAATACTGACCCCACGGGACCACCAGAGCGTCTGTGGCCTCTGCAAGAGGGTCCTGGGAGCAGGCCACAAACCTCTGCACTTTTCTGTTGATCTGAGACGCCAACAGATCTACAGCTGGAGTGCCCCAATGAAGGCACAACTGCTGGAATACCTCCGAATGGAGAGACCATTCCCCTGCATCCGAAGCCTGTCGACTGAGGTAACCCACCTGCCAATTTTCCACTCCTAGAATGTGAAGAGTGGAGAGAGCTGGAACAAAGTGTTCTGCCCATCGAAGGATGCCTGCCACTTCCAAGGGGAGCAAGGACACTTTTGGTGCCCCCTTGGTGATATACATAAGCCATGGCATTGTCCAATTGTATGCGCACTGGACAACCCTGTAGGTGCTCGGTCCAGTGGACTAGGCAAAGCCTGATCACTCTATGCTCCAGAACATTGATCGGTAACCTCGATTCTTCCAGGGACCAGACTCCTTGAGCAGAAAACCTGCCGAGAACTCCTCCCCACCCGGCCAGACTGGCATCCGTGGTGACAATTGTCCAATATACTGGGAGGAAGGATTTCCCTTGCTTGAGCATCGGGAACAGAAGACACCATATCAGGGACTCCCTGGTCACCTGGCTCAGCTGGATCCGATTGTCCAGGCAATTTGGATTCTTGCTCCATTTGAGAAGGATTTCCTTCTGGAGGATCCTCGTGTGGAATTGAGAGAAGGGGACCGCCTCGAAGGACGACCCCATCAGACCTAGAACTCTCATACAGGTCTGAAGGGACGACCATTTGCTGGACAGCAACAGCTGAATCACAGTCTGGAGTTTTTCTGGAGGAAGAAACACCCTGGCTGAGGACGAGTCCAAAGTCAGGCCCAGATAGTCCAGTCTCATGGAAGAGACCGAGCACAACTTCTGAAGGTTCAGAATCCACCCGAACTCCTCCAGAGAGTTCTCATGGCGATTGCCGAAAGTTGTTTCCAGCACCGTGGGAGACTCCGCATGTAGAAGCAGATCGTCCAGGTAACCCAGGAACGATATCCCCCGCTGTCGCAACAGCGACAGGACCAGGGCCAACACCTTTGTGAAGACCCCAGGAGCAGAGGCGAGACCAAAGGATAATGCCACAAACTGATAGTGATCCTCTCCCACAGCAAAACGGAAAAAACGTTGGTGCCCTGCACATATCGGGATGAGAAGGTAGGCATCTTTAATGTCTATGGAGGCCAGTAAATCCCCTTGCTGTAGGGAAGCCACCACCGTGTGAACGGATTCCATCTTGAATTTTTGAACTCGCACAACGTAATTCAGTGCCTTCAGGTCCAGGGTTGGATGCACCTTGCCTTCCTTCCTGGGGACCGTAAACAGGTTTGAATAAAAGCCCTGAAAACGTTCCAGCTCCACACACGGAACCGGAACTATTACTACCTGTTGTACCAAGTCCTGTACTGCCCCAAAGAGAGCCTGTAAGCAATTCGGGGACAGTGGAACATTGGAAGGGACGGACTGAAACTCGATCTTGTAACCGGACTGTATGACCTCTTGAACCCATTTGTCTTGTACCCAGCGTAGCCACAGGTCCAGGAACCGGCGAAGACACCCCTCCCCCACCCCAGATACGGATGAGGGCACACCTTCAGGCCAAAGTGGCCTTGTCCTCTGGAGAAACTAGATTTTTGTTTGCCAGACCAGGGTAGCTTGGAACCACCCAAGGGAGTCTTGAAGGGTTCTGCCTTATCGACTGACCCTGAGGGACGAAAAAAACGTCTTATGTGCTGAAAAGAAGGGACCCAGTCTGCGACGAGGGTCCTTACCCTTGTTAGCCTGTGGGAGAAAAGTACTCTTATCCCCTGTGAGACCTTTGATAATGTCATCCAGGGTAGCCCCAAACAGGCAATCTTGTTGAAAACCTACCGTTAGTAGACTGGTAACGGTGTTTCTACGAACCTTCCAGGGCGGCCAACGCATGAGAGATGATAGGCTCCTCCCTACAGGAAACACAATCCATTTACAATTTGTTAAATGGCCCCACCCTTCCCCTTGTCCCTCAGTTGCAAAAACTTACCGTTAGTTCACCGGTAACGGTCTTTCTATGAACCCTTCCAGGACGGCCTACATATATGAGAGATTGTGGCTCCACCCTACAGGAAACACAACTAATTTGCAGCTGTTAAAAGGTCCCACCCATACCTTGGGCTTCAGTAATACAAAAGGAGTTTCCAACCGAAACCCTAGGGATACAGTTATTATATAACTTATCGTTACTATACAAATAAATATATAACCATATATACACATTTCTTATAATTTAAAACCACCACATCAGGGCGGGAAGTAGGTCGGCCGTCCTGGAAGGGTTCATAGAAAGACCGTTACCGGTGAACTAACGGTAAGTTTTCTCATTTCGACCTTCCAGGACGGCCTACATATTAGAGGATAATAAAGGAATCCATACCGGCCTACCTTAGGGCGGGACCACTGCCTGTAAAACCTTTCTGCCAAAGGCAAGGTCTTGTTGAGACAGTAGTTCCACACAATAGTGCTTTATGAAGGTATCTTGACTTGACCAGGTGGCTGCATGGCGGATCTGTTCCCAGGACGCTCCAGCTCTTTCACCCCAGGATGTTGCCAGGGCCCTTGTAGAATGTGCTTTCAGCTTTGCTGGGGCAGGAATACCTGAGATCTTATAAGACATGTTAATGGCTTGCCTGATCCACCTCGAAATTGAAGGCTTTGAGGCCTGTAATCCTTTCCTTGGTCCAGAATGTAGAACCAACAGGTGATTAGATCTCCTAAATCTTTTGGTCCTTTCTAAATAGGTGAGAAGACACCTTCTCACATCTATACAATGGAATTTCTGTTCCTTTGCACGCTTAGGTTTCTCACAGAATGAGGGTAACACTATCTCTTGCTTTCTATGAAAGGAAGAAGCTACTTTAGGCAGATACAATGGATCTGGTTTCAGGATCACTCTGTCTGGGAAGATTAACATAAAGGGCTCCTTTATGGACAAACTTTGCAAGTCCCCAACGCTTCTGGCTGTGGTCATTGCCAACAGAAAAGTTAATTAAACAGACAACACATTCAGAGGAACCTTATCTAAAGGTTCAAAGGGTTCATTAGATAACACCTCTAGTACCCTAGTTAAATCCCATGCTGGGAAACTAATCTTGTTAATCGGAGTAACTCTTTCCCTTGCTAACAGAAATCTTTTAATTAAAGGTTCTTTGGCAAGTCCTTTATCTAGAAAAACAGAAATGCCTTAAAAAGGCAAGGCACAAAGGCTCAGTTTGGAAGAAATGTCTCCTTCCCAGGCTTTCACCCAGACCGTTCTCCTAGCAGAATTAACCAAGGCTGCTGTTTTTGCAGCGGCTTGAACGGCTTCCACTGCTGAGTCAGCTAAGTAAGGCACTGCTTTCCCAATTACAGACAGGGAGTCTAGGATGTCTTGAGACCCTCCACTAGCTAACACCTGCTTAGTGAGATCCTTAACCCAGAAGTTAGCATTTCTGGCTACACAGGTATCTGCTAATGCAATAGTCATATTACCAGAATTGGCTACCCAAGCCTTTTTCAACAAGGATTCGGTTTTCTGATCCATGACATCCTTAATGAACCCAGTATTTTCAAATGACAGATCTGATTTTTTTGAAAGCTGAGCCAGGGGAGCATCCAATCTAGGGTTTTTAGTAAACTCTTCTAGCTCCTTTTCCTCAAAAGGATACCTCCTTTTCCAGGACTTCGGCCTAATTGGAGCGCTCATAGGAGAGCTCCATTCCTGACTTGGTGAATTGGAATAACCCTAGAGCGGGTTTTCTCCAGGCCCTTATACATCTTATCCCGAACAGAGGATACTTTAGCAGGCGTAGGAATCCCTTCCGTGGCATATACTCCCTTAAGGAGTCCTTCCGTGTCATTCAGGGAAAAGAGGCTCTTGCTCCCTTTGGAGCTTAGCCTATCCTCACTGTCACTGTCAGAGACTTCACTAGAGCTAGATGAATGCTCTGTCTCCTGAGTCCCAGCCAGACTAGTCCCTTCTCCTGGATCTTCCTCGTCCCTTGCCTGTGCAGAGGGGATGTCCTGGGAAGCTGTACAGGGGGCAAAGGGACCTGTCCTAGGTCCCGCACTCTCCTGGGATGACAGACTCTCTCTTGACATTTCTACAGACTGCACTGAACTTGGCGGAGTAACTGTTGCAGTCCTAAAAGACTGAATTGTTGCTACCATCTCCTCCTGTACTGATCTAAGGAAATCCTTAATTAAAACAGAAGCCTCTTGTGCAGCTAGCTTGTTTAAACATGTAGGGCAAACAGCTTTAGTGTAATGCCTAGGCAGTCTATCCCCACAGTTACCACACTTCCTAGACATGCTTGTGCTGGTTGAAATGGTGGGGGGTCTTGTAGGGGCCTCCTGGGCCGAAGACAGACCTGTAGTAATAACCAGAGAGAGGGAGAATCACCATCTCATTAAACCATAATTACCTGAGTACACAGATGTAATGTTCCGGTACCTTTGGTACCCTAAATTACACTTTCCACAAGTGTATGTGCCCTACCATTTACTTTTGGAAAGGTGCGCATACACCTTTAAGACTGGAGCTGTAATCACTCAGCGCCGGACTAGATGGCTATTTAAGGCGTCGGTTCTCACTCACATGTGTTCGTTCAAACACCCTTATCTGGATGCTAACCTTGCTTGAAGCTTCCATGCTTGCAAGCTTACTTCGCTGACGGAACCTCGCTGCGCTGATCCCTGTATCCCGCTACTGGATCATCCGCCTCTCCTGAACCACCCTTCGGCTGTATCGCTAATAGTGCTAAGTACCCCACAGGGGAATTCTCTATAAACTTATACTAAGCTTACACTATCTAGCTCTGCATAGTAGAGACTGTTTATCACATCTGCATAAACTAGATTGCTAGCTCTTGAGACTACTGCTACTTTTCTGCACTGGGTTGATCTCTTTTGTATGTCCACCTGCTATTCTATCATCTGCTATCATACAACATTGCTAAACCTTCCTGCATCCATCTGCTACTGTCTCACCTTCAAGTGTCTATCACCTACCACCTCCACTCAACCTTCATCATTGTGTTACCACATGCATAAAGTCACTCTAAGAACCAGCTTGCTAATTGTGTGTATTTACTGGCTGAAATAAGACCTTCCACACATGATGAGTCATTGAGGTTGGGAATGGTGTCTCAGCATCTCTCTTACATGACTGCTGACGTGGAACTATTTCTGCAACTGAAAATCCACACCATATAAAAACGCAGGAGCGTTACAGATTGAACGAACCTAAAAATGGATTCAGCAGAAATAGTTCCAGAAATAACCACTCAGGTGACACAATTAAAACAGCAAGTATCTGCGTTAATACACGCACTTGCTGAATTAAAAGAAGACAATCAGGCTCTGTCGCAGCAGGTAATTAGACTGACACAACTTACCTCTGCTCAGTCCCCTGAACCCAAGATAAATCCCCCTTTGGTATTTACAGGCGATCGCAAAAAATTTCGCGAATTTAAAAACGCATGCGAGTTACTTTTTTTGCTAAAACCTCGTACCTACCTTACTGATCACATTAAGGTTTGTACTATTATTTCTTACCTATCAAGCGATCCTCGAGCCTGGGCAGATTCTCTTTTTGAGAAAAACGACCAGCTTCTCAACTCCTATGCCTTGTTCCTGGCAGAGCTCACTAGCCTATATGATGACCCCAATAGGCAGAGTACTGCTGATCTTCAGTTAAGATCCTTGAAACAAGGAAGGAGGCCTGTGGAAGACTTTGTCGCAGAGTTCAAGAGATGGACCCTTGATTCAGAATGGAATGATGCATCTCTGAAAACCCAATTTAGGCTTGGCCTATCAGAAGCCGTTAAGGACGAGCTCGCCCGAGCGGATCTGCCAAAAACCCTGGATGCATTAATACAACTCAGTATTACCATAGATAGAAGACTACGAGAAAGAAAGGCTGAAAAGATGGGAATGCCATTATCCGTTTCCTCTCGGAGTCTGGCCGTTCCTATGGAGGTAGGAACCATACGCCCACCGCTATCAACTATGGAAAAAGCCAAAAGACGAAATGAAAATCTCTGCTTGTACTGTGCATCCCCGGATCACAAGATAAACGTCTGTCCCCTAGTCAACAAAAAGAAGGGTGAGTGTTCACATGTCTCTCTAGGAGGATTGACAACTTCATTCACTAACCCCTACATTTCTGTTTTTTTGACATTACAGTGGGACCAGAACAGGATTACTACTAAGGCCATGATTGACACAGGATCTTGTGGAAATTATATGGATATATGTTTTGCTGCTTTAAATAAAATTCCTATTATTTCTAAACTCAAACCTGTCTCAGTAAGTCTTATTACCGGTGTTCCGTTATCCTCTGGTCCGATCACCGATCAGACACAAGCACTTCTAGTCACTATTAACGAGTCTCATAGGGAGACTTCTACCTTCGATTTAATACCATCACCTCACTTTCCCATTGTGTTGGGACTTCCCTGGTTGCACACACACCAACCAACCATAGATTGGAAGAAACGGTCCTTGACCTTCCCTTCTTGTTATTGCGAGCAAACGTGTAACCTCCCGTTTTCCGGGAAGATTCTGTCTGTGGTGACAGATGAGATTGCACCACTATGTTATCAAGATCTTTCTGAGGTTTTTCTTGAGAAAAATGCTCAAGCATTACCTCCTCATCGAGACTATGATTGTAGCATTGATCTACTCCCAAATAGCAAATTGCCGTTCGGTCATGTTTATCCTCTTTCACAGGATGAACTTGCCCATCTCAAAACCTATTTGGATGAGAACTTGGAAAAAGGTTTTATTAGACCTTCCACTTCTTCCACAGCAGCAGGACTCTTTTTTGTTCGCAATGAAGATTCAAGTCTCAGACCTATCATCGACTACAGGAAATTGAATGCTATCACAATAAAAGATCGCTATCCTCTACCGCTTATCCCTGAGCTCATTGAGCAGGTGCGTGGAGCTACCTATTTTTCAAAATTAGACCTGAAAGGAGCATACAATCTCATTCGAATCCGTGATGGACACGAGTGGAAGACTGCGTTCAGAACTAGATACGGATTATTCGAATATCTTGTGATGCCATTCGGCCTATGCAATGCCCCTGCAGTTTTCCAACGATTTATAAACGATATTTTTAAAGACTTACTAGATGTCTGTGTTGTGGTATATCTGGACGATATACTTATATATTCACGGACCCTGTCTGAACACATAAGACATGTAAGACTTGTATTATCGAGATTGCTTGCACATAATCTTTATGTGAAGCTGAAGAAATGCTTGTTCCATAAAGATGAGGTACTCTTTCTAGGCTACATCATATCCAAAACAGGAATCGAGATGGACATGAGTAAAATATCCTGCATTCAGGATTGGCCTACACCAACTACACGCAAGGCGCTACAGCGATTCCTGGGATTTTCAAATTTCTACAGGAAGTTCATAAAAAACTTTTCTGCTATTGTGAGACCCCTCACACAGCTCACTAGCATAAAAATACCATTTAAATGGTCAGAAGAAGCAAATAAGGCTTTCCACTTGTTAAAGACAAGG
Organism: Pelophylax lessonae; assembly: GCF_965119305.1. Classification (NCBI taxonomy): domain Eukaryota; kingdom Metazoa; phylum Chordata; class Amphibia; order Anura; family Ranidae; genus Pelophylax; species Pelophylax lessonae. Next base: position 519,454,252 of record NC_138768.1, read on the forward strand.
TTTACTTCCGCTCCCATATTACGCCATCCAGACCCATCCCTCCAATACATTCTGGAGGTAGATGCGTCAAACCTGGCAGTAGGAGCAATACTCTCCCAACGACCTACCCACACTTCACCACTTCATCCAGTCGCCTTTTTTTCTAAATCCCTGAGCAGTCCCGAGATAAATTCCCCCGTGGGTGAGAAGGAACTGCTTGCTATAAAATTGGCTCTGGAGAATTGGCGACATTTACTGGAAGGCACCCAATTACCAATAATTATATACACGGACCATAAAAACCTCCAATATCTTCAGACTAGCAAAACTCTCTTGCATCGACAGGTACGATGGTCACTATTCTTTATAAGGTTTAACTTCCTAGTGACCTACACACCTGCAGATAAGAACAAAAAGGCGGATGCACTATCACGACTAACTGAAGAAAACTACTTTGAAATTCCTTCCGTTCCTATAATACCTCACAAACGCATTATTGGAGTTGTCCGTTCCTTGAAGGAAGAGGTTCTGCATGGTATAAGGTTGGATTCACCCCCACCACAACTAACTACCGATGCAGAAGGCTTCCTCTACTACAACGACAAACTTTACATACCACCTACCCTACGCACCAAGATCTTGGAATTATCGCATGATGTGCCTATGGCAGGACATATGGGTATGACAAAGACTTTCATTTTGATTTCTCGGCAATTCTGGTGGCCTGACATGAAAACATCTATACAAAAATTCGTCTCTTCATGCAATGTCTGTGCCAGGTCCAAAATTGACACTACGAGACCATCCGGTCTACTATGCAGTCTACCAATACCCCAAACTCCATGGGAGGTTCTGTCATTGGACTTCATCGTAGAATTGCCTCCTTCCAAAGGATTTAATACCATCTTGGTGTCAGTGGACCATCTGACAAAGATGGCACATTTCATTGCTATTCGCAGACTACCTTCGTCCAAACAAACGGCAGAACTCCTGATGAAACATGTCTTCAGATTACATGGTATCCCAAAAACTCTTTTGTCTGACCGTGGATCCCAATTTATTTCTAAATTCTGGCAAGAACTATGTCACATACTACGGATTGAGCGGAAGCTCACTTCTCCTTACCATCCGCAGACCAACGGACAGACTGAAAGAGTCAACCAATGCATCGAGCAGTATTTACGTTGTTACACTTCTTACCAACAGGATGATTGGTTGGATCTTCTCCCCCTGGCAGAATTTGCCTACAACAACGCAACTCACAGTACAACCAAGCAGAGTCCGTTCTACTTGAACTATGGGTTCCATCCCTCTATTCTCCCTCCACGCATCCTTCCTTCAAATAACCCAGTAGCCTCAGACTATCTTTCCCAAATAAAGGATTCTCTGGGTTTACTAAATACTACCATTGCACACGCTCACAGTCAACAAAAGAAGTACTATGATCTTCGTAGAAGACCTTCTCCACAGTATACTATCGGGGACCTCGTTTGGCTCTCAACAAAAAACTTGAGACTGAAGATCCCTAGCAAAAAGCTTGGACCTCTGTTCTTGGGACCTTTCCCAATCAAGAAACTTATTGGAAAAGCTGCAGTGCAGCTTACATTGCCAATGGACCTAAAAATCCATCCCATTTTCCATGTGTCGCTACTAAAACCCCATGTTACGGACCAAGGAATAAGGCCTAATATTCCACCTCCCCCTCCTGTACAAGTTGAAGGTGGAGAAGAATACGAGATAAAAGAGATTCTGGATTCTCGTATCTACAGAAGAAGACTTCAGTACTGGTTAGATGGAAGAACTATGGGCCCCAAGACGACACCTGGCTAAACACCTCTGACATACATGCCCCTAGATTAATCCGCAATTTTCATGCGAGATACCCAGACAAACCAGCTCCAGAGGCCTTCAGGAGCAGGCCTTAAGGGGGGGGTATTGTAATGTTCCGGTACCTTTGGTACCCTAAATTACACTTTCCACAAGTGTATGCGCCCTACCATTTACTTTTGGAAAGGTGCGCATACACCTTTAAGACTGGAGCTGTCATCACTCAGCGCCGGACTAGATGGCTATTTAAGGCGTCGGTTCTCACTCACATGTGTTCGTTCAAACACCCTTATCTGGATGCTAACCTTGCTTGAAGCTTCCATGCTTGCAAGCTTACTTCGCTGACGGAACCTCGCTGCGCTGATCCCTGTATCCCGCTACTGGATCATCCGCCTCTCCTGAACCACCCTTCGGCTGTATCGCTAATAGTGCTAAGTACCCCACAGGGGAATTCTCTATAAACTTATACTAAGCTTACACTATCTAGCTCTGCATAGTAGAGACTGTTTATCACATCTGCATAAACTAGATTGCTAGCTCTTGAGACTACTGCTACTTTTCTGCACTGGGTTGATCTCTTTTGTATGTCCACCTGCTATTCTATCATCTGCTATCATACAACATTGCTAAACCTTCCTGCATCCATCTGCTACTGTCTCACCTTCAAGTGTCTATCACCTACCACCTCCACTCAACCTTCATCATTGTGTTACCACATGCATAAAGTCACTCTAAGAACCAGCTTGCTAATTGTGTGTATTTATTGGCTGAAATAAGACCTTCCACACATGATGAGTCATTGAGGTTGGGAATGGTGTCTCAGCATATCTCTTACATGACTGCTGACGTGGAACTATTTCTGCAACTGAAAATCCACACCATATAAAAACGCAGGAGCGTTACAACAGACACATTTAAAATTAACAGAGGCTGTCAGCAAGGAATAGAGAGTCATGCTATCCTATATAACAATAGCAGTGGACCCCCACAGACCGGAGAATCACTTACCCGGTCTCTCGCGGTCATTCCTTGCAGCCACCTGTGGTACCGCTTGTTCCCCTACGGGACGCGATGCGGTGGTCTTTGTCTCCCTGGGGGGTTTCCCTGTTGGGATTATTGGGGGATTAAATAAAAGAAAAGAATTGAATTATTAAAAGCTACATGTATATTCAGTCTTATATATATAGATTGTGAACAGCACAGCTTCCATCTTGTTTGAAGGTGAATGAAAGTTCAAATGTTCTTTTAAACAAGATGTCTCTTACAGAGGGTCTATGGTTTCAACAGAAAATTCTGTCTACCTATGTAGTCATAAATAAGTGGTACATGGACATCTCATCAGATAAGGGTCATTTTAGCCAGACACCAACAGTTACTGGTGGCCAGTCTCGCTTGTATTCTTATCTGAATTTTAACAATGGACAATAGGCCAGTGTACTCTATCAGACATTTAAACTATATAAAGCCCCGTACACACACGCAGATCGTCGTCATACAAATGTTCGTCTTTTCTCCCCGGGATGTCGGTGTCTGTTGAAAAGTGCAAAGACAGCACAAGGACAGCACAAGAATTTTGTCCGCAGACTTCAGCTGACTGCAGAAGTGATGTCATGTAATGGTTAACTTTCCCTGTGTTTTTTATTTTCTGAGCATGCCCAGTCTTGCAAATCTGCGGTCTGTCGGCTGATTTCTGTACTAACAGGCGAACAATCGTCCGTTCTGGTGTCTGCAGACAAAAATTTTCATGTTTGCAAGAAAGACTCTTGTCCGCGGATTGTGTGCAGACATCTGTCGGAGGCACCATACTAACACGCATACAATCGGCAGATCTTTCGTCCGCCGACGTTTGTATAACGACGATCTGCGTGTGTGTACGGGGCTTTAGTTTTAAAGATGCATTATATCGTGTGTAAGAAAATATGAGTAATAATTATACGTATATGTATACATATATATTTAGGAATGTTATATCACATTTTGGTTTTATATTCTTGCACATAAAAATCTTACTTAGACAAAGAAGTATTAATTCCACTTAAATCGCTTCACTTATAGGGAGTGTTTGTATAAGATTTGTTTCAGTCTTGGCTAGGTGATATAAATCCTACAATTCTAGACGCAATGTCTGACAGTAATGACAGAATCCAAGTAATGAATGGATTTTCACTAGCCAAGAGGTCGGGATAGGTCATCAGATAATAATAGTGGTAATTATTCTATATGCTGAATCTAATGAACAGTACAATACTGTCCCCTTTGGAGATGCTACTAAATGCAGTCTCGGGGTAACTCAGTATTTTCCAATAAATATATATATTGTATTAAAAATATAATCTTATAAATGGCTTAACAGATCCAATAATTGCCAGGATACATGATGGAGATATTAGATGGACATTTATGTATGTACTGAGAGTATGGACAAGTTTATATGTTGCTTTTATAATTACTCTTAAATATAGAGAAATCATCCTTTAATTTTATTATCCAAAATATTGGGTTAATTAAAGAGGCGTGACTATGACATCACCAGTTAATGTATAAAATGTCCCAACCAATGGGGATAATGTTCCTCCCTCTGGGTTTAACGTATGGTAATTTTAATAGTCCTTTGTTCAAAACCATATAAAAAGGAGAACCCAGATGTGAGACATTACACTACTGACAACACACACGCTACTCACATCCATCTATATACTCATCTACACATACTCCATCTTGCTCCATCATTTATCTGAAACTTTGAGGGACGCCAAACAAAACTCCTCCCTAACTGGCCACCATCTTGGGAAGGCAGCCATTTTAGGACTCTGGTAACGACCATTTGAAGCTAGCAGCCATCTTAAGTGTGGTAAATATACCTTGCTGTTTATTTGATTTTATTCAATATTGTTTATTTCCTTCCTTATATGTTTTATATTGCATATTTAAGGGTAATAAGATTACAATCCCAGCCGTATAAACCATAGTAGAATTTTCTCTAAAAAGCTGATTTTTGTTTTTATACATTTTTATTAATATCAGATTTAGTGCATATTTGCGATTTTAGTCTTCCGTTTTGCATAGCTTATTCTCGCCCCATCTGCAGTGCAGTGACTGTCCGCTGTGCAATTCGCAGACAATTGTGGTCTGTTTATATAGAACACTTACCTATGGTTTATGCTATACCTGGGGAGAAAAGGTAATCTTGCTTTCATTTTTACTTTCATCATTGAGCTAAATATCACATTGCATTTATCTTTTTAAGTTTGTATTTTATGTAAGGTTATCTTTTTGTGTCATCTCATGTCTAATCATTTATTGTGAATACATGTCTTGTGAATAAATATTCTTATATATATTCCTTACTGTAGACTGTTTTCACTAAGATTGGTATATGCTGTTAAAAAGAAATTAATCAATTACAAAGAACTTGTTACATATTGATTTGTGGAAATAAGTTGAGATTCTCCTGCCTTACAGATCTTTGCTTATTTACATAAATAGAGACACTGTTATATTCAGAGCAGTATAAATATTCTGACATCCCCTTAGCAGCCGGATGGTCCACCATTTCTGCCGGCTTAGCACGCGGGTCCGGCGTCTCCTTCATGCCTGCGTTAGCTCGCTCCTCCCCGCTTAACCGGAACTTCCGGTATTCAGAACGAGGCTTGCAGCGATTCTTCCGGCGGGAGATTTGAATTTCCTTTAGCGCTTACCAAGCATAGGAGAGCTTATGGAGGAGGAGATTTTTCCTGTGGAGACTACAAGGACTTCAGGTATGGCGGGCCCTTCTTTACTTAAGGAAGCCGACTACCTGGCAAGCATTTTGGCGACCTGTAAGTTTCCTTTTTCCCAAGGAAAGCAGATAGGGAGGCAATTTAACAGGGTTTCCCCAGATACCATCCGTATTGCTCTTACAGGGGTACCTATTAGACAATCAATTGTCTTCAGGTCAGAGAAAAAAAACAAACGTTCCGGTGTAGGTTGGAAACACAACTGAACTGAAGCCCAAGGTATGGGTGGGACCTTTTAACAGCTGCAAATTAGTTGTGTTTCCTGTAGGGTGGAGCCACAATCTCTGATATGTAGGCCGTCCTGGAAGGGTGAAATGAGAAAGAGTATTTTCCACAAACAATTCCAAGGGAAGTGTTCTAACAATTCTATTAGGTACTTACCACCTATGTTATACATTCTTACCACACCCTTTTAACAGGGCAGGAAGTAGGCCGGCCGTCCTGGAAGGTTCGTAGAAACACCGTTACTGATCTACTAACAGTAGGTTTTCTCACCTCACCTTCCAGGACGGCCAACGCATGAGAGGATAATAGATTACCCATAGCCCTACCTTAGGGTGGGACCATTGCCTGTAAGACCTTTCGGCCAAAGGCTAGGTCTTGTTGAGACAGTACTTCTACACGGTAATGTTTCAGGAACGTGTCATGACTGGACCAGGTGGCTGCACTGCAGATCTGTTCCCAGGATGCTCCAGCCTTCTCGGCCCAGGATGTAGCCAGGGCTCTAGTTGAGTGTGCTTTTAGCTTTGCTGGGGCAGGAACACCTGAGACCTAATAAGACATGGTAATTGCTTGTCTGATCCACCTAGAGATTTGGTTTTGAGAGAGGTTTTGAGGCCCGCAGTCCCTTTCTGGGCCCTGAATAGAGGACCAGAAGATGATTTGACCTTCTAAAGTCTTTGGTCCTCTTAGCGGCGCAGGTCCGGGCCTCCTCTGGGATTGTGGGGTTCAAACGGGGCACACGGGAAGATGTTATCTCTTTATATGCAGATGACACTCTCCTTTACTTGGGGGATACTCAGGATTCCCTTCGCACGGTAATGTCCCTTATAGACTACTTTGGTTCGTTTTCGGGATTTTCTATCAATTGGGACAAATCCGTGCTGATGCCTCTGGACCCTCTTCCCGCCCCTCTACCCTTGTGTGCGTCATCGGTGAGAGTAGTGGACAGATTCAAATACTTGGGGATACAGGTATCACCCAACCCCTCTGACTACTTGACATTGAATTTAGTGCCTCTGCTGCAGAAGTTTCGCTCTAAATGCACGATTTGGTGCAAATTGCCGCTCTCTGTCGCTGGCCGTATCAACCTTATTAAGATGGTGTGGGCGCCCCAATTGCTGTATGTTTTCCACAACACCCCTGTGTGGATACCTAAACAATGGTTCCACAAAATTGAATCTCAGTTCCGGGAACTGATATGGTGTAAGAAGGTAGCCAGAATTAAACTAGCCACTCTCCAGATGGGGAAGGACGGGGGCGGGCTAGCGGTGCCAAACCCCCGGGTGTATTTCCTGGCCAACCAGGTTCAACACATGGGAGGCTGGGGGAAACCGGACCCTGTACTTGTCCATTTGGATGCTGGATTTGCACACCTGCCAGCGAGTATGCCGACAATTGCTCTGCTTCGGATGGTATGGCGGTGTGTCAAGGCGATGCTCCGAGTTGGGGGTTTCCTCCCTGAGACCCCCATCTGGGATAATCGGAACTATAAGGAGCTCCTCCACTTGGAGGGTGCAGAAGTCTGGAAGATGTCAGGAGTATGCTTCATGACACAGCTGTTTAGGGGACAGGTGCTGAAATCCTTCCAGGAATTGCAGAGGGAATTCAATGTGCCACGACAGCATTTTTTTTAGATTTTTGCAGCTTAGACATGCTATTTCGGCTCAGGCCAGACTTGCAACATTACAACTCACCCCTAATAGACTGCTGGGAGATGTATTTCAGGCCTCTGATAAGAAGGGTATGATATCTGATGTATATACTGCCCTTCTGGGCTCCCTTCAGGACCCGGCCACTCTCCCTGCCAGGGCGGCTTGGGAGGAGGACCTTGGGCCCATCGATGGGGAAACATGGGAACTGTGCCTTTCCTCCGTTCCCTTGGTTTCAGTCTCGCAAAAGGTTTCCCACCTTATGTTATTCCACAGAGCGTATAGGGCACCTGTTAGGCTTCACCGTTGGGGCCGCCGGCCTACCCCCCTCTGCCTGAAATGTGATAGGGAACAAGAAACACTGATACACATGTTGTGGCGATGCCCCAAGCTGTTCAGGTTCGGTCACGTCTAGTGACCATCTTCCTGTCCCAAGAGGAAAGGTGGAAGAATTGAAGGGCTCTTGCGTGGAGTTGAGCCCAAAAAACCACTGGGATGCTGGCAGACATGAGTTCTAGGACTCTAAGGATTTCTCTCCTGGAACAAGAGGGTGTGTCCTTGAGAGCTCCTACTGGAGAGACTATTTTTTCCACTTAAATAGTTTTTTTTCAAACTGAATAAGATGGTTTCCATTGAAAACTTTTTGTATAGTAAAAACTTGTTTTCAAGTTTTTTAAGTTTATTATTATGAGGCGATGTTTTCCTGAGGGTTTAGGGACCACAAACACATGGGAGTAAAAGCCTTGGAAGAGCTGATCTTCCGGTACAGGAACTATTACTAACTGTTCTGCCAGTTTTTGAATCCCTTGTAACAGGGCTTCCCTTTTTTTGAATTTCCATGGGGGGGGGGGGATGGGTAAGGGTTATTGTAATGGGGGGTATCGCTGTAAATTGTAGGTGATAACCTTTTATGAGGGAGTGGATATAAGGGGTTACTGCAATTTCTTCCCATTGGGACGGAAATAGGCTTAGTCTGCCCCCCACTTTGATTCTGGCATCACTTATTATCTCTTGCGCCAGAAGAGGAACCTAGCCGTGGAGACCTGCTGGAGCTGGAGACAAGCCTAGAGGGGCACCCTGCTTGTGCAAAATGGAGGCGACCTGTGAGAAGCCTAAGATGGCGGCAGGTAGAGTGCAGCTCTCACCAGCATTCCTGAACCTGGCTCACAGGGGAACTGTCAGACTTCCATGCCTTCAGGTCAGTAAAAATAACAAACGTTGTTTCGCTGTAGGAAGAAACACAATCTAAACTAAGGGACAAGGGGGAAGGGTGGGGCCTTTTAACAAATTGTAAATGGATTGTGTTTCCTGTAGGGAGGAGCTCATGTGTTGGCCATCCTGGAAGGTGAGAAAAAGTATATCAGTCAAGACCTTCTTTGAAATCTGATCCGCAGACCAGCATTTTTAGCCAAAGTATACGCCGGAGGACCACTGCCGAAACAGACAGGCGGCCCAATATGGGAGCAGTATCTAACGGGGCATCGCAAACAAATTGCAGCCCCTGCACTAGCTCATCCAACAGCTCCCCAAAGGCAGGAGGAAGATGTTTTCCCTCCAGGTCATGGTGTAGTACCTGCCCATTCAGTCAACGTTTGCAAGACCGGGGCAAACGTAAACACCGGTCTGAGTGCAGACCCCGTCAGGGTAGTACATATTGCGGGCCACAGACTCCGCCTTTCTATCTGCCAGATCCTTAAAAGGACGGGGAATCCTCCACTGGGATCACGGTAGCTTTATTCAGTCTTGGGACTGGAGGGTCCACCGTAGGTGGCACAGTCCACTTCTTTATAATGGATTCCTCAAAGGGATAGCATCTAGCAATCCGCTTAGGCACCCCAGGGGAATGCTTTGGGCAGTCCCATTCTTTTTTTAGCATATTGTCAAAAAAATGCTGGGAAAAGGGTAAAACCTTTGCCGCTCTGGATGGCTTGTAAGTGCCAAACGTAACCTGCGCCTCAGTCGCAGTCATAGCTGCATCCTCCATATTTAGGGTCACACACAGATACAACCAGTGCGTCCACCAGCGCCTTTTCTTGCGCTTGCGGAGGTAGAAAGGTCATCCTCACTTTCAGAGGAGACAGGCTGCGAGGTAGTCTGCGGTGGCTGAGTCAGAATCTGAGACCTGATGAGGCAGGGGTAGGCAGAGGGTGTGTTTTTTTTTTAGCACCTCGCCCTTTAAAGGCCACCTCGACCCCGGACACAAACTATTGACAGCTGGGATCTGGAGGGCCCTGCGGCCTCGAGTGGGTCAGGTGGGAACACGTTCTTCAGGGTCCATGTTGCACCAGGGGAACCGGTCAGCACAAAAAAAAAAAAAAGTGAAAAATTATTATTTTTTTTCAAAAACGTCCCACCGTGCTACAGCGCCCCCAAGAGGTCAGGCAGAGCGCACTTGAGACCCCCAGCAAAGAGAGAGACCCCCCCCAAGTCTCACCGCCCTACATCAATGATGCACCAGGAGGCCCAGACTGTCTGCACAGCACGTATCAGCAGCGATCTCAATCCAAAAAGAAAGATCTGGTGATCAGCACCAGAGTATATGGAGGAACTCCACCCAGAAAAACACCTCTAGGAACTCCCATTCAGTGATTCCTATCAGAAAAACCACCGCAAAATGGCGCCGGGTGTACCAAGATGGCCACCGATTCATGCAGAGCACATGGGCTACAAGAAAATGGTGGCCTGCGGAGCAACTGAGGACCCTCGTGGGAACCCCCCAGCCTCCTGAATGGGATGGATTGGAAGGTGGGCCCTGGAGTGACAGTTAGAAACCCCCCCTGCACAATTGTTCGTCGCCGGCGGCGCAACCCCCCGCCCCCACCTGCGGCCTGAAGCTCGGACCCAGCCATCGGAAGTAGTTACAAAGTCCCAGTAGTGAGGGGGGCAGGTAGTGGGGGGTGCGTGACAGGACAAAGGGGAACCCGGGGTTGAGGGTCTGACAGTCCTAGGAAGGGCCCGTGTCCACCCCAAAACCCGCTGGGGGGGGGGGGGGACATTTACTAACCATACCAGGAACAGGCGGGCGCCATCTCCTGACAGAACCCCACTCCGTTGAAGTGGGGGGCTGTCTGCCAATTAGGAACGTTGCAACTCAGGCCTAGACCCAGTCATATGCGAACTGACAAGATGTTTAACTCGTGGGGGCCAGTCCCCGTCCAGTGGGACTATGTTGCAGCCGACCCAGCGCAAAGCTAAGGTCTGCAAGCACTCGTTTTGCTGAGGTGACCACTGGATCTATATATCCAGCCAATCTCCCAGATCCAGCATAGTTGCTTGTAGATGTCACAGGGAAAAAAAAAACACTTTGTCAGAACCAGATATCCCAGCAAGGAACTAGATCCTTACTCCTAATTAGGCAGATTAAAATGGATATCCTATGCAGGGAGAGAGAGGGTATACCCCCTGGGACTGCCCATCAGCATAGCCATAACTTTTTTCTGTGTAGTGTCCTACTCCTGTACTACAAGGCAGCATAACCCTACTGATACGAAGGTCAGAAGACTGCGTCCGTCAATGAACGATAGAGAAAAACTGGTATTCTACATATCTGGGTGTGTTAGAGGGTTCCTCACTCTGGTCTGTGGTTCCACTCACCAGCACGACATCACTACAGGACACAGTGAGGTTGATTTACTAGGCAAATATACTGTGCACTTCCTCCAGAGCTTAGTAAAATGAGGAAAAAGCTTTGCAAAGAAAACGGGGAAAAAAAAAAAAAAAAAAAGGAGGGGGGGGGGAGAATTTTTGAACATGATTGAATGAGAGAAATCAGCAGAGGTTCCCCTCAGATCCAGGGCAACTGCACAGTATGTTTGCCTTGCGAGAACGAACAGCTAGCAACCAGGTATCTAACACATGAGTGTGATAGCTCTTCAAGAAGTTTACTCAGCACCCACCAGCAAGGTAAGTATTAAAAACATAATCTCTAACAAGTCGCCTGTGATTTAAAGAACAATTCTGGGTATGAATATTTTTTTTTTTATACCTAGTTGGACCAGTGGAACTATGTAAAAAAAAAAAAAATAAATAAATAAATAAAAAACAAAATATACACACACACAGATATATATATATATATATATCTATACCTGGAATTCCAAGTTACCATTCTTACACTAGTAGGGAAAAAAGTTTTTCCTTTTTGGGACCCCGAGGTAGATTTTAACTCTAATCCTGTGCTTACAAACACCTGTAAACATGGGGCTAGTTCACGGTCCTTCGGAACTTACAGATGCAACACCAATGGAATAGAAAAAGCCTCGGTGTGACAACACAGGGTATCAGACCCCTGCCTCTCTCACCAACTCATGACAAAGGATGGCCCAATCTCACACTGCGCTGTCACTTACATAATGCCATTCTCAGCTGCACCCTGTCCAAAGATTTTTAAGGAAAGCGCTTTATAATCAACATGAGTTGCAGAATTTTACTAACAAATGTTATCCCTTTATACAATTTATTTTATGCAGTAATTTCTGACTCTAGCCTTAGAAACATTTTTCCCCATTCATATGAGAGATAACACAAATTATATATATATATATATATATATATATATATATATATATATATATATATATATATATATATATATATATATATATATATATACAGTGGGTACGGATCTGCAAGGAGGAATGGCAGAGGATCCCCAAATCCAGGTGTGAAAGACTTGTTGCATCTTTCCCAAAAAGACTCCTGGCTGTATTAGATCAAAAGGGGGCTTCTACTAAATACTGAGCAAAGGGTCTGAATACTTAGGACCATGTGATATTTCGGTTTTTCTTTTTTAATAAATCTGCAACAATGTCAACAATTCTGTATTTTTCTGTCAGTATGGGGTGCTATGTGTACATTCATGAGGAAGAAGAATGAACATAAATGATTTTAGCAAATGGCTGCAATATAACAAAGAGTGAAAAAATTAAGGGGGTCTGAATACTTTCCGTACCCACTGTAGTTATATATATATATATATATATACACATACACACACACACACACACACACACACACACACATATATACATATACATACACACACACACACACACACTTTTTTTAATCTCTTTATACAAGGACCGATATGCCTTTATGCACATTTTAGTCACATCTCTAACATTAAGACCTCATTGGCATAGTTTTTGTGCTATGATATATATATATAATATCTTTATAGAAGGGGCATATCAATAAAATAACTTACCGTTAGTATACTGGTAACAGCCTTTCTCTTAATCCTTCCAGGACGGCCTACATATGAGAGATTGTGGCTCCGCCTCACAGGAAACACAACTAATTTGCAGCTGTTAAAAGGGTCCCACCCATCCTTGAGCTTCAGTTCAGTTGTGTTTCCAACCGAACTTTCAAGGAATATAGTTATTCAATAACATACAGCTACACATATATACATATTTTTTTAAAACTCACCACCATCTGGGGCGGGAAGTAGGCCGGCCGTCCTGGAAGGATTAAGAGAAAGGCCGTTACCAGTATACCAACGGTAAGTTTTCTCCTTTCATCCTTCCAGGACGGCCTACATATGAGAGGATAATAAAGGAATCCATACTGGCCTACCTTAGGGCGGGACCACTGCCTGTAAAACCGTTCTGCCAAAGGCAAGGTCTTGTTGCGACAGTACTTCCACACGATAGTGCTTTAGGAAGGTATCTTGGCTGGACCAGGTGGCGGCATGGGGGATCTGCTCCCAGGATGCTCCGGCTTTTTCGGCCCAGGAAGTTGCCATGCCCCTTGTGGAATGTGCCTTTAGACTTGTCGGTGTGGGGGTACCTGACCTTATATGACATACTAATGGCTTGTTTAATCCACCTAGAGATTGAGGGTTTTGATGCTTGTAATCCCCTCCTTGGTCCAGAATGTAGAACCAATAGGTGGCTAGATCTTCTAAAGCCCTTGGTTCTTTCTAAATATGCTAGAAGGCACCTTCTTACATCTAAGCAATGGAATGTTTGTTCTTTTGCACATTTAGGCTTCTCACAGAATGATGGGAGAACCATCTCTTGATTCCTATGAAAAGATGACACCACCTTGGGTAGGTACAGTGGATCTGGTTTAAGAATCACCCTGTCTTGGAGAATTAGCATAAAAGGCTCTTTTATGGATAAGCTCTGTAAATCTCACACTCTCCTGGCTGTAGTGATTGCCAACAGAAATGTTAATTGACAAAATGTTTAAACTAATTTTGTTTAAAGGTTCAAAAATGCTTCACTAGATAACGTCTCTAGTACTAGCGTTAAGTTCCAGGCTGGAACATTGGTTCTGTTAATTGGAGATGCTCTTCCCCGGGCTAACAGAAACCTCTTAAAGGTTCTTTGGCCAAACTTTTGTCTAAAAAAAACAGAAAGTGCCGCTACCTGTACTTTAAGGGTGTTCACCGCCACCCCCTTATCTACCCCATCCTGTAAAAAATCCAGGATCCTTGGGATTGAGGCAGAGGAATCCTTCTTCTGACTCTGCCAAGTACAGAATGTTTTCCAGATTTTGGAATAAAATTTTTCTGGTTACTGGCTTTCTACTTAAAAAGGAGGGTCTCAATGACCTTGTCTGAGCATCCTTTTTCTTTCAATATTTGGCGTTCACTACCCAGGCTGTTAACTGAAAAAACTGCGGTCTGGGGTGAATCAGAGGTCCTTGTAGTAACAGTTCTGGAATTTTTGGTAGTTTCCATGGTACTGTCACTGATAGGGAAACCAGGGTTGCAAACCACGTTCTTTTTGCCCACCCAGGTGTGACTAGGATGAGGCGTAGTTGCGGCCATCTGCTGAGTTTCTGCAGAATTCTGGATATTAGATTCTGTGGGGGAAAGGCATAGGCTAGCCTGAAGGGCCAAGGTTGTGCTAGGGCATCCAAGCCCAGCATATCCTTCTGTTTTGTCAGAGAAAAGAACTCTTCCACTTTTCGTTTCTGCCGAGTGGCAAACATGTCCACTTCCGGTTGACCAAATTTTTGGACTAGACGTTGAAAAATTACTCTTTTTAGTGTCCCAATTACTTGTGGGGACGATGTAATTTTTTCGTCTATGGAGCCCTGTCTCTTGTTCCAAGAGGCCAGGTGAAATAATTGGAGGTCTCTTAAATGTAGTTGGGCCCATTCTACAGCCGGAATACATGCTGTCATTAGCCCTAAAACCTGCATGATCTGTCTCCTGGGGCAGCAGGGATGAGAGCAGATGTTTCTTACTGCCGAGACCACTTTTTCCACCTTTTCCCTTGGGAGAAAGAGTTTTTTGAGTCTGGTATCTATTTTGTACCCTAGATACACTTGGACCTGTGCTGGCTGTATTGAGGATTTCTCCTCATTTAATAGCCATCCTACCGCTTGCAGAACTGACCTCACCTTTTGGGTGTCTGCCATCGCCTGTCTTTCTGATCTTGCAAAGGTCAACATATCGTCCAGATACGGGATCAACTTTAGGCCTTGTAGGTGGAGATGGCCTACTACCTCGGCCAAGATTTTTGTAAAGATCCTTGGACTTGCTGCCAAGCCAAAAGGAAGAGCTCTGAACTGCCAATGTGCAGGACCTTCTTCGGTTACAATGGCGAATCTGAGAAATGCTTGATGTTCTGGATAAATTGGAACATATAGGTAAGCATCTCTTAAATCCAACGTTGTCTTTAAGACCTTTTGGTACAGATTTTTCCCTGAGGGCTTTGGCACCACAATTATGTGGGAATAAAAGCCTTGTAATTCCTGACTTTTTGGTACAGGTTCCTGAATACCGTCTAACAGTGCCTTCCTCTTTTGTTCTATTTTCGAGGAATAGGTCACTGTTATATCCGGTACCGGTTGTGAGACAAGCTCCAGTCGGTACCCTTCCCAGAATATCTGAAGAATGTAGGGGCTGGCAGAGATGTTTTCCCATAGGGAAGAAAAATGGGTCAGTCTGTCCCCTACCCTGATGCTGGCGTCAGTTGGATTCTTTGGACTTAGGTCCAGGTTTAAGGAACAACAATTTGTTTCCTTGTTTTCCCTTTTCAGAACCACCTTTCTTGGCCTTGAACGGCCTTTTTTGATTTTTGTCCTGGAAGTTCCGAAAGGAATATCTTCCTGTTTTGTCCTTAGTGGGAAATTTTTTCCCCTTCTCTGCAGATCTGGACAAGGTATCATCTAGTCCTGAACCGAACAGTAATGAACCTTCAAAGGGTAATGCACAGAGTCTTACTTTGGAGGTTATATCACCTTCCCAAGCTTTGACCCAAAGCGCCCTTCTAGCAGAATTTACTAATGCTGCTGTTTTTGCAGATGCTACTAATGACTCCACAGCTGAGTCTGCTAGGTAGAATGCTGCTTTACCAATCATGGCAAGGGAATCTATCAGGTCTTGTGATCCCGCCATAGTGCGGACATGTTTTGATAGTTCCTTGAGCCAAAAGTCTGTATTCCTGGCCATACAGGTATCAGCTAAGGCTATGGTTATATTATATGCATTAGAATCCCAGGCTTTTCCTAATAAGGATTCAATCCTGCGATCCATAGGATCCGTAATATGCCCGGCATTTTCAAAGGATAAGTCTGTTCCCTTTTGATAGTTGTGCCAGGGGAGCATCAAGTTTAGGATTTTTTGTAAATATTTCCAATTCTTGAGGCTCAAAAGGATACCTTCTCTTCCAGCTTTTTGGTCTGGATAAGGCATGTGTAGGGAATTTCCATTCTTGGTGTATTATGTCCTTTAATGACTGGTGAATGGGAATGGTTCTGTACTGGGCTTTTTCCAAGCCTTTGTACACCTTGTCTTTACAGGAAGACTCTTTCACTGGGGTAGGGATTCCTTCAGTGTCATGTACCACTTTAAGTAGACCCTGCATATATTCCGAGGAAAAAAGATTTTTGTTTCCTTTTTCCCCCTCACAGTTACTTTCTGAGTCCTTATCCGAACTGGAAGGATCTCCTATGTAACTAGTGCCTTCCCCGGGATTCTCTTGCTCCCTGACTTGAGTTGAGGGAATGGTTTGAGACTCAGACCAGAGGGATGAGGGTCCTCTTGACCACCCACTGTCCTGGGAGGATAAGCTATCTTTCGATACTTCCTCTGCTGGGACTTGAGGGATAGCTGCTGTAGTCCTGAATGACTGAATAGTAGCTAACATTTCCTCTTGCATAGATTTAAGGAAATCTTTCATAAGGATTGATGCTTCTTGCCCTGCTAACTTATTAATACAAGTATGGCATAAGGGCTTTAAGTAAGACTTAGACAATCTGACCCCACAGTTCCCACATTTCCTAGACATGCTAGTGCTAACTGTGGAAGGGGGTCTGGCAGGGGCTTCCTGTGCCGGTGGCAGACCTGTGTAAACACAGTAAACACAAGACAAGAAAAAAAAAAAAAGAGACACCGTAATGTGACACAATAGCCTTCTTGTCCACCACTACGGCTAACATTCAGGAAAATGTCAAGGCATGCCTGTCGTTGCAATAGACAGCAGTCGGCCCGCCGCCGGTATCACTTACCCGTTCCTGACGCCACCTGCGTTGCCGCTTTTTCCTCTGTAGGGATTGCGGAAACTCGTGTCTCTTTCTGGGGCTTCAGCCCTCTCGTAGCCGGAGAATCAGCCATGTCACAAGCGCTGAGCTCACATGGACCCGGCGTCTCCTCCACGCTGCGCCTCTTCCGGGTATCACCCGCTCCGCCCTTTCCGCCGGAACTTCCGGTCTCCATAGCGAGGCTTGAGGCTCACCTACTGGCAGGAAATTCAAAATCCTTACCGCCAATGTAGCAATGGAGGAGACTTTCCTGCAGAGACAATAGGACTTCAGGTATGAGGGACCTTCTCTGTAAGGCAAACCGCACTACCTGGCATGTTTGGCGACCTGAAAGCTCCTGTTTCCAGGACACAGCTAGGGAGGAACCTGCTATTAGGCCGACCGAAGCTGCCTTCCAGGGGTACCTCTCAGACAGTCATTTGCCTTAGGTTAGTAAAAAAACAAACGTTCCGATGTGAGGTTGGAAACACAACTGAACTGAAGCTCAAGGATGGGTGGGACCCTTTTAACAGCTGCAAATTAGTTTAATGTGTTTCCTGTGAGGCGGAGCCACAATCTCTCATATGTAGGCCGTCCTGGAAGGATGAAAGGAGAAATTACAAAGATATTTCACTTGGGCCTGTAATGTGTCTGGAAACCTTGGCTATGACCAAGTTTAAGAGCAGCATACTTTATGCATTTATGAACATTTCATCATAACCTTCCCTGTCATTGACTAGATAAAACCCATTTAGAGTCATGTCCTGATCATTACTTTTTATAAATTGAATAAGCAAGATAGGAGAGGGGGGGGGAGAGAGCTTAAGTGAAAAAAAAAAATGTAAGCAGATGTAACATTTGCTGATAGATGTAATTACATTATAAATCCAATATGCAGGTAAAGTGGTCTTCACTCAATCACCTTACAAGACTGAAAGCTTGAGAACAGATTGTTTTATTCACATATTATATAAAAAGGTTGCATTGAAATTGAAAAAATAAAGTTTGTTACAAATCATCCTGCACAGGCGACAACGAAATGCATATTAATATAGCTTCTGCCAGAACTCCTTGACAAAATGATGCAAGATCAAGTCAAAAAAGAAAAAAAAAAAAATTACCAAAAGTCCATATTGTCAATGTAAATTGAATGCGTTTTGTGCAAATGTCAGAGAACCATAAGTCCATTTATTTTTTTTAAATTGGCTTTTATTCTCCCAAGAGGTGGCGCTTTTGAATTAGTACAATGCAGTTCACATATACTCATGTCCCCTCAAACACAGACCTTGCAGGAATCAGCCTGTGCCATCACAAGGACAGAAGGCTGGGCTTTAGAATTGTTAGTAGACCATGTGGCAAAAAAACTGTCACTAATCACCTGTCAACGAGAAAAAAAATATGTTACATTTAAAAACTTCATTGTGACTTTTTCAGATTCCTTGAAAACTGCTAGTGCTTACCTTCTTATGTTTCGGGATTCAAAGATTTTCTCTTCATCGCTGTCCATAGATCCCATCTCCATATTTTCATCATAGTCAGAAAGAAGTCCATATTTCTTCCTTTGTGGTTTCTTTTTTAAACTGTAGAAAGAAATTTTGTTAAAAAAAAAAAAAAAAAACACAAACACGCATGTTAAAGAGGTTGTAAACCCGTTTAAAATTTTTTTTTTTTTTTTACATCCTGCAAGAGAAACACAATGAGCTAGTATGCATCGCATACTAGCTCATTATGAAATACTTACCTTAGAACGAGCCCCCGCCGTGCCGCTCAATCACCTGTATGACGAGCGACATGTTCAGTCGCCCGTCTTCCGGGATCGTGGCATCCGGCCATCTGATTGGCCGGAGCCGCGGTGACGTCACTCCTGCGCACGCGCGCGGGAGCCGACGGTCACGGCACGGGGCTCTGAAGGAACGGCACGATCAGCCCCGTTCCTTCAGAGCGCATGCGCCAGTGACGTCACTGGCTGCATTTAAGGTAAATATCTCCTAAACGGTACATGTTTAGGAGATATTTACAGTACCTATAGGTAAGCCTTATCATAGGCTTACCTATAGGTACAACTTCCCGAGGAGGGTTTACTTCCTCTTTAAAGCCCAAGTGTAGTCAAAATAAAACAGAAAAAAAAAAAAAATCAGCAAAGAACATAAGTCAGTAGGATGGGTCACTTGTGCTGATGCCCCTTATATTAAAATGGATGGAGGAGGATTTCACCTAAGGAGCAGTCCACAGGCTCTCATCAAGAGTGCCCAACTATACCTGCCCAGTTCCTCCTTTCATAAATGTCATACTACAGCACTAGAAGATCGTAGCGGAGGGAGGTGAGGGAGCATGGACAAGGAAGATTTCTCCTAAAAGAAGCATCTGCACATCTGACTTTTGCATCTGACTTCACCTGCGTAAAATTTGCATGGTTTGTGTAATTTTGCGGTGTCATTGTAGCCCTACATGCACAGCCTATAGTAGAGTAAATCTTCATATTCTTGTGTGAGCAATTTTGGTTTGTGTTGAAACATGAGGCATAGCCATGCACAGGGTAATGGATAACCTTAGTCTGTAGTCTGAGACCTGCCACCTCCTTTGAAGAAACCATATATCCCACAATCCCTGGGGATCTGCAGGCAATAGCTACACAGTAATTAGATCTGACACACAAGCAGGTACAGACTCACAGGGAGTGCACACACATAGCTTGGAGATATGTTTTATCATATTAGCACTTGTACATTTGTGATGCAACACAGAAGGGATGGCTAGGCATACACTGCGCTCTGTGTGACCAGAACCGGACATTGTCCTATCCCCTTGGTGCATAAGGACAGGCTAGCTGCAGCAAAACATGAACATAGAGGAATTGATCAACCATGACACTAAAAACTGCAGCCACAACATGTGAGCCCATTATTACAAGGTAACCGTTTTTGGCAATCCCTGAAAACTATGTTCTTTAGAGAAGCCTATTCTGCTTTCACCTAACAACTGTACTCTATTTTCTCATTCACATCATCACCCACAGTGCTTACCTTTTGTACCACTTGACCATCCCTTTTAGATTGTAAGCGCTAACGAGCACGGCCCTCCGATTCCTCCCGTATTGAATTATAACTGTACTGCCTTTCCTCATGCTGTAAAGCAGTGATTCCTCAACCCCCGGGCCGCGGACAGGTACCGTGGATCAAATAGTACCGGTCCACCCAAAGAACATTACATTATTTCCATTTTAGAAAAAAAAAAAAAAAAAATTCAGAAAAGGGTGGACCTGGGGCGCAGAGTAGTGTGCGCCCTGAGCCCACCCATTTGTCACACGTATCCTCCTCCTGGCCAATCTGGAACCCATGCCATTGGCCAAGGAGGAGGAGGAGGAGGAGGAGGTAGGACTCGAGACGCAGGGAGACTGAGGAGAAGCCGCCACTTCAAATCAGTTAAGTGCACTGGTAACTCCGCATTGATTGGGGGCACGCTGTGGCACTCCGCATTGATTGGGGGCACGCTCAGCGGGCCAGGGAAAAATTAGCAAACATTGACCGGTCCGCAGCGACAAAAAGGTTGGGGAGCACTGCTGTAAAGCACTGCACAAACTGTTGGCACTATATAAATCCTGTATAATAATAACAAACAAACAGCACAGGGAATATAACTATACTAAAACCTAGTAAAAAAAAAAAAAAAAAAAAAAAAAAAACCACACAGGAAAGTGTACAATGTAGGGATGCACCGAAATTATCGGCCGAAAATGAGCCTATCCCATTTCGGCCGATAATGGGTTAACATTGCCGAAAATAATGGCCGCCGTGAGGAAGGAGGAGGGCGCATCGCAGGGCAGGTTTTAAAAGTCCCGCCTCTGGCCGGCCGCCCGCCTCTCAATGACGTCCCTACTACTAGATGTGTGCATGAATGGACATACCAGGCAGGAGGGCGGGGCGAGCGGCCGCTATAGATACTAGTACTATGTGATCCATCCCTGTCAGCTCAGCGCGACTATGTGTGAAGTGACCTGACACCGGGCGGGGGGGCAGCCGCTAATAACTTTAACTATGCGAGCCTTCACTTCACTGTCAGGCATGTATCTCCGCTGACAGTGAAGGCTCACATAGTTATTAGCGGCCACTCCCCCCGCCCCCCCCGCCTGGTGTCAGGTCACTTCTCATTCACACACAGTCCCGCTGAGCTGACAGGGATGGATCACATAGTTCTAGTATCTATAGCGGCCGCTTGCACCGCCCTCCCGCCCAGTATGTCACTTCATTCAACACAGATCGTAGTAGTGACATCACGGGGAGGCGGGCCGCCGGCCAGAGGCGGGACTTTTGAATGAAGGACACCCGAGGAGGGACGCTGAGCCAGAGGGGGGGAGGGTTTACTGCCGAGGGGGATGCTGAGGCAGTGGGGGGGGGGGGGTTTTGAGCTGAGGCAGCTTACCAATGGTATTTGTATTATGAAGCATGAGGGGTTAATGTATTGTCACTGCTGGTCACTCATCTATTAGTGACCGACCAGTGGCAGGTAATTAACCCCTTTGTGCTGCATTAGTGCAACCAGTATCAGTGTTAACACTGGTTGCACTAATGCAGCACAAAGGGGTTAATTAACTGCCACTGGTCAGTCACTAATAGATGAGTGACTAGCAGTGGCAATACATTAACCCCCTCATGCTGCATAATACAAATACCATTGGTAATTAAATTAACCTCTTGCCAACCCATCACAGTACATATACTGTGACAGGGTGGCAGCGACAGGTGTACGTCGCTGCCTGTTTTAGGTGTATGCCCCTGTTCTATCCATTTTAATTTTTTTGGGGGGAAAAAGTAATTTTTGGTTTCAGTTTTGGGCCAAGGGCATCCTGCATTTTCGGCCCAAAATTTTCATTTCGGTGCATCCCTAGTACAATGCCTTTACGTTAGTGAAACATTTCTTTAAGGTCATTACAATCTCATTTGTTGAGCCAAGGGTTTCTACTCCATTAAAGGCATGTGAAAAAACACAGGGCCTGGTGACTGCCTGTTCAGGCATCTAGTGCTCAATCATAAAATTTACAACAGTTTCAGATATTTGCCCATCAAAGGGCTTTTCTCCTCACTGACCGCAACTACCAAACCTGAAATAGCTGGATGCTAGTTGGTGTAACCAGCTTTATAAAATTTAGGATGTATCTGTGCCAAACAACAGTGGCTCTGAACACACAGTTGGCTGCCGCCAGGTCATGAAGAAGAAGTTGCATGACTCCACCCAACGTTCTTAGGTGAGTTTTTTTTTTTTTTTTTATTTTGTCCCCATATGGGGCACGGATGGTAAAAAGAAGAAGACAGGGGTATAACCCTCCCCCCCTTTATTCTATCCAAAATGGGAAAGAGAAGAAAAAAACCCCCACACACAAGGTTTTTACTTTCTTTCACAGTAGTATGGGTATACTGGCTCAACATGCACTAATATATATATATATATATATATATATATATATATATATATATATATATATATATATATATATATATATATATATATATATATATATATATATATATATATATATATATATATTTTTTTTTTTTTTTTTTTTTTTTTTTTTTAAACAAATTGCTAAATATTTTAACATTAGGTAACACTCAAACCGGTCTGAAAAAAAAGTTGAGCCTGGGACATGGCCACATTTGAAGTGGACATGGTCCCCAGATGGCTGAGGTGGGAGGTACCACCCAATGATGGGTTGACGGACCAGGAATCCTTAAAAGAATGGTATACATTTTTTAATGCTAAAGGGATGGAGCTATAAAAATCAGAAGCACTCAAATACTTGCCACATTTATACCCAATTTCTGTTTTGTGTAAGTCAGCACACCTCAGAGCATCATAAGAAAACTTCAACCTCAGTGGTTACCTTTAACATATAGATTGGCAAGAGCTAAAACACTTGGTGGTATTCTCACCTACAGGTCCGTATGACAAAGTATAGTACAGCCAAGACACTGATTCCAATTAGTACATAGAATGCTCTCTGCATCATTTTATAATTGTTCGAATCTGGATGCTGCACATGGCTTGTAGTATTAGAGTTGGTAGTCAGAGGTCTTCCTGTTGTGACTGTAACATGTGTAGTGTTACCCTCTTGAACAGTCACAGGGTTGTCCGCTTCTAGAGCACTCAAATGGTCCACCACAAGTAGAATGAAGCTCAAACAACATGCACAAGTCCACGTCTGTAGAAACAAACAAAAGCAAAAATGGCTATTACTATATATTGGCAAAGCAGACAGATCTGTAAAATCCATTTGTGTCAATCTACTCAAACTAGCTTTTCAGCAAGAGGTAAAAATTGATGATCTGATTAGAAGGAGCTTCATAAGAAAGGCAGAAGACTAAAGGATGGCAGGCATAGTAGAAAGGTGGCATGGAACGCAGATGTAGAGCTCTACAGATAGAGCACCCAAGAGATAAAGAGCTAGTAGGAAATTCTACGCATTGACATTAAAGTGGAGTTCCACCCATTTTTTTCACTTTAGATCTATGTAATCCCCTTTAAAACGACTTTTACCAAAGGAAAGTTTTTTGTTTTTTTTTTTTTGCTAGTAAATACCTGATTTTCTGCTTTATTTATCCTCTTCTCACTTCCGGGTCTGGCCTGCGATTACGTCTTTCGGCGATTCACAGTGTGTGCTGGGATGGCATGAAATCTCGCATTATTACACAGGAGATGAGCTGCACTGTGTGCTCCACCCCGCCTCCTCTCAGTGAGCTGTATGTAGTGTATTCAGGCCGGCCTCCGCCCCGCCTCCTCTCAGTGAGCTGTATGTATGTAGTGTATTCAGGCCGTGCTCCGCCCCGCCTCCTCTCAGTGAGCGAGGACTGAAAGCATTATAGCTCACTGAGAGGAGGCGGGGCGGAGCACGGCCTGAATACACTACATACATACAGCTCACTGAGAGGAGACGGGGCGGAGCAAAACCTCAATACACTACATACATACAGCTCACTAAGAGGAGGCGGGGCAGAGCACACAGTGCAGCTCATCGCCTGTGTAATAGTGCAGCTCATCGCCTGTGTAATAATGTGAGATTTCATGCCATCCCAGCACACACTGTGAATCGCCAAATGACGTAATCGCCGACCAGACCCGGAATTGAGAAGAGGATAAATAAAAGCAGAAAATCAGGTATTTACTAGCAAAAAAAAAAAAACTTTCCATTGGTAAAAGTCGTTTTAAATGGGATTACATAGATCTATGTAATCCAATTTATTAAAAATGGGTGGAACTCCACTTTAACCTAGACCTGAATTATAAGTTAAGGACTGGCTCAATATATCAAATGCCTCCAGGTTCTGCACGGTCATTACAATATGCAGTACATACCAGCATTGTTTTCCTGCTTTTGAAGCACGTCAAAAGCAAGTCTGTAAATTTCCATTTACTTCAATGGTGTCGTTTACATGACAATTCTGAGGTGGAGATTGACCAATTTTGCATTGGATAGACAAAGTTCTATTGAGCTTGAAATGCAGGAAAAGTAGGTCAATTGTAGACATTGTTGGGTTTTGCATTTAAACACTGAGTGCAAAAGGAAGTGTTTAACATTGCTAATTTTCACAAATCAGTGGGTTGTATGAGAGATTTGTGCTTGTCCCAAATTTCAATAGCCATGCTGAAAGTTTTTTACATTCTTCTACAAGTGTAGAGTGCCTTAAGGAAAGGTTTCACATAACCAGTTTTTCACAGAAGGTCACTGCCTATCAGCTATTGAATCAGGGTTAGTGTACGTGAAAATCGTGCTTAGTGAGTTTAGGTGTAAAGTCTTGCCAAGAGCAGATACCACTAGATACCTGCTGTTGAATTTATTGCCCAAAAAGGCTTCTGTTGTCACCCTCTCCGATTTGGTTTCACTTTGTTACTAGGGCCTAAATTCCTCTGGCTCCATGTCCAAGCCCTGCCAACTGCCTCAGTAGCCAGTAAAGTCACCCTGAATAGACAGGTTAATGTCAGTTTGAGGAGCTTCACCATCAAATCTGGGTAAGTCAGGCACCAGTAACCATAGGAGACCTTATTCACACAGGCATGGTGGCCCAAACAAGAATCAGTGGTTTATATGACTAGAGCTACATGCAAGCAGCCTATGCAACTCTATGGGGGCACAGCAGCTGTACAGGTAGTCACACAGTTGGTCTTCGGAGCCGTTCACCTGCCACTGCACATCTGTCAAGTTAGGACAGGTGGCTGTGTCTGTACAGCCGTTGTTTCCCTATAGAGGTACATAGGCTGCCTGCACCAAGCACCTAGTGGTTTCACCCGCATAAAACACACATCCAGTTCAAGTGGTATAGGCCACAGCACCCGTGTAATGGAGGTCTTGGAACTAAATCAAAGATTATCCAATTTTGTACATGGGTAAAAAAAGCTAGAGGACCACACTCTAGTAAAAGCCAACTTCTTTGCTGCAATATTGTTCCATGAACCTCAGATGTGCAGCAGAAGTGAGCCTGAATTCATTTCACACTGTATATCGCTCGATCATAGATTTTGTCAGCTATAAAAAGGTAGTAGCAGGCATCTTG
Source organism: Pelophylax lessonae (assembly GCF_965119305.1). Taxonomy (NCBI): domain Eukaryota; kingdom Metazoa; phylum Chordata; class Amphibia; order Anura; family Ranidae; genus Pelophylax; species Pelophylax lessonae. The sequence continues at coordinate 519,479,728 of NC_138768.1, forward strand.
TGGTGTCTTCTCTTAGGCAAGATGTTTAATGACCAAGTTTAAATGCCAAGTTTAATGGCCAAGCATTTCCAGAAAATAGTCTTTGCAGTCAAGGGGCCCCAGCAGATAAACTGTACAGTTTTGTAAAATGGTCATTAGTTGACCCTTTCTGGGAGTTAATCATCTCCATATCCTGCCTTGTTGCTAGGATGTGAAACCTGTTCGGACACTCACTTCCAACATTATAGGAACTAAAATTATTAAGCAAGCAACAAGGCAGGACATGGGGGTTGCTAACTGAGATCAGGCTCAAATGGCCTACAGAACAGCAAAATGAATGAACAATTTAAAAAGCTACAGTTTAATACCTACTGGGGCCCCCGAACCTCGTAGGCTATTTTCTGGTAAAGGTGAACTTAGCGTTTATTCTTAAAGAGTAAGTAAACTCTTCCGTATTTTTATTCCCTGCAAAGTAAATGCATAATGTGCTAGTATGCATTGCATACTAGCACATTATGTGACACTTACCTGCAAACGAAGCCTACGTTGTTCCTGCTGGTGGCCGCATCCATCTTCGCCTGTCTTCCTTCTGGGTCTGCGGACTCCGGCTGTATTACTGGCCAGAGCCACGTGACGTTCACTCCCGTGCATGCGTGCGGGAGCCGGCGGTCATGGCACAGGGCTCTGAAGAAACAGCACGGGTGGCCGTTTATTCAGAGCGAATGCGCCGATGAGGTCATCGACTGCATGCAATGTAAATATCTCCTAAACGGTGCAAGTTTAGGAGATATTTACAGTACCTATTAAAGGCTTACCTATTGGTAGAAGTTAAGGTGGGTTTACAACCACTTTAAGATTCACCCTTAAAACAAAATCTCTCAGTGGTCAAATCAAAGTAACTATAGGCAAAAATTACACACTCACAAGACTGCCCTTAGCATATAAAAAAAAAAAAAAAAAAAAAAAAAAAAAAAAAAAAAAAATTTAAAAAATTAGTGAATTTACCCCTTGTAACTCAGTTTTGTTACCAGTTAGTCCCGCCAGTAGATCAGTTATTTTTCCACTAACAGGTCAGGCTGTCCAGCAAAAGGGACAGTTACATTTCAGCAAGTCAATATCTCAAAGGGCATCGAATGCAGCAATTTGAATGAAAGCACAGGGTGACCACCACCCTTTAGAACTGGGAGCTAGTGGTTATCTTCATAAAAAGGGCACTGGAGAGATCAGAAACTGGCAGGCTCAACATTTAACGTGGAACTTCACTCTCTCAATAAGACTATTTTGAATCCTTATCCCATTTGTAAATAGATAGGAAAGTTCGACATATTTACTGGTTTTAAATTTTTATTTTTTAAACCCATTTCTAGTTACTTCCTGGTTTCCAGGCCTATGCCATAATGAGCCTTTAGAAGAGGAAGAGGGGTTTTCTCAGCTAGACACACCCTCCTGCCTGCATGCCTGAGGGAACAGGTACCCGTTTTTGACAGTTACCCTTCCCCCACTTCTGGGAGATAGCGCCATCCCTTGAAGTTTGACCCCCCTCCTCCTTCCCCCACTGCAGGGCCAATTAGAAAGAGCAGCACACCTCCCGCATGTGCAGTAGGGAACCGGCTGTGAAGACGCAAGGCTTCGCTACTGGTTTCCCTACAACGAATGGCGGCGGCAGCCGATCTCAAAATCAGCTGGGGTGCCGACATCGCATGCTCCCTGGAAAGGTAAGGGTCTATTATATTAAAAGTCAGCAGCTACAGTATCTGTAGCTGCTGGACTTTGAATTTTCTTTTCCCCAGCTGGAACACCGCTTTAACATTGTGATATTTTGATGGGCAATTACTCTGCCATGCAGCAATGTACCCAAATAGAACTTTTTGGTGATATTTATTAGCTGCTGGGCTTTTTTATTTTTTACTAGAAAAGTGTGTGTGTCAACAAACAAAACACCACAAAATCTCCCTTCCTTTCTGTTAAAAGACAAGTACAACATAGTACAAAAACTCCCAAAATGACACTTCTTTGGAAAGTACACGCACAATATTCCCAATGCACACTGTCCTGAAGTTGGCTGTAAATGTAAATAGGTGCTGCAGAGTCCAATTGTCTAACACATTCCAGTTCAAGAAGTAGGTTACTAGCACACCAAAGATCTCTAGAATGTAACCATGATTTGATTGCCAAAAATAGCTTTTGACCCATTGTGAAGATCCTTGGTGTGCTGGTGACAAGTAATACTGTAATGGAATGAATGGATCAGCAGCTGCCAATCCATTCATTCTGTGCCCATTCACAAATGCTCAATTTCTGTCCTTTCCTTGTAGGAAGGGGAGGGACCAAAACTAATAAAATCACAGCAAGTACATAGCACCCAGTCACTTGCATTGGCAGGGTACAGGGTCTGTGTTCCCAGCGGTGCATTGACAGTGGAGGGGCGCATCTTCACTGGTCTCACAATTCGATTATCCTGTCAATGATTCGATTCCGCAATGCATCACGATTACTGCCTGTGGTTTTCATTAAAAAATTCAAGCCCCCCCCCCATTTACATAACAGGCCCCCCCCCCCCCCAGGACAGCCCTGCCAGTGTACTCTAAAGTTAAAACAAATCAGTGTCAGTGCCTCTGTTTCACAGATCCCTTCCTATAGTGTGTAAGGTTTAATGTAAACCGATGCCTCTTATCTTATCTCCGATCTTTCACCGCCGTCACAGTCACGTGCACTCCGGCCAGGAGGAGGGGGGAGAAGGAGAATGGCAGGCCAGAAGGCACGTGACTGACGGCGATGAAAGATAATAAGGGTTACATTAACCCTTACACACTGTAGGAAGGGATCCGTGAAACAGAGGCACTGAAACTGATTTGTTTTAACTTTCACTGGAAGGGCTGACCTGGGAGAGGGGGGAGCCGGGATGTCATCCATGCAATCGATGCAGCCGTTCTCTGCATCAAATCTGAATCGTTCAAGGCTGCATCGCGATGCATCGATGCTACGATTAATTTCAACACCCCTAATTGACAGCTTGGTAAACAGCGATCACATGGCAGATTGGCCACCTGACAGTTGTCTATTCAGTGCCAGTCAAACTGCGGCCCTTTATTTTCCCAGTGCCATTGATAAATTGCACTTGGCAAGCATAGCGCCATGGTTCTGCCATTTATAAATGCACTATAGTCCAAAATTGGTTGAAGCAGCAGGATTTTACATCCATACACTATATAATCTGATTGTACAATCTCATTTAGATCACCAAAATTATGTAGTATAAAGTCTCTAAAGTCAAGACATTTTTTACCTTAACCTCTTGCCGACAGCCCGACATACATATACTGCGGAGCAGCGGACACAGTGGGAGCCAATCAGCATGTTCGGCGGACCCAATGTCCACTGGGACCCGTCAATCGTTCCCGACCGAGGCAGAACGGCAGTCTGCCTATGTAAACAAGGCAGATCACCATTCTGTGACGAGAGAAGACAGAGATCCTGTGTTCCTTCTAAACAGTCTTCCCACATTTAACCGGTTGCCGACCGCTTACTGCAGCAGTGTGGCTCTCCCAGGCAAACCGACGTAGGGCTACGTCAATCGCTTGGAGGCGGCTGGGGGGGGGGGGGGCTGGGGGCACGCCGATGCAGCAGGCATGCGGCTCTGATTGCCGCCCGACACCCACGATCGCTCCCCGCTGAGAGAGAACGGTCAGCTGTTGTAAAAACAGCTGACCGTTCTTCTCCCGAGAATGATCACAGAGCGCCTGTGATCCTTCTATATAGGATCACAGGTCTCTATGGTCATTCCACAAGCCACGCCCCCCCACAGTTAGAAACACGCCCCTAGGTACACATTTAACCCCTTGATCACCCACACTGTTAACACCTTCCCTGCTAGTGTCATTACAGCAACCATGCATATTTTTAGCACGGATTACTGTAGTAATGTCACTGGTCCCCCCAAGTGTCAAGAATGTCAGTCAGGGGTCCGATCTGTCCGCCGCAGTGTTTTTTTGTGGGGAAAAAAAGGACATCAATTTTATTTAGGTACAGCGTCGCATGACCGCGCAATTGTCCGTTAAAGTAACGCAGTGCAGAATCAAATATGGCCTGGTCATTAATGGGGAAAATCTTCCGGTCCGGAAGTGGTTAAAGCAGGGCTTGACAAATTTGCCTAAAATCTAGGAGCCAGTTTTTTTTTTTTTTGTTTTTTTTTTTTTTTAAAACAACCAAGCTTTATTTCCAAAAAAATAACATACTATAGACGACTAGAACCCCACTCTCCTCTATAGGGCAATCGGATGGAAGCATAAAGACGACTAGAACCCCACTCTCCTCTATAGGGCAATCGGATGGAAGCAGACTGTCTGTTTGCATCTGATCCGATCCACGGGATGGATAGAAAATAGAACCACCATCCGTCTGTTTTTGGCGGACAGGATCAGATGGCGGCAGATTACAGCTCCATAGAGGAGACTGAAGGGTCCGATCAGGTCTGCCTGAAAAACTGACAGGCGGACCTGATCAGACAGCCCGTGTGAAAGGGGCCATCGGCTGTGTCATGGCGATGAGGAAATTACACATCTCTATATATTTTTTTTCAATACTTTAAAAAAACTAATAAATAATAATAATAATAATAAATAATAAACCACACTCCCTGTCCACTAACCTTTTAAGCAAAGGTAAGTGGACAGGGAGATGAAGCCTGCAAAAACTTCCATCTCATCTCTTCTTGGGAAGGAGATGGACAGGCATTGAGGACATGCAGGGGAAACAGAGCCAATATTGACTGCTTGTCAAACTCCCGGCCACCACAAGAGGGCGCCAGTTCCCCATTCACTGAAGGCGGCCGAAAAGCCGCGGCCTCAATTATCGGATGGTGCGGTAGTCCGTGCACTCAGGGAGGGGGTGGGGGCGCAAAAGGGACAGGACACTTCCTGCAGTGCACCCCAGGAGCCAAGTCGCTAATTCTAGCCGCCAATGCGACCTGGCGCCCGGGGTTTGTCAAACCCTGGGTTAAAGCATCCCCCACACAGTTAGAAAGCACTCCCTATCTCTGTATATATCCCCTCTCAACACTTAGCTGAGTCCTTTCTCAATCCAGCAATTTTCCCACCTCCAGTGGTGCCCTCCCCTCTTCTTACAGGACACTGAAATAGCAGGAGCGAGCCATGCTGTGCATCTATGGATGCACGAGCCCGCACTAGTGGCCCCATAGCAGCCACGTTGCTATGGAGGCACACACAGAAGGGGATCGTAGAGCCCAGGCAAAGGACTCCAGGAGAGAAGGCTCAGGCCTGCGCTGTACAATACTATTGAACAGAGCTAGTAAGTAAAACCATGTTTTTTGTTTAAAAAAAATAAAATTTGCCTTTATACCTTCTTTAAACAAACCACTTAATTAGCATAAAATCAGACAGGCCCTTGCACTACATGATTATATAGTGTATGATCACCTTTATGCTCACATTATCACTATAGAGGATTTATATAGCGCAAACAGTTTTCGCACTACTTTATAATGTAGAAGAGGACTGTACCATTACAATACAGAAGGAATAGGGGGGCCTTGCTCATGGGGTTTACAACCTAAAAGGAGGGTGAGGTAGTACTAAAAAGGTAATAGTTGTGGGGGAATGATCTGATGGAGGCAACTCAGGTACAGTTCTTAGGTTGAGGTGGGGTAGGCTACCCTGAATAAGTGAGTTTTCAGGGATCGCTTAAAAAGGTAGACTGAGTAGGGACAGACCAGATATACTGGGGTGGGGTAGGGAGTTCCAGAGGATGGGAGAGGCTCTGGAGAAGTCCTGGAGGCAAGCATGGGTGAAGGTAACAAGGAAGCTAGAGAGCAGGAGGTCTTGGGAGGAGTGGAGAGGATGATTCGGGTGATATATGCAAAAGAGGTTAGTGATGTAGCTGGGGGCAATGTTGTGGATGGCACGTATTTTGAATTTGATACGGTGGGGTAGGGGAAGCCAGTGATGGTATAGGCAAAGAAGAGCAGCAGTCACAGTTCGGTTAGTAAGGTTATTAGTTTAGCAGAATTCATAATAGACTGATTGGGGGGGGGGGGGGTAGGCTATATAAAAGCTAGGCCAGTGAGGAGAGAGTTGCAGTAGTCAAGACAGAAAATATCCAAAGGAGTAAGTCAGGAAGGGGCAAATTGTGGAAACGTTGGTAGGGTAAAAGTAGTTCACCTTTACAAAAAAAAAAAAACTGCCTATGCAGGTAGGGGATGTATGTAGATTAAAACAAACTGTGCCGCTCTGACTAAAGATAAATAATACCCTTGCTATAGGTGTAAGCCATTTACATACCTTATAAAGCCTGACTGGAATACTCAAGTACTCCTAGGACATTGCCACCTCATCCCTTTAAACCCGAACACATAGGAATTACACAGGTTCTGAGGCTAATTTATTGCAGAGAAGGCACAGGGTTTAATTACCACCTTATTCAGCCACAGAACCTGTGTAATTAATAGGTGTTCAGTTTTAAAGAGATAAGGCGGCAAACCTGATGCTAAGTGAGGCCTAGTCATCACTTCTCACCCCGACCATCACAGCAGTGAGCGGTTTCTCCGATTCAAACCCCCTCACAATACTCTCTCCCAAATGATGCAGCAATTCTGAGCTCAGCATTTGAGAGCGCACTCCTGTGATGGGAGGAGCTGAGCAGGGATGACTACGCCTCACTTTGCAACATCCTGGGAGTATGCCAGTCAGGCTTGATAAGGTATATAAATAGCCTACACCTATAGCAAGGGTTATTCAACTTAGTCAGAGGTGCACAGTTTGCTTTTTCTACAAATGCCCCTTATCTGCATAGGCAGTTTTGTTGTAAAAGGTGAACTATCCCTTTAGGACCTTATGCACACTGGACGTTCTAAAAACACCAGGAGTGTTAGCTGTAGAATGAGTTTTGCAGCGTTTTCACAGTAGCATTCTTCAGCTGTTTTTACCAAAACTATACTCCCACAAAAGTATAAGGCTAAAAGACACCGATGATTTATCACGAAATAGCTGGGTCTTTTAGCTTTTGAGTGTTTTACAGCTGAAAAAAAAACAAAAAAAAAAAACACACACCTCTTAAAACCCACTAGTTCTGTTTTTTTTTTCCCCAGCCAGGTAACATCCCTGCTAAAAAACGCTGATAACAGCCTATGTGTGCATAGACACATAGGAGTTTACCCCAAAAAAAAAAATAAAATCCTGAAGCTAAAAACAGCAGCTGCGAGAACATCCAGTGTGCATGAGGCCGAAGGCTGCAAGATGTAGCCAGTGATTGGATTTACAGGCTGTAGGAGAGGCCAGAGCCTTCTTCCCTCCCACCCCCCACATATACAAACCTCCATATCTCACTGCAGATATCTCTTTCTTGAAGCAGCAGGTGAGGGAAAACAACAGGTAAACAGTAGTCCTTGTAGATTTTAAGTTTCTGCAATAGTCACTGAAAGAGAAATACAAATAGAAAGGTTAACGCAACGATCTGCAAACATTATAATATATATATATATATATATATATATATATACACACACACACATATACACAAACACTAGGGGTGCACCGATCTGACTATTCTAGTCCCGATACCTGGCATTGCGTATCTGCCGATATACCAATACGGAACTACACACATACACAATATGCATATGCAGCTGCAAAACAGAGCAAAGCCACTGCTTCCTGTGTATGGCTCCTCCATTCACAAGCGGAATGCATCTGATATCATTCCGCCTGTGGAGCCGGACCTATACAGGAAGTAGCGGCTCCGTGCAAGTAAGGGACGGCTGAGCTGGTGTAACGTTAAAAAACCCTACCTTGTTTAAAGTCCCTACCCTGGTCACTTCCTGTGAGGGTACATCATTCAACAGCTGAGCAGCTTCCCAGTGCGCATGCTCACAGCTGCGGCAGGTAGGGAATTATCATGGGGTAGTGTTTTTTAACCTTACACCGCGTCATTTATCAGCTGTTGCAGTGCGTCCCACTGTGCATGCTCAGCCGCTAAATTAAATCATCTCGGAGACTTCCCTCATCAGCAGGTGCAGCATCCCAAATGAGTGACTGTTAGACCCCGTTCACACTGGGGCGACGCTACTTGCCGAGGCGACCTCACCGCGACCTCGGAGCGGCCGGCACGGACTTCATATCATTGAAGTCAATGCAGGTCGCCCCAAAGAAGCTCCGGACTCTTTTTCTAAGTCTGAGCGACTTGTGTCGCTCCTATTAGAACGGGTCCACAGCTTCTCTATGGCAGGCGACCAGGTCGCCCCAGTGTGAATGGGGGTCTTACGGTATAAAACACTGTAGCCATGATTTGTATTTTCATAGACCCGCTGCCGATTTAATTTTCCTGGAGCAGAGATGAGGAAGTCTGACAGGTTGGAGCCGAGATGATTTCCCGCGGCAACAGCTGATGAATGAGGTGGGGTTCCGTGAAAAAACACTACCCCATGAAAATTCCCTACCCTCCGCAGCTGTGAGCATGCGGCTCAATTGATGTATGATGTACCCTCACCGGAAGTGAGGAAGGCAGGGAATTTTCACGGGTAGGGTTTTTTCACAGAACACCAGGACTCAGCAAAACCAGATCAGCCCATGGATCGGTTAATCTTACCAATCCCCGATCCAGCTATTTTGGCAGTATCGGCGCCGATATCCGATCCGAATATCGGACCGGTGCATCCCTAATATATATATTTAATCACACCCTAAAAAAAAAGTGCAAACACTGAAGTTTCGTTACAAAATTTCTATGCACTGCTGCTGCATACTTTCGTGAAAAAGAAAAAGGAACTGGAGCAGGAAGTATTGCTCACACTTACTGAGCACACAAGATGAGAAAATACACAGCCACTGCTGGAGCTTGTATACACCATTCATCTCCCCCCACCGCTGACCCTCTTGTTTGTATTGCACTCTAGTGCAGTTACTGCAGTTGATCGAGCCTAGCAGTCTGTACCGCGAAGCATTGTACTAATAGGATGGCTGTACACAGAGAAGCTGGGGGTGTGTGTACATGTCAGGGTTCTCTAACTTCCCCCTACAACATCCGGTACTACTGTTATCCCCTCCCCCCCCTCTCATACCAAACAATAACGCTGGGCAGCCTCCAGGCTGCTTTACTGAACACCACCGGCGGTTTATATTCGGTAACCGGCCACTTCTTAGTAACAGCCGACTCCACTTCCTCCCCGACTTCCGTCTCAGCACACGTCATCGTCCAGTCATTACACCTATTGGTAGGATGGTAAGCTTTAGAGGCGGATACCTCATGCACGTGACCGTTCGTCACCGAATAAGGGATGGGGGGCGGTGTTTCTTAAACTTTATATGTGTGTCATGTGACGAAGTAATTCGTCCTTTTTTAGTGTGAGGTACATATCAGCATGTGCAGGTAATAGAACTTGTATGGGAGCATTTTTTTTTTTTTTCACTCCTGAGGTGGACCATTATATTCCTTAGGACCCTACTGGTCAAGGTGGCTGCCAACTAAATTCAAGACCTGGTAACAATAGCTCAAGTGCAAGAGGGGGAGGGGAGAAGCATTGATAAAGCCCCTCCATACAGTATGAAGAGTTGTTTGCTTATATTTTTGTAGTTGTGAACGGACAACGAATACAAGGCCCCATTTACCCGGCTACATCGTGTATACCGTTGCTTTTTTGCCATGTTTTTTTGCACAATGCCATAAGGAAACCCATTCATTTGACTAGGCTGCCCTATGTGCAACCTACACGCCAAAAAAAGCTCCCAGGCCTTTTCCTGCATTGAGCTTTGCGCAATTTGACACGACAAAACGTGCGTTTTGGGGTTCTGACATTTCTCTCCTATGTGTAAAAATTAGTTTTCTCTTACGTCCTCCGACAGTTGCCGCCCACTCATTCAGTCTTCACCAATGGGTATTGACCTCTTATCCATAGGAGCAAGCTAGGCATAAGACTTGTTAAAAACAAAGTAATCTACATGGACACACCTATGGGGCTGTCCCACTGGTCCAATACCCCCTGCCATCAGCATTCCCAACTCAGTTTGTCTTCTGCCTAGTTAAGGAGTAAGATAGGCTTCCCTGTGCTGGGGCTACTGTCTCAGCCTTCTTCTATTTTATGATTTTATTTTCTGCAAATGTTTTTTACTTTGCACTACTAGCTGTTTATTTGTCAGCGTTTAGTTAGTTGGATCTTCGGATGAAGACGGCGTTGCGGAGCTGGGAGTCGCACTGGTCGTCCTGGTGTTCCAGGACAGAGGGCCTTATGGAGTCCCAGCCCGCCATTGAGCGTTTAGCAGGCTATGCGTATGCCCTGGCCTCGCAAACGACCTGTCTTCAGGGATGAAAGCCTGCGAGGTGGCCACCTCGCTTGGACGTCTCAACCGCGGTTCCGTGCGCTGCTAGCGTCCTGCGTTTTTGGCTGATGGCACCCCCACCACCTGGGGTGGGAGTCTTCCCGTCGATGAGAGGCGCCCACGCCATCGGGTACGGTAAGTACATTCTGTGTGGGGCCTCTTTCTGGGGATGGCAGTCTGATGTCTGTGGTATCCCCTCATGTTCGGTGCGTTTTTGGGGCTCCCTTCCTCCCGGTCCCTGGGGGGGCTGTACCTACCGCTCCTGGATCGCTATGTGGGGGTCCCACTCCTGAGTGCCACTGTATTGTGTGTCTGGGGTACAGACATGTGCGGCGACTGCTGCGGGGTTAAAAACTGCCGGTCCGCCATTTTAGGTGTGGGCATGCTGCTGGCTTCACTGTGGGCACCTCTGCAGCAATGAATGTAGTGTAATGGATAAAGTGTAAAACAACTGCGCTAAAACCAAAAAAGAAAAATGTGAAGCTGCAACTTCAAGTGTGACAGACACCTTATAGAAACAATATAGAAATAAGTTGCGCTAAAAGATGAGACATATATATGATTATATGATATAAAAGTCCGTGATAAAGTCCATATATATATATACATGTCAGGTGAAGTGACTGTGCAGGTACCGCTTACCGGAAACAAATATTATAAAGGCCAAAGTAAAGCAGATGACTCCAGAAGTCCTCAGGAAGTGGACGTCAGTGAGCCACTTGTTTCCTGGATGGGTCTCCTCAGTACAGCATTACCATGTGAAATACAAACGCCATAGCGTAAAACCAAAATGACAAAAAGAAAGGCGAGAGAAACACCCCAAGTGATTAGGAATGCCAAAAATTCAGGTGTTGAAAGTGAGTCTGGTGAATAGACGTGATTGCAGAAAAGCTCAAACCCCACTGGAGCTTAATAGGTACTTCTTACCAGAGTATGAAAGGTAATCGGCAAACAGATAAGATCAGAAAGCCTCCCCCAGTAGGACTGCAGCTTACCAAAGAAACAGATGTGATGAGCATAAACAAAGGAGGTCCCAACCATGCAAAGCGGAGAGGGCAAGACCGTATAAAAATACCCTTACTGACTCCAGATAATATTGAGGCAGAGGGGTACTCAGAGGACCAATCCAATAGTACTTCCACTGGGGACACTGCTGGGGACTCGGGATGCAGGTGAAGGAATCAACTGTAAAAAAAGACAATAGATCAAATGACAGGAGGATGGGACAGGAGATCCATAGCCCCTAGGGTGTCAGTAGTACTTCAGCCAGGGACTGGAGGAGTAGAGGGGTGAATGCCCTATTTTTCCTTAGTATTGGCAAAAATAGACATCAGATATCCTCACTGTCCTCATGGCTGTTTAAAAACACTTCATTACTTCTGCCTTACTTCATTGGACAGACTATAGGTCATAACACAGGAAGGAGTTGAAAAGAGTGTATGCCTGTGTATTTGGTGAGAACAAATCACTTGGGGTGTTTCTCTCTCCTTTCTTTTTGTCATTTTGGTTTTACGCTATGGCGTTTGTATTTTTGTATTTCACATGGTAATGCTGTACTGAGGAGACCCATCCAGGAAACACGTGGCTCACTGGCGTCCACTTCCTGAGGACTTCTGGAGTCATCTGCTTAACTTTGGCCTTTATAATATTTGTTTCCGGTAAGCGGTACCTGCACAGTCACTTCACCTGACGTGTGTGTATATATATATATATATATATATATATATATATATGGACTTTATCACTGACTTTTATATCGTATAATCATATATATGTCATCTTTTAGCGCAACTTATTTCTATAATGAATGTAGTGTGTTTTGGTGCCATCTTGTGTGTGGCAATGTGTTCTTCTGAGCACATGTCGGCTGCCATTTTCCCGGAGCCTCCCATTACTTTCTATGGGCAACCATTTTTCCTTAGCCTGTTTTTTCCTAGTTCAGCCTCCTGCAATGACATCACTTCCCTTTTCTCTACAGTGGAGATCGGCAGGCATGTGGTAACACTTGTGGGGTCTGTCTTTGCTGTTTTTTTTTTTTTTTGGGGAATATCTCTGGCTGTCAGCTCATTCCTACTTGCGGGGTCTGCTTGCATAGTCCGCATAGCAGTGTACTGCGATGGGCTCGCTGTGCGCTTAAAGGCCAGTACCTTGAGAAAAAGTTTTCTTTTTTTCTTGATGGAGTCCCAGGACAGAATTTCCCCCAGCCTTAGTGGATGATTCAGGTTCCTCTGGATCTTCTGCTCTGCCTACTCTGACTGCTGCACTTGTGACTTTAGCGTCCAAAGTGGATCTTTTGATGGCTGAACGGGATACTAAGGTTGCCGTAGATAGCGTGCCCCTTGAAGGGTCTCGTTCTTCCCAGTCTGAAGGGGAGGCGGAGGATGAGGAGGGGAATGATTCCCCCCCTGGGACGGCCGAGGATCGCGCAGTTATGGCTGCGCTGATTACTGCTATTAAGGATACACTACATTTGGAGGATGAGCCCAATCCTCCGGGCAAGCGGTCCTCTTTTGGTACCTGCAGGTCCCGTAAGGCTGCACAGGTGTTCCCTTGCCCCGCTGATTTCCACAAAACTGTGAATGAACAATGGCGCAATTTGAAGCGCAATTTTGTGGTGTCAAAACTGTTTCAAATCTACGGATTCGCACTGGACTGTGGCTCCTAAAGTGGATCACACTGTGTCTAGATTGAACAGGGCCACTCTGGTACCCACCGAGGATTCCCCGGTTTTCCGGGACCCTACGGATAGGAGGCTGGAATCCCTTGCCCGCCATTCATATATGGTAGCGGGTTCCATGCTGAAACCTATTTTCGCCTCCGTCATGGTGGCTCAGGCTGTGGAAGATTGGGCTAAGGTGCTCAAACGCACCCTCGTGACTGATTCTGCCCCCCTACTACCTTGGAGATGGTGGACCAGATTTACCAAGGGGTCTGTGTGATGCGGCCTTGGATGAGGCCCCGTTGGCGGCTCGCCTATCGGGGGTCGCGGTACTTAACCGTTTGATCTGGTTAAAAAGCTGGTCGGCTGACCAGACTTCCAGAAAGACGGTGTCTGACATCCCTTATGCGGGGAATCGTCTTTTTGGAGATTCCCTGGATGAATTGGTTAAAGGTGTCACTGGGGGCAAGAGCACTCTGCTACCCCAGAATCCTAAGGGTAAGTTCTTCCGCGGTAAGCGGGCCCTTCCTTTAAGCCAAATCAGGGGTCATTTCGTGCCTTCAAGGCTCAGGACAAGGGGAAACACTTCAAGGGCCAGGGTGGCCAGAGAAAACCCTGGGCGGGCAAGCAAAAGGCTGCCCAGACTGGCGCGGCGGCTCCGTCCACCGCCTGAAGGGGCGCCCTCACCCGTTTCAGGGATGGGGTACGTCTGTGCAGTTTCCTCCAACCTTGGCTGCTCCGGATTCCGGACAGGTGGGTTCAGGAAATCATTCGATCGGGCTACAAGCTCAAATTCCTTTTGCGGCCGGCGGACAGATTCTTTCCCTCAAATCTTCATTTGACCCCAGATTGTTTGCAAGATCTGCATCGGGCGGTGCAGGATCTCCTCGCCCAGGGGGTTGTTGTCCCGCTGCCTCATCAGGACAGGTTTCAGGGGTTTTATTCAAATCTGTTCACTGTGCCCAGAAAGGAGGGCAAAGTGCGTCCAATTCTGGACTTGAAAGCACTGAACCGCTTCGTGCGCGTTCAAAAGTTCCGCATGGAATCCCTCCATTCGGTAGTGGCCTCCTTGAGTCCGGGAAATTTCCTGGCCTCCATCGACCTAAAGGATGCATATTTGCACATTCCCATATTCGAGGGTCATCAGAGGTACCTCTGATTCTCTATCGTGGAAGAACACTATGAGTTTGTGGCTTTACCTTTCGGTCTCGCTTCGGCTCCAAGGGTGTTTACCAAAGTGTTGGCTCCTGTTTTGGGCCTGTTACGGGCACAGGGCATTGCGGTCTTGGGATATCTGGACGATCTCCTGTTAAGGTCGAGTGCTAGTCAGAGCCTGCTGCGCGATCTGTCCACTACGGTTCAGACGCTCCAGGAGTTCGGTTGGACCATCAATGTTCAGAAGTCGACCTTGTCTCCTTCGGTTCGTTTCCAGTATCTGGGGATGGTCCTGGACTCCGCCCAAGCAAAGGTGTTTCTGCTGGAGGACAAGCTCCGGACCCTACAGGACGAGGTCAGGTCCCTCAGGGACAACGAGTCCTCGTCGCTCAGGACCTGTATGCGGTCCCTGGGGTTGATGGTGTCGGCCTTCGAAGCCATACCGTTTGCACAGTTTCACACAAGGTCTCTCCAGGCGGAGATACTGGCCAGATGGTACAGGCTCCCCCAGTCCTTGGACCTGAGGGTGTCTCTGAGTCGCCAAACCAGATTGGATCTTCTGTGGTGGCTCCAGTCTCCAGCCGTAGCGGAGGGGAAATCCTTCCGGCCATTACTGTGGACTGTGATTACCACAGATGCCAGCCTGTCGGGCTGGGGTGGCATTCTTGGCAACCTTTCTGCCCAGGGCACTTGGTTGGGGGAGGAATCCTCCCTACCGATAAACATTTTGGAGTTGTGAGCGATCAGGCTGTGCCTGCTGCATTGGTCGGATCGTCTTCGGGGTCGCCCTGTACGGGTGCAGACGGACAACGCCACTGCGGTGGCTTACATCAATCACCAAGGGGGCACCAGGAGTGCCCGGGCGGCCCAGGAAGTGACCAGTATTCTGTCTTGGGCCGAGACTCGCGTCCCGGCGATTTCGGCAGTTCACATTCCGGGTGTGGAGAACTAGCAGGCCGATTATCTGAGCCGCCAGACCCTGGACCAGGGGGGAATGGTCCCTGCACCCGGAGGTGTTTCAGCTGCTGTGTGCGAAATGGGGATCCCCGGATGTGGATCTTTTCGCATCCCGGCTAAACAACAAGGTGGGAAGGTTTGTGGCAAGGACGCGCGATCCGCTGGCAGATGCCTCGGATGCGCTGGTGGTGCCTTGGCACCGGTATCATCTGATTTATGCCTTTCCCCCGATTCAGTTGTTGTCCAGGTTCCTGCGCAGGTTAGTCTCTGAACCGAAGTTGGTGATTCTAATCGCCACGCCGGTCATGGTACGCGGACATCATTCAACTGGCCATCGAGCCTCCATGGCGGCTACCGTTATGAGGCGGATCTACTGTCGCAGGGACCAATCTTCCATCCTGCTTTACAGTCGCTGGCTTTAACGGCTTGGCTGTTGAAAGCCAGGTCCTGAGAGAGAGGGGTCTCTCGTCTGAGGTCATTCCTACTTTGCTCAAGGCTAGGAAAGCCTTGTCCGGTAAGATCTATTACCGTACTTGGAAGGCTTATTTTGCCTGGTGAGTCCAGAGGTTTCGCTCCTCGTTCCTATTCGGTGGCGAGGGTGTTGGCCTTCCTACAAACTGGTGTGGATCCGTGCCTGGCGTTGACCACGATTAAGGGCCAGCTGTCTGCTCTGGCCATCCTTTTTCAGCGCCCCTTGGCGTCGAACGCTTCGATTCGCACCTTTATTCAAGGTGTGCGTCACTTGGCCCCTCCTCGGAGGGCGCCTCTACCTCCTTGGGACTTGAGCTTGGTTCTGCCCGTTTTGCAACGTCCTCCCTTTGAAAACATCAGGGAGATTCCTCTGCCTGTGCTGTCATGAAAGGTTGCCTTTCTGGTGGCAATCACATCTGTTTGCTGAGTGTCGGAGTTGGCGGCCCTGTCCTGCCGCTCCCCCTACCTGGTGGTTCATAGGGATAAGGTGGTCTTGCGACCTAACCAATCCTTTCTTCCCAAGGTGGTTTCGGATTTCCACCTTAACGAAGATATTGTCTTGCCTTCGCTGTGTGCGAATCCTAAGCATCCTAAGGAGTTTGCTCTGCACTCCCTGGATGTGGTCCGGGCGATCAGGGTGTACCTGTCGTCTACTGAATCCTTCAGGAAGTCGAATTCTCTTTTCGTCCTTCCCGAGGGACCTCAGAAAGGTATGACTGCGTCTGCGGCGACCATTTAAAAATGGATCAGACAGACGATTGTACAGGCCTATTCACTTAAGGAATGGGTTCCGCCGTTCCCTGTCAAGGCGCACTCTACCAGGGCGGTGAGTGCGTCCTGGGCCTTCCGGCATCAGGCCTCGGTGGCCCAGGTGTGCAAGGCTGCGACTTGGTCGTCTGTGCACACCTTCTCGAAATTCTACAAACTTGATGTTTTGGCATCAGCAGATGCCTCCTTTGGCCACAAAGTTCTGTGTGCGGCAGTGCCTTGATGGGGTCAGGCCATTGCCTGTCCCTGTCTGTTGGGTTTGTTTTTTCCCCCCTTTGGTTATTTGCTTCCTGGGTTGTTGCTCCAGTTGAGCCTTCTGTTACCCAGAGGATTACCTTGCTGTTCACTCAAGGTTCCTTTCTCTGACGTGGGTACTGCGTTGCCTTTATGACGGTCGCGTTTTCCCACCCCTCATGTCTACACTGCTTTGGGACATCCCATTGGTGAAGACTGAATGAGTGGGCGGCGACTGTCGGAGGACGTAAGAGAACGGAATTTTTTTGTAAAATCTTACCGTAAAATTCCTTTCTCTGAGTCCTCCGACAGTTTCCGCCCCCGCCCCTCTATTGGGGTTCTTGTGGACTTAACTGCTTGTTGCCAAACTGAGTTGGGAATGCTGATGGCAGGGGGTATTGGACCAGTGGGACAGCCCCATAGGTGTGTCTATGTAGATTACTTTGTTTTTAACAAGTCTTATGCCTAGCTTACTCCTATGGATAAGAGGTCAGTACCCATTGGTGAAGACTGAATGAGTGGGCGGCGACTGTCAGAGGACTCAGAGAAAGGAATTTTACGGAAAGATTTTACAAAAAATTCTTATAAACCCCCCCCTTCCGAAACATACAGGTGCATCTGATAAAATTAGAATATAATCAAAAAATGATGGTAATTTATTTCATTAATTCAATTCAAAAAGTGAAACTCATTTTACATAGGTGAGTTACACACAGTGATATATTTAACCACTTAAGGGCCTATTTTTGACACTTGGTGTTTACAAGCTAAAATCAGTTTTTGTTTTTTTTTGTTTTTTTTGCTAGAAAACTACTTGGAACCCCCAAACATTATATATATTTTTTAGCAGAGACCCTAGAAAATAAAATGGAGATCGTTGCAATATTTTTTTTTATCACACTGTATTTGCACAGCAGTCTTCCAAACGCAATTTTTTTGGAAAAAATTCACTTTTTTGAATTAAGAAATAAGAAAGCAGTAAAGTTAGCACATTTTTTTTAATGTGAAAGATAATGTTACGCTGAGTAAATGGATATCCAACATGTCATGCTTCAAAATTGTGCACCCTCGCGGAATGACGACAAACTTTGGGACTTAAAAATCCCCATAGGCGAGAATTTAAAAATTTCTACAGGTTACCAGCTTAGAGTTACAGAAGAGGTCTAGGGCCTTAAATTATTGCTCTCGCTCTAACGATCGCGGTGATATCTCACATGTGTGGCTTAAACACCGTACACAGTACACTGAAAAAGAAAAAAAATCGGCCCTTTAAACCGGTTGCTAGGCAACGACATTTGACGTCGCTCCGGTCCTCCAAGACCATAGTCGAGTGAGGGCCAGCTTGCCCTCACTTGTCTTCCTGTCTAAGAGGATCCGGGACTGGATCTTTTTTCCCTGCTGTCGGCGGGTCCGGTAAACGGGGGGGAAAACGGCCGAGATTCGGCGGGAGGGGGGCACCAGAAGGGTGATCCCGCGGCGAATCCGATGCTGGGACCACCCTTGCCTAAAAGCCGACCGCCTGCCGTTTAAAAAAATACCGGGGTTCTGCCATAACCCCGGTGTTTTGCTTCAATCGGCCGACGTAAATAGGCGTTAGGCGGTCAGTAAGTGGTTAATTTTGATGACTATGGCTTTACAGCTAGTGAAAACCCACAATTCAGTATCTCAGAAAATTAGAATAATGCATAAAACCAATTTAAAAAAAATGTAAATACAGAAATGTTGGATTACTGAAAAATATGTCCATGTACAGTATAGTATACACTCAATACTTGGTTGGGGCTCCTTTTGCATGAATCATCATGGACTGTGGAAAATTTTGCATCTTATTTGGAAATTAAGGTCCCAGAGTCTGGAGGAAGAGCGGGGAGGCACAGAATCCAAGCTGCATGAGGTCCAGTATGAAGTTTCCACAGTCAGTAATGATTTGGGGAGCCATGTCATCTGCTGGTGTTGGTCCACTGTGTTTTATCAAGTCCAAAGTCAGCGCAGCCCTCTACCTGGAAATTCTAGAGCACTTCATACTTCCCTCTGCTGACCAGCTTATGGAGATGCTGATTTCATTTTCCAGCAGGACTTGACACTTGCCCACACTGCCAAAAGTACCAATACCTGGTTTATTGATTGGCCAGCAAACGCGCCTGACTTAAACCCCATAGAGAATCTGTGGGGCATTGTCAAGAGGAAGATAAGAGACACCAGACCCAACAATGCAGATAAGCTGAAGCCCACTATCAAAGCAACCTGAGCTTCTATAACCCCTCAGCAGGAGCCCCGATCAAGTATTGGTATAGTGCTTTCTATACTGTACATGGACATACTTTTCAGTAAGCCAACATTTCTCTATTAAAAATCTTTTTTTTTTTTTATTGGTCTTATGTAAAATTCAAATTTTGAGATACTGAATTTTGGGTTTTCACTAGCTGTAAGCCATAATCATCAAAATTAAAAGAAAGAAATGCTTGAAATATTACTCTGTGTGCAACGCATCTAAATAAAATGAGTTTCACTTTTTGAATTGAATTACTGAAATAAATTAACTTTTTGATGATATTCTAATGATGAGATGCACATATATATATATATATATATATATATATATATATATATATATATATATATATATATATATATATATATATATATATATATATATATTAGGGCTGGGCGATATGGCTGAAAACTATCACGATATCAGTGTTTCATATCGGTCGATATCGACAATTATTGATATTTATTACCCATTTAAAATAAGGACCCTAGGGTGAGAATGCAGGGCGGCGGGCATGGTGCAGGAGAATGCAGGGCACTGGCATGGTGCAGGAGAATGCAGGGCACTGGCATGGTGCAGGAGAATGCAGGGCACTGGCATGGTGCAGGAGAATGCAGGGCACTGGCATGGTGCAGGAGAATGCAGGGCACTGGCATGGTGCAGGAGAATGCAGGGTACTGGCATGGTACAGGAGAATGCAGGGTACTGGCATGGTACAAGAGGATCCGGAGTTGTGGGCATACTACAGGAGATGCAGTGCTGTGGGCATGGTACAGGTAGACCATGCCCGCAGCACTGCATCCCTTGTAGTGTGCCCGCAGCCCTGCATAATGGCAGGTAGTGAAGCTGTTTCACTTACCTGTTCCAGAGGTGCCTTCATTTTAAAAATGGCACCGACACGTTATTGCGCACGCGCCGCCACCGCTCGTGTAATTTCGGCTATTCCCGGCCTCTCCCGAGCGGCGGCGGCGCGTGCGCGGTGACATGTATGCGACGGGCGGCGCCATTTTTAAAGCTTAAACCCGTCGGAGCGGACTTTTCGTTTTTATCGTTCAAAGTCTTTTATTGCTATCGATCACGTGACTATCGCGATACATATCGGTATTGTTTTATCGCCCAGCCCTAATATATATATATATATATATATATATATATATATATATATATATACAAAAAAACATAGAATCCAATTTTCTTTTTTTTTTTTTTTTTATGTTATGGCAAGTAAATAGATACCGAACGTCTCACGCTTTAAAATTGCACGTGCTCGTGGTATAGCAGCAAGCGCTGATACCTGCACGTGCTCGTGGTATAGCAGCAAGCGCTGATACCTAGCGCTTTAAAACATTTTACAGAATTTTTTGCCAATATTACCAATTTAGAGTTTCACAAGATTTTTTTTTAAGCAGAGGCCATAGAGAAACAAAATTGTGGGTTTTTTCACAGTGATTTTTCGAACGCAATTTTTTTGGTTAAAAAAAATAGTTTAATGAATTGTAATGCAAAAAACAATATAAAACCACTAGAATTAGAACATAGAAGCACTAGAATTATTGATTTACGTCCTCCGACAGTCTCCGCCACCTCTAAGTCATCACTATTGGGTATTGACTTCTGCTCCGCAGGAGTAGCTAGGCATAAGACTTAGTCAAAAGAACAAAGACACTTGCATATACACACCCATGGGGGCTTTCCACTGGTCAATACCCCCCTGCAGTGACACTCCCAACTCAGTTTGTTTCTGCCTAGCGTCAGGAGTAGTTAGGCTTTCCCTGTGCTGGGGCTACAGTCTCAGCCTTTCTAATCTTTTTTTCTTTTGAAAATGTCAGTTTTTTTCTTATTATACTAGCTGTTTATTTTGTCAGCTTTAGTTTTTAGTCGACTCTTCGGATGAAGATGGATTCATGCGGAGCTGGGAATCAGACTGACCGCCCTGGTTCTCCAGGGCAGAGGGTCAGAGGGACCCCCAGCCTGCCATCTAGCGTTCAGCCATGGTTCATCCTGGCATTATGAACGACCCATCCCTGCTCGCAGCAGGGATGCAGCCGTGAGGTGGCTACCTCACTGGACACATCTGCGATATTGTAGTGTAATGTCCTTGGCAAAACGGCATTCCCTGTCAGAGGAGGACAGCGGCTTTCCGTTCTGAGAGGCACCCCCCACCATCTGGTACAGGTAAGTACTTCTGTGTGGGGCCTCTGTCTGGGGTGGCAGTCCTGTGTTGCTGTGTCCCCCATGTCTGTGCCGGTGTGGGGCTCCCTGTTGCGATCTCTGTGGGGGTCTCCTTTATACATGCGCTGCG
This sequence comes from Pelophylax lessonae, assembly GCF_965119305.1. Taxonomy (NCBI): domain Eukaryota; kingdom Metazoa; phylum Chordata; class Amphibia; order Anura; family Ranidae; genus Pelophylax; species Pelophylax lessonae. Next base: position 519,500,850 of record NC_138768.1, read on the forward strand.
GTGCGGTATATATGTTTGGGGGCCCCTTCCCCTGTGTCACTTCGGTGTGTGTTTGGGGATGCAGACAATGTGTGTGTGCGTGTGTGTGGCGGCCGCAGCGGGGGAAAACCGCGCGGTCCGCCATCTTTACTTTGGGCAAGCATGTTGGCTTCACTGTGGGCTGATTTACATGCTGTTTTTGCGCCATCTTGCGTTTGGCAGAACGATCGTTCCATGCACATGTCTGCGGCCATTTTCCCGAAGTCTCCCATTCAGTTCTATGGGCAGCCATTTTCCCTGGGTCATTTGCAGCTTATAGTTAAGCCTCTCATGTAGAGCTGCACGATTCTGGCCAAAATGAGAATCACGATTTTTTAGCTTGGAATAAAGATCACGATTCTCTCACGATTCTCTGTGTAACAAAAAAAAAAATTGGGATAACTTTACTGTTACGTTTTTTTTTTTATTCATTAAAGTCTATTAATTGCGTTTGAAAGACTGCTGCGCAAATACAGTGTGACATAAAATATTACAACAATCACCATTTTATTCTGTAGGGTCTCTGCTAAAAAAAATATATAAAATGTTTGGGGGTTCTAAGTACTTTTCTAGCAAAAAAAACCTGATTTTAACTTGCAAGCAACAAGTGTCAGAAAAAGGTCCAGTCTTTAAGAGGTTAAACTTCCTTTCTCCCTGGCAGAGGGAAGGAAAAGATACAATGTAATCATTTTTGTTTATAGTTACTGGGAGAATGCTGATAGGCGTTTGCTGGGAGGCTTTTTTTTTTTTTTTTTTTTTTCCACAGCTGTTCTCTCTGCTATGCAGCTATGCAAAGAATCGAGCATATTTCAGGTTTAGATCGTCAGGGGGGGTGAATCGAGATCGCGATTTTCATACGATTAATCGTGCAGCTCTACTCTCATGACCTCGCTTCCTTTTCCTCTGAAGCAGCGATCTCTGTGGTAACACTCTGTGGGGCTCTGCAGACTGTCTCTTCCATAACTTTCTGTTTTGTCATTTCTGGCTCAGTTTTCTTCTCCTTTTGGGGGTCTTTGGTCACTGTACATATAGCGGTGGGCTGCGCACTCCGCAGCTGTTTTAAAGGGACAGTACCTTTTTTCTTCCACTGTTATTTTTACCTTGAGCAATGGAATCTCAAGACAGCAAATTCCCTACAGATCTGGTGGGGGACCCCAGTCCTGCTGTGGCCCCTGTTATGCCTGATTTGGCCGCTGTAGTGGCGTCTTTAGTGTCCAAAATGGAGGTGTTGATGGCTGAACGTGCTGCTAGAAAGAGGCCCAGATTATCTCTCTCCTCTGATTCAGATGGTGATATGGCTGCTGCGGCGGGCGTGCCCTTTTCAGGGTCTCGCTCATCCTTCGACCCGCTGGGGTCTGAGGGGGAGGTGGAGGGGGTTAATAATTCTCCCCCGGGGACGCCTGCAGAACGCGCAACTAAGGATGAGTTGATTTCCTCTGTAAAGGAAACACTACATTTGGAGGATGAGCCCAGTCCTCCGGACATTGTGTCCTCATTTGGGACTCACAGGACCCGCAAGTCGGCGCAGGTTTTTCCCTGCCCAGCTAAGTTTCATTACACTGTTAATGAACTGTGGCGCACTTTAAAACGTCCATTCATGGTCCCTAGTCGGTTTAAGTTGCTTTATCCCTTTGCACTGACTACGGAATCGTGATGGTGTGTGCCTCCACAGGTGGATCACACTGTGGCCATATTTGAACAAGGCTACCTTGATTCCTACTGAGGAGACCCCGGTTTTTCAGGATCCCACGGACAGAAGGTTGGAGTCTCTAGCCCGACATTCCTACACGGTGGTGGGTTCCTTGCTCAAACCTATTTTTGCGTCCGTTCTGGTAGCTCAGGCAGTGGCAGATTGGACTAAGATGCTTCGGCGCAACCTCGTGTCTGATTCTGTCCCACCTGCCAGGCTGGATATGGTGGATCAGATTCACCAAGGAGTCATGTATTTGTGCGATGCGGCCTCAAAGGAGGCCCCTTTGGTAGCATGCCTATCTAGTGTTGCGGTGCTTAACCGTCGACTGATCTGGCTGAAGAGCTGGTCGGCTGACCAGACATCACGGAAAACAGTTGCTGATTTTTCCCTATGCTGGTTCTCGCCTTTTTGGCGAGGCATTGGATACCTTGGTAAAAGGCGTCACGGGGGGCAAGAGCACCATGCTGCCCCAGAACCCGAAGAACAAGTCCTTTCGTGGCAAGCGGGGTTCCGCCTCTCGAACCAATCAAGGGTCCTTTCGTGCCTTTCAGAATCAAACCAAGGGCAAGCCCTTCAAGGGCCAAGGTAGCCAGAAGAAGCCCTGGATGGGCAAACAGAAGTCCGGCAGTGCCGGTGCGGCGGGTCAATCCGCCTCTGCCTGAGGGGGCGCCCTCACCCGTTTCAGGGGTGGGGGGACGTTTGCGAGGTTTCCTCCAACCTTGTTCGCTAGAATTCCGGACAGGTGGGTTCAGGATATCATTCGATCAGGGTACAAGATCAAATTCCTTTCCCGGCCGGCGGACAGATTTTTTCCCTCAAATCTTCATTTGTCCCCAGGGCGCCTGCAGGACCTGCATCAAGCGGTGCAGGACCTCCTTGCCCAGGGGGTGATTGTCCCAGTGCCTCATCGTTTCAGAGGTTTTATTTCAATCTGTTCACTGTGCCCAGAAAGGAGGGCAAGGTGCATCCTATTCTGGACCTGAAAGCACTGAACCGCTTCGTGCGCATTCGAAAGTTCCGTATGGAATCTCTCCGTTCGGTGGTGGCCTCCCTGAGTCCAGGGGAATTCCTGGCTTCTATAGACCTGAAGGATGCGTACCTACACATCCCCATTTTCGAGGGTCACCAGAGGTACCTTCGGTTCGCAATAGCGGAGGACCACTATCAGTTTGTGGCGTTACCTTTCGGTCTCGCTTCGGCTCCAAGGGTCTTGTTGAGCCTGTTCTGGGCCTGCTAAGGGCACAGGGCATTGCGGTCTTGGGATATCTGGACGATCTCCTCTTAAGATCGAGTGTCAGCCAGGACCTACTGTGCGATCTGTCCACCACGGTACAGACGCTCCAGGAGTTCGGATGGACCATCAACGTACAGAAGTCGACCTTGTCTCCTTCGGTTCGTCTTCCCTATCTGGGAATGGTTCTGGATTCTGCTCAAGCAAAGGTGTTCTTGCCGGAGGACAAGCTCCGGACCTTAAGGGACGAGATCAGTTCCCTCAGGGACAAGCCATCCTCATCACTCAGGACCTGCATGCGGTCCCTAGGGTTGATGGTATCGGCCTTCGAGGCGATACCCTTTGCCCAGTTTCACACACGGTCTCTTCAAGCGGAGATCCTGGCCAGGTGGGACAGACTACCTCAGTCCTTGGATCTGAGTGTCTCATTGAGTCGCCGGACCAGAATGGATCTTCTGTGGTGGCTTCAGTCCCCGGCTGTGTCAGAAGGAAAATCCTTCCGTCCATTGCTGTGGACGGTTATTACCACGGATGCCAGCCTGTCGGGCTGGGGTGGAGCCCTGGGCATCCTGCCCAGGGCACTTGGTCGGGGGAGGAATCCTCCCTTCCGATCAACATATTGGAATTGAGAGCGATCAAACTCTGTCTCTTCCAGTGGTCGGATCGACTTTGGGGCCGTCCGGTTAGGGTACAGACAGACAATGCTACCGCGGTGGCTTACATCAACCACCAAGGGGGCACCAGGAGTGCCTGGGGCGGCCCGGGAGGTGACCGACATTCTGTCTTGGGCCGAGACTCATGTCCCGGCAATCTCAGCAGTTCACATTCCGGGTGTGGAGAATTGGCAGGCCGACTATCTGAGCCGCCAGACCCTGGACCAGGGGGAATGGTCCCTACACCCGGAGGTCTTCCAACTGCTTTGTGCGAAGTGGGGATCCCCGGACGTGGATCTGTTCGCATCTCGGCTAAACCACAAGGTGGAAAGGTTTGTGGCAAGAACGTGCGATCCTCTGGCAGACGCCTCAAATGCGTTGGTGGCCCCTTGGCATCAGTATCGTCTGATGTATGCCTTTCCTCCGATTCAGTTGTCCAGGTTCCTTCACAGGTTAGCCTCGGCTCCGCACATGGTGATTCTGGTGGCGCTGGACTGGCCACACCGGTCCTGGTACGTCGACATTGTTCCCCTGGGAGTGGCGCCTCCGTGGCAGCTGCCAATGTGGGAAGATCTACTGTCTCGGGTACCGATCTTCCATCCTGCTTTACAGTCGATTGCTTTAACGGCCTGGCTGTTGAGACCCAGGTCCTGGGAGACAGGGGTCTCTCCCCTGAAGTCATTCCTACCCTCATCAAGGCTTTCCTCCAGTCGGGGGTGAACCAGCGCCTGGCGCTGGCCATGATAAAGGGCCAGGTGTCTGCACTGGCTATTCTTTTCCAACGCCCTGTGGCGTCTCATTCCTTAATTCGCACCTTTGTTCAAGGTGTGCGACATTTGGCTCCTCCCAGGAGGGAGCCTTTACCTCCATGGGACTTGAACTTGGTTCTGTCCGTGTTACAGCGTGCTCCCTTTGAGAACATCCGGGAGATATCGTTGCCTCTGCTGTCTAAGAAGGTTGCCTTTTTAGTGGCGATTACTTCGGCTCGCAGAGTATCGGAGCTGGCGGCGTTGTCTTGCCGCTCTCCTTACTTGGTAATTCACAAGGATAAGGTAGTCTTGCGACCACACGCGTCTTTTCTTCCTAAGGTGGTCCCTGAGTTCCACCTTAATGAGGACATTGTCCTGCCTTCGCTTTGTACGAAGCCTAAGCATCCCAAGGAGGTTGCATTGCATTCCTTGGATGTTGTCAGGGCGATCAGGGTTTACCTGTCTTCCACTGAATCCTTTCGGTAGACGGATTCCCTCTTTGTCCTTCCTGAGGGACCTCGGAAGGGCATGGCTGCGTCTGCAGCGACCATTGCCAAATGGATCAGACAGACCATTGAACAGGCCTATGCTTTGAAGGAACGGGTTCCACCCTTCCCTGTTAAGGCGCACTCTACCAGATCTTTGAGTGCGTCCTGGGCCTACTGGCATCGTGCCTCGGTGGCCCAGGTGTGCAAGACTGCGACTTGGTCGTCAGTGCACACCTTTTCCAAATTCTATAAGGTAGATGTTCTGGCATCAGCTGATGCCTCCTTTGGCCGCAAAGTTCTCAGTGCGGCGGTGTCATGAGGGACCCTTGTTTTGTTGTGGGTCCCTGACTGTTGGGGTTGTTTATCCCTTGGGTTATTTGCTTTCCTGGGCTGTTGCTCCTGTTGAGCCTTTTCTGTTGCCCAGAAGGTTCTCTTACTGTGTGTGTAAGGTTCCTTTCTCTGATGTGGGTACTGCGTTGCCTTTTCTACGGTTGCGTCTCCCACCCCTCATGTCTACGCTGCTTTGGGACATCCCAATAGTGAAGACTTAGAGGTGGCGGCGACTGTCGGAGGACGTAAGAGAAAACAGAATTTTTGTAAAATCTTACCTGTAAAATTCCTTTCTCTGAGTCCTCCGACAGTCGCCGCCCCCTCCCCTCTTTTGGGGTTTTTTCTTGTACACTTACTGCTATGCTACCAAACTGAGTTGAGTGTCACTGCAGGGGGGTATTGACCAGTGGGACAGCCCCCATGAGTGTGTATATGCAAATGTCTTTGTTCTTTTGACTAAGGCTTATGCCTAGCTACTCCTGCGGAGCGGAAGTCAATACCCAATAGTGATGACTTGGAGGTGGCGGCGACTGTCGGAGCACTCAGAGAAAGGAATTTTACAGTTAAGATTTTACAAAAATTCAGTTTTTGCTGTAACATCCGTCACTATACCTCGTGTGGTGCAAACGCTGTTTACGTATTGTATGTGCAACCTATATATGGATTTGCATGATGGGGGTGCTTTAAATTTATTTTTAAATGTATTTCATTTTACTGTCCCTTTTTTTTTTTTTTTTTAATAATTTTTTTGTATTTTTTTTAATCACTTTTATTCCTATCACAAGAAATGAAAACATCCCTGGTGATAGAAATGATAGGTGCCCTTTATGAAGACATCTAGGATCTATAAAATCCCAATTGCCTCCCCCTACCCTGGAAGTTGATCTCTGCTTTCCAGAAAAAAAGTCAGTGTTTACATTTGCCAGAAACCAGAAGTAACGTCATGGCGTCACTTCCGGTCTCCTAGTACCATAGAGCTGGCCGGAGACCATCTGGTCCCGGCCAGCGCTATGATAACCTGAAGGCAATGCTAGATGGGCTCCCTGATTGCACGGGAGAGGCACTGGGGGGGGATGTCCATAAAGCCCAACTCGATAGTTTGGCTTTATGGCAGAGTGGTCAGAAGAAATTCATTACTTTCAGCAAAAAACAAAATGGCACGTTGTGAGTTTGCGAAAAGGCATGGGGGAGACCCCCAAAATGTATGGAGGAAGGTGCTCTGGTCTGTTGAGACTAAAATTGAACTTTTCGGTCATCAAAGAAAATGCTATGTCTGGCACAAACCCAACACAACACATCACATCACCCAAAGAACACCATCCCCACAGTCAAACATGGTGGTGGCAGCATCATGCTCTGGGGTTGTTTTTCAGCAGCCAGGACTGGAAAACTGGTCAAAGTTGAGGGAAAGATGGATGGTGCTAAATACAGGGATATTCTTGAGTAAAACCTGTACCACTCTGTGCGTGATTTGAGGCTAGGACCGAGGTTCATCTTCCAGCAGGACAATGACCCCAAACACCCTAAAGCAACACTTGAGTGGTCTTGCCACTTCCCGACCACCCGCCGCCTTTTTTACTGCGGCAGGGTGGCTCTCCTGCGCAAACTGACGTAAATCTACGTCGGTCGCGTGCAGGAAGCTAGGGGGCAAACGCGCACCGCCAGCGGTGTGCTCCCGCCCCCACTCGGCAGCGGGGAAGCCGATGCGCGGGTCAGGCCTCTCCAACTGCCACCTGACACCTGCGATCGCTCCCCCCTGAGAAAGAACAGTCAGCTGTTGTAAACACAGCCGACCATTCTTCTCTGAAATAATCATAGAGCCCATGTGATCTTTCTATATAGGATCACATGTCTCTATGGTAATTTCAGAAGCCACGCCCCCCCCCCCCCACAGTTAGAATCACTCCCCTAGGTTCACATTTAACCCCTTGATCACCCACAGCGTTAACCCCTTCCCTGCCAGTTTCATTATTACAGTTACAGTGCATATTTTTAGCACTCATTACTGTAGTAATGTCACTGGTACCCTCAAAAGTGTAAAAAATGTCAAACAGGGGTCTGATCTGAAGGCCGCAATGTCACAGTCCCGCAAAAAATCGCTGATCACCGCCATTACTAGTAAAGAAAAAGCACAATAAAAATGACATAAATCTTTTCCATAGCTAGTAGACGCGATAACTTTTGCGCAAACCAATGAAAATCCGCTTATTGCGTTTTTTTTTTTTTAACCAAAAATATGTAGCAGAAAACAAATTGGCCTAAAATGTTAAAATTTTGATTTTTTTTTGAGAATGTCGTATAGCAGAATGTGAAAAATATTATTTTTTTTTTGTTTTCAAAATTGTCACTCTTTTCTTGTTTATAGCACAAAAAATAAAAATTGCACAGGTGATCAAATACCACCAAAAGAAAGCTCCATTTGTGGGAAAAAAGGACGTAAATTTTACCGCGACCGCGCCATTGTCCGTTAACCGCTTGCCGACCGCCGCAAGTACATATACTGCGGCAGTCAGCCCCTCACAGGCAGAGTGACATATCGGTACGTCACTAGCCTGTGAGGCTCTGGGGAGCGAGCGCGCGCCGCCGGCGGCGCGCTCCCGTGCAGTCACGGACCCCCCGCGCATGTGACCGGCGGACCTGATGTCCGCCGGTCACTCTGCGATCGTCGCTGCAGAGGGAGAAAGTCAGGCGACTAGTGTAAACAAGCCGCCTGTCATTCTCCCCAGTGTAGAAACACTGATCATACGGTTCTACTATGTAGGACCGTTGATCATTGTTCCTACAGCTCAAGCCACAGCCACAGCCAATCAGTTAGAATCACGCCCCTAGGGACACACACAGCCCCTCCCTCTCAAATAAAGTTAACCCCTTCACTGCCAGTGTAATTTTACAGTAACAGTGCATATATATATAGCACTGATTACTGTAGAAATGCCACTGGTAACCCCAAAAGTGTCAAAAATGTCAGTCAAGGGTCCGATCTGTCCACCCCAATGTCGCAGTACCGCAAAAAAAATCGCAGATCGCCGCCATTACGCATTTAAAAAAACCAACAAAAATCTTTCCCTTTGTTAGTAAACGCGATAACTTTTGCGCAAACCAATCAAAATACGCTTTTTGCAATTTTTTTTTTTTTTTACCAAACATATGTAGCATAAAACAAATTGGCCGAAAATGTTAAAATTTTGATTTTTACTTTTTTTTGGGGGGGGAATTTTATATAAAAAAAGTGAAAAATATTGTTATTTTTGCAAAATTGACGCTTTTTTTTGTTTATAGCGCATGATCAAAAAATCGCACAGGTGATCAAATACCACCAAAAGAAAGCTCTTTGTGGGAAAAAAAGGATGTCAAATTTGTTTAGGTACAGCGTTGCACGACCGCGCAATTGTCCGTTAAAGTCATGCAGTGCCGAATCGCAAAATACCCCCTGGTCTTTTAGCAGCCAAATCCTCCGGGGCTTAAGTGGTTAAAGTAACGCAATGCCAAATTGCAAAATAGGGCCTGGTCATTAAGGGGGCAAATCCTTCCGGTCTAAAAGTGGTTAAGGGGAAAGATGTAAATGTGTTGGAATGGCCTAGTCAAAGCCCAGACCTCAATCCAATAGAAAATCTATGGTCAGACTTATGGGGCATGCACACTATAAGATTTTCTGAAGACTTTTTCCTTTAGATTTACCAAAACCATATGAGGTCAAATCTAAACACTTTCAATTTGTATGCAATCTGACAGGCCCTTGCACTACATAGAAAAGATAAATCTGAAGGAAAAAGTCTTCAGAAAATCTTAGTGTGTATGGCCCTTTAGATTGCTGTTCACAAGCGCAAACAATCCAACTTGAAGAAGCTGGAGCAGTTTTGCAAGGAGGAATGGGCAAAAATCCCAGTGGTAAGATGTGGCAAGCTCATGGAGACTTATCCAAAGCGACTTGTGTAATGATGTCGTGCCCGGAGTCCCCTAAAAGCTGCCACGGGCAGCCATCTTGTTCGGTGACACAGGCAGCATTCCAGTTTAAGCTGTAGCAGCAGATGTGTACTCAGCAGAGATATTTCCTTCCCCCCTCTCTCTCTCAAAGTAGCCCCCACCTTTGCACATTCTAGCAGACTCCTGGAACACAGCAGGAGGTCGTAAAGCAGATCTTATCTTGAGAACAGATGCCCCACAATAGGCTGTGTGGAATTTCCCCAGTAAGCTGTAAATAAAAAGTAACACTTAATTCTCACAATCCATATCCATGTCATAACTGTCTACCTGAATATAACATATGAACAAAAAGTAGATATTTGAATGCAAGATAATATACCAATCGAATTAAGATCCAACATGAACACCTTCATGCCTCGGAAAGACAAGCTAGCGATCAGATGCCTTACAGGTCAGAGGTTATTCCGAGATGACCCATGTTTAGTGTCTGTGGAAAGCCAATTCAAAACCAGACCAAAAAAATATCGGTTTCAAGCATGTAACCGTTACATGCTCAAGATATGAGTGCTTTTAATAATCTGTCAAACCGGGAGGTCTCTTAGCAGTGTATGGCCTCAGAGCCTATTGGCCAAGTACTTCTGGTGACACCCCCTTGGTGAGAGAAAAAGGACAGGAACTGATAGAGAGTCAGTTCTCATCCTACCATCCAAGCCATAACATCGCTCAAGGGGAACCAATCATACCTGTTCAGCTTCTGAAACTAAGGTAATACCAGGACCGTTTTAATGCAAGTATTTTCATTCTTTCTAAATTGCTGTATTGTGTCTCTATTTCTTTGTAACCCATTTTTCTGTAAATATTTTAACCTTTCTTATAATTAAACCTTATTTTGAAAAGTGTTAACTTTGTCTCTAAGCTCTTAAACGCAAACTGACCCAAAAGAACCTGCCTCCTGAGAGCGCTACTGTCTAGGATAAATCATCTGAACATTCTTGTCTGAGGTGACAGTGTGTGTTACAGATGGTTATCCTAAAGTCATAATTGATATTTCTAAAATTAAGAGCATCCTCTCAGCTCATTATAAACGTAGAGGTGGTGGCAGAGAAAGGGTTAATTGTTTAATTAGCCTGGGGACAATCGCTCTTGTCTGCTGGCATCTAAATTGTGGTTCCGCAAGCTGGAAAATGTTTGTGTCGGGCGCAGCTGAGAGTGGCATTGTTACGCAAGTGACGGCAGGGTGTGAGATTGCTTGGTCTTTGGTCACGAGTTGGAGGCGAAGGCCAGGGGTCTGATACCCGCCACCGTCACAACTTGGAGCTGTGATTGCTGCAAAAGGTGACTCTACAAAGTATTGACTTTAGGGAGGTGAGTAGTTATGCACATTAAACTTTTGACTTTTTCTGTTATTTTGTCCTATTTGTTGTTTGCTTCACAATAAAAAAAAAAAACATCTTCAAAGTTGTGGGCATGTTCTGTAAATAAAATGATGCAAATCCTTAAACAATCCATGTTAATTCCAGGTTGTGAGGCATCAAAACATGAAAAATGCCAAGGGGGTGAATACTTTTGCAAGGCATTGTAGGCACACATTTAACCCCCTGATCACCCCCAGTTAACTCTTTTACTTCCTGTGAGTGTACATTATATACAGTATACAGATCATTTACTGATCGCTGTATTAGGGTTACTTGTGTTTACAGTTAGTGTGAGAGACAAAGGTAGTTAGAGGCAGTCCCAGATAGGTTTAGGATACCCGCCATACATCCCCTAACAAAGATTTTAGCCCCTGATCACCCCCAGTTAACCCCTTCATTGCCCGGTCAGTGTCACTATTCTAGTGTACAGATCTTTTTTTCTGATTGCTGTATTAGTGTCACAGCTGACATCAGTTAGCGTCAGCGTTGGCATCAATACAGGATAGTGTCAGATTGTCCGCCACATATTTAGGAATAGATTTTAACCCTTTGATTGCCAGTGACACACACACATACACTAAACGCCTTAATTACTAGTACAGTGTCTGAACAGATCAATATCTTTGATCTGATTAGAACTATTAGTCCCCAATGGTTTAATATAGTGTTCCCAAAATGCAGCATTAGCAGGATCAGCCCCGACACCTGCCAGCACCTGCGTTTAGCCCCTCCGCCCAGCTCCAAGAAGTGCAGTATCAGCAGATTACTGTCACTTCCAATACACAGCACACTGAACCGCAGCGTTCGCAGAGTCAGGTCTGATCTCTGCTAGCACTAGCAGTTAAAACATTTTGGTAGCGGTTCAAACAGTACTTGACAACCAGGTGCTTTATAACCTGTGAGTCACACTAGGTACCTATACATTTATTGAGCAAACAGAGGTACACTAGTGAAGAGGCCTACACGATGCTGAGCATGACAGATGAGAGTGATGGGGAAGACTCGCTACCAGAATCAGGCTCAGTATTCAAACCTGTAGAGAGCAGCAGCACCCTGACAGATAGCTCTGACAACAGAATAGTGTTTCCTGCTAAGGTCAGGTGTACCCGACCCCCGTTCTTCTATTACTGGTGCAACAATCGCAGGATTCTCATATGAGATATCTCTCTATGAGTGTCGGTAGTAGTGCCGCTTAACTTTCTGGTGAACTGGCAAGCACCAGCGGCCTAGTACATCCTGGTCATATTCAAACCAGCACTGCAGTAACACTTGGTGATGTGGTGAGTCCCATAAGTGCAGTTCAAACTGGTGTGGTGGCTAGCACAAGTATAATAGTACATAGTGCCCATAGTGCCCTTCCTGATGCGCTTGCAAATCCTGATTGGCAGGCCACAGATTCTGCAGCGCCCTTTCCACTTCAGGTATGCTCAGATGGTGTCGGATGATGCACTTCCGGTGACACTGTAAGATGGCGCCAGAAATGGAAGTAACTGGACGCACTTCCAGACGCCGTTTTCGGCTGGGATTGGGAGGCTGCTGCTTAGTTCTTGGGCTAAAGAAGATGAGCTTCCTATGCCAGCAGGTGGGGTTGAAGAAGCAATCTGCCTGAAGAGGGGGAGAATTTTTCTCTTGGCCTAGCAGCACTGCAGTGGTGTCGGTTCTCATTGAGAGTTCCTCACCATTCTATTGGGAGTCTGCACAATGAACACGGAAGACATCCCCATTGATGGAGCACCTGCTCATATTGATCCAGTGGCTACTTCCAGTTCCAATATTGCCCTAAATGCTGACAAACCTCTTAAGAAAAAATGTGAGAACTGTAGGTCTAGGTTGTCGGATAGCTGTAAGAAGTTATGTGAGAATTGTATCTCGTCAGTGGCAGGTTCTGAATCTGCAGCCTCTTTAAAGGAATTAATGGCATCTATGAAAGAGGTGGTTTCCTCCTTCTAGTCCTTTAGCGACAGATGTGCAGGTCTAGGGCCTTCTGATTCAAAGTCTGTCACTGTGATTCAGGATCCTTCAGTCCCTGCTAGGTCTCTTCCTCCCTTAGAATTAGAGACCATTCGTTCAGGGGCTGTTTCTGATCTGGAGGAGGGGAGAATTCAGTTTCTACATCTGACAGAGATTCTGCTTCAGGGGTTGAGGAAACTGTTAGCTCTACAAGATATTTTTTCCCAGTTGAAGAAATTGAACTATTGAAAGCAGTCTATATACCTCTGAACAGATTGAGGTTACACAGCAGACTCAATCTGTTCAGGATAGGATGTACAGAGGACTACAGGAACGTAAGCCTAGGACCTTTTCTGTCCACCATTCTCCTAAAGACAAGATCCTTTCCGAGTGGAAAGAGTCTGAAAAAAGGTTGTTTCAGTCCAGAGGATACAAGAGACGGTTCCCTTTTCAATCTGAGATTGAGTATGTTTTTTCAAATGTCCTAGATTAGATGCCCTATGTCTTGGGTATCTAAAAGATCTGATCTCTCATTTGAGGATTCTGGTGTACTGAAAGATCAGATGGCTAGGAAGGCAGATGCTCTGCTTCATAAGGCCTGGGATGCCTCTGCCTTTTCTCTGGGTCCAGCCCTGGCTTCCACATGTGTCGCTAGGAATCTGGATGTTTGGGTCCAGAGACTAGATGGTTTACTTTCCTCTGACACTCCTGTGGAGGAAATCAGGGAATCTTTCCCCCTTGTCGCCAAGTCTGTAGCAGTTCTTGGCCGCTGTGGCAGCAGAAGACAGTTAAATCGGTGGCCAGAACATCTGCTCTTAGCAATTGCTCTGGACGAGCAATCTGGTTTAAAATCTTGGGAAGGGGACCTTACCTCCAAGAATAAATTATGTGGTATTCCCTTTGAGGGCAAGCTATTGTTTGGTTCTACCTTAGAGGAAGTACTAGCCCATTCCTCTGAAAATAGTAAACTCTTCTTGTTTTCATGGAGCGATAGACCCCAAGGCAAAAAGCCTTTTCGTGGCTTTCAGAGGAAATCTAATTTTAAATTGGGTATCCAACAGACCAAGAAGAAGTGGTCTTTGAATAAAGATAAAGCAATATGGGGGGGGGCACTCTTTGCTCCTTCAGCCACTATGAAAGGTTCGCAGTGACTCCAAATTGGGGGTGGGAGGAAGGTTGACCCGGTTTGCCAAACAGTGGGCAGGGGTCACCGAGAATTCTTTTGTCCTCCAAATTATAAGAGGGCTACAGGTTAGAATTCAGACTGCCCCCTCCTCGAAGATTTTTTCTTATCCATCTGCCCAGGGATCTGGAAAGAAAACAGGCCATGTTAGATCTGATCTTCCTCTGGGAGTCGGAGCAAGTGATTTCTCCTGTTCCGGAGAATCAAAATTTCAGGGATTCTACTCCCACGTTTTTCTTGTGAAGAAGCCTTCCGGCAAATTTCGGATCATCATAAACTTAAGCATCCTAAACAGTTCGTTTACAGATGATCCCAGATGGAAAACATTTATTCAGTCAGGAATCTGTTGCTTTCAGAGATTTTTATGGTGACTGGATCTTCAGGACGCTTATCTTCATGTGCCAATTTGCCAGGATCATCAAAAAAGTCCTGAGATTTGCAGTCCTCACGCAAAAAATCCTATCTGAACGATTTCTTGATCTTTGCTCAGCAGAAGGAGGACCTCCTAAAAAACCTAGAGTTGGTTTTGCAGACCTTCCGAACATTGGGCTGGAAGGTAAATCAAGAAAAATTGTCTGGTTCCTTCCCAGTCTCTCCCCTTTTTAGGTTACCTGATAGATACAGTAGAGCAAAAGATCTTTCTCTCCTCGCCTTCCAGGACGGCCCAACATGAGATGATAGGCTCCTCCCCACAGGAAACTCAATCCAAATTGTTAAAAGGCCCCATCCTTCCCCCTGTTCCTCAGTTTAGATTGTGTTTCTTCCTACAGCCAAACGTTTGTTGTTTTCACTGACCTGAAGACTTTGGAAGTCAGATGGTACCCCTGTGAGCCAGGTTCAGCAAATTGCCGTGAGAGCTGAGCTCTACCTGCCGCCTCCTCAGGCTTCTCACAGGTCGCCCCCATGCATACAAGCCGTCGGTCACCTGGGGTGCCCCTCTAGGCTTGTCTCGGGCGCCAGCAGCTCTCCTCCACAAAAGGTTTTTTGGAAAGCCCGCCGGACGGGCACCTCATCCTGAAACCGGACTTCCAGAGCGTCAGAGCGCAGCCGCGGAAGAGACAAAGTGTGGAGGAGACGCCGGACCCGCTTGCTAGCGGGAAAGCAGACTCCCAGGCTACAGGAGCCTGGACAGATGCAAAGCAAGGATGCCTGCCGCAACCCACCTCATGAGAGGAGGAGGGAAGGTCGGTTCAGGTGGCTACAGGTAACTCAGTCGGAACCAGGTAAGTGCCGTGTTTCCTTGACTGTTTTTGGAACTGATACCAGCATTAAGCCTAATCCTTGGTAAGCTCCCATATGTTCCCTCAGCAAGACCTGTAGCCAAATAAAACTTGCTGTGAGCAGGAAGAGCGATCTGGTGGTGATTTCCTCTTCTCCTGCGAAATCCCCAGATGGGGTATTAAATTGGGGCTGGTAAGAGGCCTCAGGCTTTATATAAGATTCCTCTTTCTAGAGGATAGTAAAAGTCCATGTTTTCCCTCAGCGGAGACTGTAGCAGATTTGCTGTGAGCAGGAAGAGTGATCTGGTGGTGATTTCCTCTTTTCCTGCGTAATCCCCAGATGGGGTATTTAATTGGCTGTTAGAGTTTCCCAGCTATGAGCAGGAAGAGTGATCTGGTGGTGATTTCCTCTTCTCCTGCAAAATCCCCAAATGGGATATTAATCTGGCTGATAAAAAGGCCTCAGGTTCAATGTAAGATCCCTCCTTTCATGTGTTCAGGAGGATAGTTAAGCAAACCTGGGGCAGTGGTAAGGAGAAAAAGACAACAATAGTGCATACCTCCTTTTACCTGGGGAGTGCTTAGCAGCAGATCCCTAATTGCAGCCAGATGGTTTTCTCGGCTTGTTGTTGTACTCAATCCCATAACGGTGATACTATCTGTTTCCTTAACCCTGGGAACAAATAACCCAGAAGCTGCACTCTAAAGACCCGAGAAACGAGCACCGTCCCAACCCCCCCCCCCCCCCCAAACAAAACTTTAGCTAGACCCTTGCCACAGCTTCCTGGTAGTCAGGAGATGCTGTGAGCCTTTCAACTTCAATTCAATAAGGGTAATTCTAGAGAATGGCACCTGTAATGGGCTACGCACTGTACAATTTTCTTTAGATTTTTTTCCTTCGTACTTGCCAAAATCAGATGAGGCCAGCTCTAGACACTTTCAATTCGTGTGCAATCAGGCGGGCCCTTGCACTACATAGAAAAGGTAAATCTGAAGGAAAATCTGACGAGGGTTGTATAGTGTGTATTCAGCCTTATGCCCCGTACACACGTTCTGATAATCGTATGACAAAACTCGCTTTCGACCTGATCTCACGATAATCTGATCGTTAGTACACAGCTTTCGACAGCCGATCACGACAGTTGGTCCAACAAAATCCGAAGGGACAAACAGGAAAACTTCTCTGGTACGACATCTTCTCGAACGATAATCGTTTCGTCAGTAAAGTATGAGTACGCTAAAAGTCGATCGACAAATACCACGCATCATCGGAAAGCGTAAAATAATCCGCAGGGGTCAGACGTACATACATCACTTCTGATACGTAGCTATGAAAAATACACTTGGTCAGTGAATCGTACGAAGAAAATCTGATGGTTTGTACGCAGAGTTGGTTTTGATTTTAGTAACATGCAACAATTTACGAAACATTAGTAGTACGATTATCGTACGATTATCGGAACGTGTGTACGGGGCATTAGACCCAGAATCTCTTACAGGACTGCTGCCAATAAGCAAGCTACACATTTCTAAGGGCAAAAAAAAGTCACGCCATTTATAGTGCGACTTTGCAATGCGACTTGGATACGCGTTTTTAATGCAATTTTTTGATCGGATATTGCAGTCTGACTAGAGGATGTGTCAGGGTGGTGCAGGCACCTGTTGGGTTAGAATCGCTGCAGCCCTAAGTCGCACAGGACCAGGAAGGTCTCATGACAAGTCGCACCAGGAGAAACAGAACCTAAGGGGTGAGACCCCTAGTATTTGGGCTACTACCCATCCCGGGATGAACTAGATGCATTACTGTCTACAACTCTAGTGGATGACATTTTTTTAAGTACAAAAATCCCTGTACAACAGCTACATATACATATTAAACTGTGTTTAATGCTTGTTTGTCCAGTCTTTCAGGGGTCTGATTGCCTTCAAGCAAAAGACTATGTCCAGCCCTTCCTAAAAAGAGGCTGAGGTAATTGATCTCCAGACCTGTGCTCGTTAAAGATCTTACATGCTGGAAAACTTGGATTCCCACCTGGGTGGTAAGGTAACAGCTGCTACTAAGGTGATGTATACACCCACCTTAAACTTCCATTATGTGAAACTACCCGGTTTCTCCTCCGGGGGAGGAAGGTTTAACAGCTAGAGTCCTCTGCTGGCTATTCTTTAGTATAAATCACCAGGACTCTGACTTTTTGCCTGGGTTGGCGGCTTCTTACAGATACACAATATGGAAGCTTATTGGTGTCTTTGGAGTGTTTTATTGTCGACTAGCAAAAACATGCAACTTAGTTGTCTGTCTTTTTGTCTGTCCAGTTCAGCTATATGGTTCCTTTTTTACAAATGCTCCATATGGAAAATTGGGGGTGTCTGTGGTTAACCTATTGCACCTTTTTTTTTTCTTCAGCATTTTAGAGTTGCACTACATTGTTGGTAGCAACATTTCTGTGGTTACTTGGCGGTAACCTGACTGCTAAGTCAGAAATGCACAAGGGGCCCCAAAGTCAGTTCTATTATAACGACACTGGTGCTAACCAAACGAGCAATTTTAAAATGATTGTTAGTAACATCGGTTACAACAGCTGTACCAGGTTACTATTCAGAAATACGCAACCTTATGTTTGCTAGTGGCGTTTCTAAGTATCATGTCGACCAGGTCTACAGCTTTTTCAAAGTACAAAAATTTTATTGGTATTTTTTTCAGCTACATGGCTATCCCATGTGACCATTCAGAATGCACGGCGTAAATGCACAACATTAATAGAATGCCAAGTAACTTCCCCGTTGGGGCTACCCAGTTACTTATCAAATAATACAAGGCTGTAAAATTTGTAACTTTTGTTGTATGCTTAGTACATGCCTATATCAGGTTACCTTGCAAAACGCGCACCATCAAATATGGGTGGTCAAGCGGTATCCTGTTGCTAATCCGATATATGCAACACTGTTGTGAGCAGTGCTTGGCACTATATGGCTATACCGGGTGGCAAATTATAAACGCACAACAGGGACATGGCTAGTGTCTTGGTACCCTGTTGTCTATCAAAAATCCACTACATGAAAGTCTAGTGTTTTTTTTCTGACATATAACTATACCTTGTTACCCATCTGTAACGGCTACCCAGGTGGTGAGAGGGTATCAGCCGTTGGGGTCGTCCTTTTTTCCCAGCAAGTCCCTGTGTAGTAATGGAGTAGTATAATCCCAACCATAAGATCCAAGAGGAGAGTCTGGTTCAGGTGTTGAACGACCGGGTAATAATGCAGTAAAATCCCCCTCTAGGAACGAGACGAAGCTACGTTTGAAGGGTCAAGAAAAACACTTTATTGAAACAAGAATACAGGCTTTTATACACCTGGGGAGTATATCAGACACTCCTTAAACAATGGCCCGACATCCACCAAGACAAATGGGTAAGGACATTACCACACTTAACAAAAGCTGCCTCAGCCCAAATCAACATAATGTAGACAAAAGCGCATTGTTAATCAGCAGACATTCCGTCTCTAGGCTGGCCGTACCTTGACTTCATAGAATGTCCATATAAGGAGTCACTTCCTGGGGCTCACAGTTCAAAGAGAGATATGATAGCAGGGAGTGTAAATAACCGAATGGTTGCTGGGAAATCCTTCACACACATGAACCAGGTAAGCACAAATATTCTCTGTCAAAGGTAAGGGTCTGTTACACCATCTGAAACAAGAAAACTTAAAAGTTTGTATCTTTTCTGGTATGTTTGTTATATGAAGGTACCTGGTCAGGTATCAGCAATACACAGCATGGGAGTTTGCGTCCCTTCTGTCTTTATATGGACTTATTGCTGATCGTGTTACATTTTTAGAAATACACAGCGGGCATGTTCTTGTCTTTCTGTCTTGGTCTTAACATTTGGCTGCGCATCTGTATACTCAATAAGGCAGACACTCGGGTCTTCATATTTTGTAACTCATGTTTATTACACTTCTAAAAATACACAACTAAAAAGTTTGTTGTCTTGCCGGGTCTAGTTCATCTAACGGCACTCCAGAAATACACATGTCTGTCTACATCTTTTTTCTGGGGTGGTGCATTAGTAACGCACAATCAGTAGTCTTCTATACGTGTGATATTAATACATATATCACCTTGGTTACAGACCTTATATCCCCAGGGGAATGGAAGGGCCAGAAGCTCTGGCTGCAGAAGCGATTAGACGCCAGAAGACACAGTCCCTTTTCTTAAATCATATCAGAGGGTTTCCTCTGCTTAAAAACCTGTTAAGGTTGTAGGACCCTAGAAGAGGGGGATAAAATATCATCCTCTTCCTTTTAAGAGCCGTGTGCATAGGAGCATGGTAGTCGAAGACGGTATCAGAACCTGTCTGACCTAAATACCTTACACTATAGGTGACATTTCGGGATGTATCCCTCCTGAGTACCTTACGGTATTGAAAGGGCCTAGCTATTTTTCCGCTTAATTGTGGACAGATCTATAAGGAGTTAGTTTATAGGGCCAGACACCAGGGAGGATACCTGATCTCTACAATAGGGTCAAAATATTAATTTGCCTAGCTCCTGTCTGCTTATTTGCGGACAGAACTATAAGGAATGATTTATGGTTCAGACATCAGGTAGGATACCTGATCACTAAGGTATGGATAAAAACATCCTTTTAACAAACTCCTGTTTTTTCCCGCTTTTTGGGCAGGTGTATAAGGAGTTTGGTCGGATTTATAGAACTTTGTTCACAACTAACATTTAGTTGTGACAGAAGTCATAGGTTGCTGTACTTCGAGTGTATACCAGTCCAGCCCTTTTGAACCTACAGAAGGGGTTCCTTAAGTTTTTGCTTCTCAAAACTAGCTTCATGTTAACTGTCATTTCAACCAGAGGTGTAGGGGATTTACAAGATCTTTCTAGGAAAAGATACTTTTTGTTTTTTCTTCCCATATAGGATTATTCGCAGGCCAGATCCCTTAGATCTGCCCAATGTACCTCTTCCCTTAACAGTCAGCAAGAAATAATTTTTCCATCCTTGGATGGTAACCCTAAGAATATAAAATAAATGATATTTCACTGATTAGATGTGAGGAGCCGCCTCCTCAATTAGAGGACCAGGGATTTTGGGAAATCTAATCATCCGCTGATCCTCTACTCTGGACCAATAGGACTGCGGGCCTCAAAGCCTTCAGTCCCTAGGTGGATTGGATAAACCATTAACATGTCTTTTATGAAGTTTTCAGGTGCTTCAGCACCAACAAAGCTAAAAGCACACTCAACAAGAAGCCCTGGAAACTTCCTGGGCCGAAAAAGCTGGAGCATCTAGAGAACGGATCCGCAATACGGCCACCTGGTCCAGACATAACACGGTCCTGAAATGTGACCATGTAGAAGTACTGTCTCAACAAGACCTAGCCTTTGACCAAAAGGTCCTAGAGGCAGTGGTCCCACCCTAAAGTAGGCCTATCGGTAATCTATTATCCTCTCATGTTGGGCCGTCCTGGAAGGCGAGGAGAGAAAACTTACTGTTAGTTAACCGGTAACGGTCTTTCTGACTAGCCTTCCAGGACGGCCGGCCTTTTCCCACCCTGTTAAAAGGGTATGGTAACAATATATGTATATGTGTGTGTGTGTGTGTGTGTGTGTGTGTGTGTGTGTGTATGTGTATATATATATATATATATATATATATATATATATATATATATATATATATATATATATATATATATATATATATATATATATATATATGTGGTAAGTACCTATAAAATTATGAGAGCACTTCCCTTGGAATTGGTTGTGGAAGATACTCTTTTACAACTGAGGAACAGGGGCCTTTTAACAATTTGGATTGTGTTTCCTGTGGGGAGGAGCCTATCATCTCTCATGTTGGGCCGTCCTGGAAGGCTCGTCAGAAAAACCGTTACCGGTTAACTAACGGTAAGTTTTCTTCCAGTAGAGAAGGTCTCAAAGATTGTTCTCTCTGTGCAGAATTTCAGGTTGCTCTCACGGGCCTCCTACCGCCAAATAGTGCAGTTAGGCTTAATTACCACAGCATCCCGGGAGTGCCATGGGCCCAGTTATATTCCAGAGCCCTTCAGTTTTTTCTTCTCTCTCATTGGGATCACAGGACGAGTTCTTTAGATCAATGCATTCTTCTTCCAAGTGGGGATTCTCTCGATCTGTCCTGGTGGGAGCAGAGAGGGAAGCCGTGGGCACAGCGTTTCCCAATAAAGGTAGCCACCAACGCTAGCAGGTGGGGTTGGGGTGCTCACTCGGGCTGGAAGGCTCAGGGGGCTTGGCTTCTAGGAGAGGCAGCCCAGTCTTCCAATATCAAGGAGCTTGTGGCGGTAGGAAGAGCCTTAGTTGCACTGGACTCAAGGATCCAGCCAAGAGAACTGTAGCTTACCTCAACAAGCAGGGAGGTAACCGCTCGCACAGTCTTCTGTATCTAAGTCAACAGATTATGAGCTGGGCAGAGAACCATGTTACTTCCATCAGGGCAGTTCACATCGGTGGCACAGCAAATACTCTAGCGGACTATTTAAGCCGAGTGAGTATCAGCTGCGGCAACTGGGAGCTGAACCAAGAGATCTTCCAAGAAATCTCTCTAAGACGGGGTCTTCCTGCAGTGGATCTTTTTGCAGCCAGTCTGAACAGGAAGCGTCCAACCTTCTCACCGGAGAGAGGGAGACGGAAGCGTTGGGGACGGATGCTCTGACTTACCCGAGGAAGTTCAGTCTAGCTTATGCCTCCCTTCCCTCTGTTGCCTCTACTGGTCCTGAAAATTGTCCAGGATCAAGCGCAGATGATCCTAATTGCTCCTTGGTGGCCCAGGGGAAGTTGGTTTTCTGCTCTCGACTCTCAACCGCTCCCCCCTGGCCCCTGCCGGTCCAAAGGAACCTTCTCCGACAGGGGCCAGTATTCCATCCAAACCCTCGGATTTATCGCTTTGATGGTCTGGAGGCTGGGTGGCGCCTTTTACCGTTAAAGGGGTGTTCAGAAAAGGTGACTTGTACTGTTCTAGTCTGCCGTAAGTTGGTTACAACAAAGATTTACAGTAGAGTTTGGAAAACTTTTATTCCCTGGCAAAAGAAAATTGGGGTTGATTCCTTTTCTATCCCTTATGTGCTGGATTTTTTTTACAGGAGGGAGTGGAAAGAGGTATTTCTCTATCACTCATTGACAGACGTAGTCTTGATTCTCAAGAGCTGGGTTATGTTGTCTCCGCAGGAGTAGGACTAGGCAGAAAGACAAAACGTTCTGGCTCCACCTTGGGGGCAGTCCCTGAGGGTATATCCTCCCTCTCTCTGCTACAGGGAATCAGTTTTTTTCTGTCTAGTCAGGAGTAAGGACCTAAGTTCCTTGCTGGGATCTTTTGGTCCTGGCAAGACTTTTTTCTTTAAGAAAAAGACATTTTTTAGGTAGTTTTTCTCCAGTGTTTTTTCCTGTGAGATCTTCAAGCAAAAATGCCGGACTGGGCGACACTTGTGGTCACCCCAGCCGGCCTACGAGCGCGCGCAGACCATGGCATTGCGCTTGGTCGGCCGCGACACATTCAAGTAAGTATGCGGGGCCGGGCGACGGGCTGGATGTTGAGATCCAGTGGTCACCCCGGTTTTCTGCCTACGAGCGCGTGCAGACCAGAGCTCCGCGCTGGGTCGGCCGCGACGGAGTCCCAGTGGAGGGACTGACCTTGCGAGTTAAAAGTCTCGCTTGGACGCCAGGAACCAGAGAGTCGAGGCGTCCGGAGTGGTCCACAAACCCCCACCCCGGTGGAGAGGGTATTGTGAAGAGAGGGTGCCTGTCGGTTCGGTATGGTGAGTAAACGTTCCCTTTTTTTCCTCGTTATGAGGCAGTATGTATTATGGGCCCCTCCATATATGGTCAGTATATATCTGATACTTACAAGTCCCCCTTGTAATACAGCATGTGTTTGTGGGAAGTGGACTTGGTTTGAGAGCTAACACTCTACCCAGCAGACTGTAACATTACAGCAGACATAGGAGGTATAATCCTACCTTATTTGTAGTGTATCTCCTGTAGATCCATATATCGCCTCTTAGCAGAGATGCAGGTTGGATGTGCTGGGAAAACGATTTCGGCGGTCCGCCGCCATTTTGCCGTAGACCAAGTGCATGTATGTCCTCAGGTCATGCCGGCCGCCATGTTTTTGGAGTCTTATGTCTCTTCTATGGGGGCGGCCATGTTTTGTGAGCCCAGCTACCTCGTGGAGAGCTGGGAACGCCGGAAGGCGTACACAGGGGGCGGAGCCACGTCCTACCCGGGAAAAAGCAACAGCTCCTTCCAGTCGGTGTAAGACAGACGCTGACTGCAGTTGGTTGGAAACTGCACTGCATCGGTTGGTGAGCCTTGGGGGTCCCTCTCTCTCTCTTTGTGGGATCGAGAAGCAGGTACTCTGAGGGGCGCTATTGCGCTAGGGGGAGACACACAAAAAAAAAAGAAAGAAAAAGTTTTTTTGTTTGCTGGCAAAAGTGTCCTGTATTAACATGGACCCTGCCACTCATGTATCTCCTCCGGATCCCCTCGAGGGGTCTGCGGGATCCTCCAGCACCCCACTGACAATTGAATCATTGTCAGCTATTATGGAAACTTTTGTGTCCCGGGTGGAAGTGGCTTGTCAGGGACAGGGCGCAAGAAAGCGACCCCCGCCTAACCCCTTATTATCTGAAACCTCGGATTCAGACTCTGAGCCTATTTCTGCAGTTGCAGGTACCTCATCTGGGATTGGTGTCTCGGGTCCTGTCTCTTCAGACAGTGAAGAGGATGTTTCGGCATCCGCCATAGCCCGAGAGGAAGCGTTGGTAAACGCACTCATTTTATCTGTTCAAGAAACCTTAAGGTTACAGGGTATTCCATCGGAAATAGCGGAAACTGAAATCCCTTTTGGGACTAAAAAACGCATCAAAGTGGCGAAGGTTTTTCCATTGCCCAAATGTTTTGGCAATCCAATCGAAGAAGAATGGCGTCTGCCAAAACGCACTTTTACTATTTCTAAACGCATTGACAGGCGTTATCCGTTTGAGGAAACCCTCATTAAGAAATGGACAGAACCACCTGTGGTGGATTCACCAATTGCTAGATTGAATAAAGCCACGGTTATTCCTCTAGAAGACGCTCCGTCTTTTAAAGATCCAGTGGATCGCAAGATAGAAGCTATGTCTCGCACCATGTTTTCCTTGATTGGATCAGCTTTCAGACCTATAATAGCTATTGGTCTGGTTTCGCAGGCTGTAACTGAATGGACCAAGTGGTTACGCCGGGACTTAGAAGAGGTCCCTCAGGCGGTATCAGATTTGTTGGAACAAATGATACAGGGGTTACAGTTTGTGTGTGATGCGGCGTTAGACGCCACTCCATTATTGGCGCGAGCATCAGTCTCAGCAGTGGTTCTCAGGCGTACACTGTGGCTAAAAGGTTGGTTAGCCGACCAAGGTTCCAAGAAAGCATTAGCTAATATCCCCTTTTTAGGAGAGCGTCTATTCGGAGCCAACTTAGATGAGATCATTAAGTATCTCACGGGTGGAAAGAGCACCTTTTTACCGCAAAATTTTAAAGGTAAAGGAACTCGTCAAAGACGAGGGCCTTCTTTTTCTGCTCACAAGAGGTTTTTTCGTCCCGCGGGTGAAAAAACGAAGTCCTCCAAAGCTCCTGCAGGAGGCGTCAGGGGTCGTTGGTCGGGCAGGCAAAAGCCCGCCCCCCCCAGACCTGAAGATAAACCGTCCAAAGCCTGAAGGTGCGCCCCCACCCATAACTGGGGTGGGGGGACGTCTTCGCCGGTTCCCGGATCCATGGCTTTCCAGAATCCCGGACAAATGGGTTTGCGAAGTCATAAGGTCAGGGTACAAGATCGAGTTTCGATCTCTCCCACCGGCGCGATTCTTCCCTTCCAATATCCGACTATCCTCAGATCGTTTAGAAGATCTGCGGAGAGCAGTCACAGATTTACTACAACAAGGAGTGGTAGTCCACGTTCCTTGGACAGAACGGTTTCAAGGGTTTTATTCAAACCTATTTACAATACCCAGGAAAGAGGGCAAAGTGCGTCCAATTCTGGACTTAAGAGCACTCAATTCTTTTGTCAACATAAGAAGATTCAGAATGGAGTCCATTCGCACAGTAGCAGCCTTCCTGCATCCAGGGGATGTCCTAGCGTCCATAGACATCAAGGACGCCTATCTTCACATTCCCATTTTCGCAGGACATCAGCGGTTTCTACGCTTTTCCGTAGAAGAGAACCACTATCAGTTTGTGGCGTTACCTTTCGGTCTCGCCACGGCTCCGCGGGTCTTCACAAAGGTGTTGGCCCCAATGTTGGCACTTCTGCGCCAAAGAGGCATATCGATCCTTGGTTACCTAGACGATCTTCTGCTTCATGCAGAGTCTCCTCAGACCTTGCTACAAAACATAGAAATTACTATGATTTCTTTACAGGAATTCGGGTGGCTGGTGAACCAGCAAAAGTCATTTCTGGTTCCCACCCAGAGGCTCGAATATCTGGGTCTAATTCTAGACACAGTCAGGACAAGAGTTTTTCTTCCGGTAGGGAAACTCCGAAAGATTCAATCAGCAGTCCAGTTGTTACTGTCCAACAGCTGGTCTTCCCTTCGGACTTGCATGAGGGTTCTGGGGTTGATGGTGGCTTCGTTCGAAGCAGTCCCATTTGCCCAGTCCCATACCCGAATTCTTCAGCAAGAGATTCTTCTCAGATGGAATCGGAATCCGGAATCCCTGGACAATCAGATCCGATTGAGCAAACAGACCAGAGAGTCTCTGGTCTGGTGGCTTCGGTCTCCGATGCTCAGCCAGGGAAAGTCATTTCTGCCAATATATTGGACGATAGTGACCACGGATGCCAGTCTATCCGGATGGGGAGGAATTCTCGGTCAGTTATCTGTCCAGGGACTTTGGTCCCTGGAAGAATCCAGGTTACCGATAAATGTATTGGAACTGAGAGCGATCAGACTTTGTCTGATTCACTGGACCGAGCAGCTTCAGGGCAGCCCGGTTCGGATCCAGTCGGACAATGCCACGGCCGTGGCTTATGTCAATCACCAGGGGGGCACCAAGAGTGTCCGAGCGGCCAAAGAAGTGGCTTGCATTCTTCGCTGGGCGGAACGTTTTGTTCCAGCAATCTCTGCGGTGTTCATTCCGGGGGTGGAGAATTGGCAGGCAGATTATCTCAGCCGTCAGACTCTGGATCAGGGGGAATGGTCCCTCCATCCAGACGTTTTCCACCAGTTGTGCCTACGGTGGGGCACCCCGGATGTGGATCTGTTGGCATCACGATTCAACAGGAAAGTTCAGAGATTCGTGGCTCGCTCCCGCGATCCTCTAGCAGAAACCGCAGACGCACTGATCGCCCCGTGGGGGCAATACCAGCTAATGTATGCCTTCCCTCCTCTCGCGTTACTGCCAAGACTTCTTCGCAGGATAGAGGAAGGAATTCCAGTAATTCTGGTAGCTCCGGACTGGCCTCGTCGAGCTTGGTACGCCGATGTGGTCAGACTGGTGGCGGACGTCCCGTGGAGACTTCCTCTCAGGGAGGACCTACTGTCTCAGGGACCGATCTTCCATCCTGCTTTACGATCGCTGGCTTTAACGGCCTGGCTATTGAGACCCAGGTGCTGAAGGACAAAGGTTTGTCAGCTTCAGTTATTCCTACTCTAGTTGAAGCAAGGAAAGCGACTTCCAGAAAGATTTATCATCGCACATGGAAGTCCTACATTGCATGGTGTGAACCTTTGGGGTTCCGTCCTCGGTCTTATTCGATTAGTCGAATATTGGCTTTTCTGCAACAAGGGGTTGAGCAGAAACTGGCCTTGAGTACTATCAAGGGTCAGGTCTCAGCATTAGCTATCTTCTTTCAGAAGCCTTTGGCTACTCATTCCTTGGTGCGGAATTTCATCCAGGGGGTGCGACATCTGGCTCCGCCAGTGCACGCGCCGTTACCCCCCTGGGATCTTAATTTAGTGTTGTCGGTTCTTCAGAAACCTCCCTTTGAAGATATTAGGGAGATTCCTCTACCTACGTTGTCCCAGAAGGTGGCCTTCTTGGTGGCTATTACTTCTGCACGCAGGGTGTCAGAACTGGCCGCATTATCTTGTCGTTCACCATATCTGGTGGTTCATAGAGATAAGGTGGTTCTTCGTCCGAATCCATCCTTCTTACCAAAAGTGGTTTCAGAATTTCATCTGAATGAAGAAATTGTGTTACCTTCCCTGTGTCCTAAGCCCAGTCATCCGCGAGAGTTTGCTTTACACTCCTTGGATGTGGTCCGGGTGATCAGGGTATACTTGAAAACGACAGACTCGTTTCGCAAGACAGATTCACTTTTTGTGATCCCAGATGGACCCAAAAAGGGGTTGCCTGCATCTGCCGCGACCATTTCCAGATGGATCAGACAGACGGTAGTACAGGCTTATTCTATTAAGGGTCGGGAGCCCCCGTTCCCTGTTAAGGCGCACTCCACTCGGGCACTTAGTGCGTCATGGGCCTTTCGCCATCAGGCGTCAGTGGTCCAGGTGTGCAAGGCGGCTACCTGGTCGTCGGTGCATACCTTTACTAAACATTATAAAGTTGATGTAATGGCATCGTCTGATGCCTCGTTTGGCCGCAAGGTTTTGCAGGCCGCAATTTGAGGAGACCAGTGGTCTACCTCGAGGGTTTTTTCCGTTGGAAAATTTTTTCTTTAGTCTCATTCTTTGTTTATAATGAGCCTTTAAAACTTCTAGTTTGGCACCGGTTGGGCCTTCTAGATTGGATTTGATTTTGTCAATCCCACCCCTCATTTGTGGCACTGCTTCTGGATGTCCCAGCTCTTGAGAATCAAGAAGACTACGTCTGTCAATGAGCGATAGAGAAAAATGGATTTTTGTAAGATCTTACCGTAAAATCCTTTTCTCTTAAGCTCATTGACAGACGTAGTACCCGCCCCTCTATCATTGAGTTGGGTTGGGTTAAATTCTCTGTTACTGCTTTAGAACAGAACTGATTCCCTGTAGCAGAGAGAGGGAGGATATACCCTCAGGGACTGCCCCTAAGGTGGAGCCAGAACGTTTTGTCTTTCTGCCTAGTCCTACTCCTGCGGAGACAACATAACCCAGCTCTTGAGAATCAAGAAGACTACATCTGTCAATGAGCTTAAGAGAAAAGGATTTTACGGTAAGATCTTACAAAAATCCATTTTTCTGTTAGTACACTTAGTTTAGGATGCCGTCCTGTCACTTTTCTGGGAAGTCAGGCTAGCGGAGGAGCTGTTGATTAAAAGATTCCTCTTAGCTAGAGCTAGACGAGCTCCCAGATTTTTTAAGTGGGTCCCCCCTTGGGACTTGTCTTTGGTTTTGAACGCTCTTACTATATCTCCATTTGAACTTTTGAATGATGCTTCCTTAAGTTTGGTTGCATTTAAGACTGCCTTCCTTTTAGCCATCACTTCGGGAAGGAGAATTTCAGATTTAAAATCACTCTTTTGTAAAGACCCCTTCTTAAGCGTTCTAGAAGATAGGGTAGTGATTAAACCTGTTCCTTTGTACTTACCCAAAGTCTCTTCCGGTTTTCATAGATCTCAGGAGGTAACCTGCCTAGTTTTTGTTCCTCCCCCAAGAATTCGGAGGAGGAAAGGTTTAGCCTTTTGGATGTAAGAAGAGGTCTTCTGCATTATTTACAGGTTTCTATTAATTTTAGGAAGTCATCTCAGCTGTTGATTTCCTTAAGTGGCCCTAAAAAAGGGACCATGGCCTCTAGAGGCTCAATTTCCAGATGGATCAGGGAAGCTATTTTCGCAGCTTACAAGTCGTCAGGCCAGGTCCCTCCTACTAGGGTTTGGGCTCATTCTACGAGATCTTTGGCCACATCATGGGCAGAAAGAGCAGGAGCATAATGGGAAAAAATATCCGCTGCTGTCTGGTCCTTTTCTCATGCATTTATCAAACATTAC
The DNA here is from genome assembly GCF_965119305.1 of Pelophylax lessonae. NCBI lineage: Eukaryota > Metazoa > Chordata > Amphibia > Anura > Ranidae > Pelophylax > Pelophylax lessonae. The sequence goes on from NC_138768.1 coordinate 519,529,640, forward strand.
GGAGTCCAGATGTTCTCCAGCCAGGACCTCTCCTTTGGAAGGAAGGTTTTACAGGCTGTTGTCCCTCCCTAAGGTATAGAGTCTTGCTTATCCTCTCAAGTAGCTATCCTGGAAGATGAAGGGGCGTAAAAACCCTGTTAGACTTATCGTTAATGGTATTTCCAGGACAGTGTCTAGATTCCCACCCTATTTTTTTACACTGGTCTCATTTACCTTGGTGGTGGTGTTTTGAGAGTGGTTCTGTTATTCCTCTGCCTGGTACACATTGGTGGAGGTTTTCTTACTCTTCATAACAACTGAGGGTCAGAGGAAAGGGGAGGGCCTTTTAAATGTTTGATTTGTGTTTCCTGTAGGGGGCAGAGCCAATAAACTCTCAAGTAGCTGTCCTGGAAGATTCATGGAAATACCGTTACCGGTAAGTCTAACGGGGGTTTTTCACGGGAAGATCTGTACATATCTATTGTGAACCAAAGCAATATATAAGCCGATCAAATCACCACAAATCCAAATTTAAACCTTGCCAGGGAATTTGCATGGAATTGGATCACTGAAACCTTTCTGGGCCTATCCCTCCTCATGGGCATTACCAAAGAGTGAGTTACATAGTTACATAGTGAGGTTGAAAAAAGACATCAGTCCATCCAGTTCAACCTATGGTGTGTGTGTGTGTGTGTGTGTGTGTGTGTGTGTGTTTGTGTGTTTGCTTTTAACCGTACATTGTATACCCCTGTATGTTGTGGTCTCTAAGGTGCCCATCTAATAGTTTTTTTAACTATCAATGTTCCCTGCTGATACTACTGCTTGTGAAAGAGAATTCCACATCCTTACTGCTCTTACAGTGAAGAACCCCTTATGCATTTTAAGGTTAAACCGCCTTTCCTCTAGTTTTAGTGAGTGGCCACGTGTCTTATTGTATCTCCTTTCTCTGAATAGTTTGTTCCTTATGCTAGGGTCGCCAGTACAGTATTTGTACATTGATATCATATCCCCTCTCAAGCATCTCTTCTCCAGAGAGAATAGGTTCAGTGCTTGTAGTCTTTCCTCATAGCTGATGTCCTCCATTCCCCTAATTATTTTTGTTGCCCTTCTCTGGACTCTCTCCAGTTCTAACACATCCAGTCTGAGGAGCGGTGCCCAGAACTGGACAGCATACTCCAGATGTGGCTGGACCAGAGTCTTGTAGAGCGGGAGAATAATCTCTTTATTTCTGGAGTGAATCCCCTTTTTTTTATACATCCCAGTATTCTGTTGGCTTTGCTTGCAGTGGCTTGGCATTGCATGCCACTGCCAAGCCTGTTGTCTACCAGTACCCCCGAGTCTTTTTCCATCCTAGACTCACCCAGAGGTTCCCCCCCTAGTGAGTAGCTTGGTTTCTGGCCCTCAAGTGCATTACTTTACATTTTTCAACATTAAACCTCATCTGCCATGTAGTTGCCCACCCCGTTATTTTGTTCAGGTCCGCTTTTAAGGTTTCCACATCCTGCATAGACGATATTGGCAAGCTTAGTTTAGTATCATCTGCAAATACTGAGATTGTACTAGATATCCCCTCCTCTATATCATTTATGAATAAATTAAACAGGATTGGTCCCAGGACAACCCTGGGGGAACCCCACTTTCCACACCCGCCCAATCCGAGTACTCCCCATTAATCATCACCCTCTGGACTCTCCCCTGGAGCCAGTTCTCTATCCAGGTACTCACCTTATGGTCCATACCTACCTTACTTAGTTTGTACAGTAAGCGTTTGTGGGGAACGGTGTCAAAGGCCTTTGCAAAGTCCAGATACACCACATCCACAGGCTTTCCTTTATCTAGGTGGCAGCTCACTTCATCATAGAAGGTTAATAGATTGGTTTGGCAAGAACGATTTTTCATGAATCCATGCTGATTACTACTAATAGTTTTCATTACTAAAGTCTTGTATGTGGTACCTTAACATCCCCTCCAAAATCTTGCAGACTACAGATGTTAGGCTGACCGGCCTATAGTTACCCGGGATAAATCTCTGCCCCTTTTTAAATATTGGTACCACGTTGGCTTTTTTCCAATCAGCTGGCACCATACCCGTCTGTAAACTATCCTTAAAGATCAAGAATAATGGTCTGGCAATCACCTGGCTGAGCTCTTTAAGAACCCTTGGGTGCAAGCCATCTGGTCCCGGTGATTTATTTATGTTAAGTTTCTCTAGTTTAGTTTTAAGTCTATCTTCTGTTAGCCATGGCGGTATTTCCTAAAGTGTGTTTAGTTCGGCCTTACAAGCTAGGTTCGTGTAGCCCCCCGATTCATTTGTGAAGACTGAAGAGAAGAAATTATTTAACACTTCCGCCTTTTCTCTGTCCTCTGTGGCCATATTTCCTTTGTCATCTTTTATGGGGCCAATGTGTTCTGGCCTCGCTTTCTTACGGTTTACAGTGGGTACGGAAAGTATTCAGACCCCCTTAAATTTTTCACTCTGTTATATTGCAGCCATTTGCTAAAATCATTTAAGTTCATTCTTCTTCCTCATGAATGTACACATAAAATTCAAAAAAATTTCCGCGCTAGTGTGATAAATAAAGCAATGATAAATGTCAGCAGCCAACACAGAATCAACCAACAATGACTCAAAATAATAATAGAACATAAAAGTGTAGCGCTAAAAATATAAATCACAATAATGATGAATAGTGTCCAAATGAATAAACAACTAATAATCACAATGTGCATATAGAAAAAAAAGGGAAAAAATATTTTTTGGTGTCCAAATGAATAAGTCCCCAAAGAAAAATTAATGTGAAAATAATACATAAGTCCGCATGCACAATAATCCAAGAGGGGATTTTTCCTGTGGCACCAAGGATGTGTGAAAGAAAGGAACACCTCTGTGATGGGGTAAGGAAAACAGCTTACCAGATTTCCATGGCTGCTCAACTTAATGAGTCAGCCTCTCCCAGCTTTTAATCAAGACCACTGAAGATCTGATGTTGCATGAATACTTATTCAGTACAGATGGACCACCTCTTAAAATGCGTTCAGGGATCAGTACAGGGTAAAATCTCCTCAATAATTTCCAGCAGTCATAAATGAATATGTAGGGAAAGAGAAAACGAAGCCCATAGCGTGATCCCGTTTAAAATACAATCTTATTTATTTAAAAAAAGGTACTCACAATGTGGCATGAATAAACAGGCATATCAATTGGTAATACAAGGGATGGAAGAGCGGCGTCCCGCAGACTGTCCCAGGTAGTAGATAATGAAGGCCGGCGAAAAATTTCAAGGGGCGTGTGGACGTTGCGTCTGGAATCGCCAACGTTTCGTCTCAATAGACTTCGTCTGGGCGTGATTCCAGACGCAATTCACACGCCTAAAGTACCCCCAAAGATCAGCTTACTGGTCGTGGAGTCCGCAGCAGTCTGTCTCTAATTGGCTATGGCGACGAGCGTCTACCAATCCGCAGTAAGCGGAAGCGGCACTCGTCTGCCAATCCAGTATCGGTATGTGTACAGTTGGCTGTGGCTACTAGCGTCTGCCAATCCGCGATGGGCGGAAGTGGCGCCAGTCAGCCAGTCCGGTATCGGCGGAAGTGATGTTCATCACTCCCCGGCGGAAGTGACCCGACCTGCGTCAGCCAATCTAACGCCGGAGGAAGTGACGTTCATCTCCGGCGGAACACCGTAATCATGAACACCTGTGGAGGCCATGTGACCAGACAGCAAAAGGAAATAAACAACATACAACATATCGCTCCTCCTGTTACTAGTATCAACAAGGGAGCGAGCATTTAACAGGCATATACAATGGGAAATGTGTACGATCTTACAAAGAGCACATAAAAAATGGTATAATTATAATTAATTTAAACAGTCTCATGACAAATGATTATAATGAGACTAGGGTAGTGTGTCTATTTCATCTGGCTGTAAAGAAGCTCCATCTTGTGGCCAAAATATGGTGTGACATTTAAACACCTGGAAAATATATATAAATCCACTAAAAAACGTGTAAAAAAAGGCAAATATTATAAGTGTTCATACTCATAAAAAACTATATAGAAGTGACTCTGTATATTAAAAACAGTTTATATAAAGTGAATATAAAAAATTATATAAAAAATCAGTGACGATCACCCATTTAAAGTGCTGAAGCAAAAGATGGCCAATAACGGCCTTATCTGAATATATAAAGTGCAAATTAATGAAAAATATATACAGCAAGATGTGTATCACAATATTAGTAACACATAGACACACTACCACAGAGATCTTACGACAAAAAATTTTTTTTTGCATAAAATTATCAGAAATAGGACAAATTTAAAAGAATAAAATATATTAAAATCAACTATTGATAAAAGCATTTACATCCCATTCTACATTTAACCCATAGGGAATATAAGTTTTGAGGATGTAGATCCAGCGAGTCTGCATTTTAGATATTTCGCGTCTCGCATTGGATCCCCTCCAATGAGGTGAAAACTTATCTATCCCTATAAATAACGTATTCTTAGGGTTATTGTGGTGACACTGGTTATAGTGTTTTGATACACTATGGCCTGGGAAGCCCTTCCTAATATTGCCCACATGTTCTCCCAACCTAACCTGTAATTTTCTCGTCGTGCGGCCAATATACTGTTGTCCGCACTTGCATTGAAGCATATATACGACATTGGCGGACGAACAGGTAATAAGTGAGTCAATCTTGTACTCTCGTCCTGTTGCAGAGGATGTAAATTTCTCAATTTTCCGTCCCTTGAAGGAGTTGAGAACACAAATTTTACATCTATGGCATGGGTAAAAGCCTTTAAAGTCGCCAAAGAAGGTAGGTTGGATGGGTCTTTCGATAACATTTTGGGCTATTTTGTGTCTCAAGGAAGGCACTCCCCTGAAAATGATCTTGGGATGTTCGGATAACAAGGGGCCCAGAATCCGGTCATTTTTTAAAACCGGCCAATGTTTTTTGATTTTCTTAATCAAAAAATGTTGAGTAGAATAGGAAGTGATAAACGAATTTTTGAAGCCTTCGTTGTCATTTCCTTTCAATTTTGGGCGTAATAAAGACGCCCTATCTACAGCCACTATATCTTTAATGGTAGTATCCAATTGATTGGCATCATATCCCTTTTCTAAGAATTTAGCCTTAAGGGTATTGGCTTGTAGTAGGAAGTCATCCCGTCGGGTACAGTTTCTGCGTAACCGCAGAAACTGGCCTTTTGGGACGGCATTAAGCCATGATTGATGATGGCAGCTGTCACGTGGAATGAAGCTGTTCCGATCTGTTTTCTTGAAATGGGTAGTGGTTATAATTTTATCACCCTGTACTATCAAGTTCAAATCAAGAAAAGTGATGTCAGTAGAGCTACTGGTATGATCCAGTTTAATGCCTCTATTGTTGACATTTAAACAGGAGATAAAGGAGTCAAGCGACGAGGCACTGCCATCCCATAGGAGGAGGATGTCGTCGATATACCTCCGCCACAAAATTAACTGCGGTGGACGGTTAGTAAGGACGACATCCTCCTCCCACTTGGCCATGAATAGATTGGCCAAGCTGGGGGCAAATTTGGCCCCCATCGCGACTCCCCTATTCTGTAAATAGAAGGTGTTGTCGAACCAAAAGAGGTTATGTGACATAGCAAATTTAATCATGTCAATTACAAAACCCTTTTGTTCCTGAAGCAAAGGGCTCCAAAGATCAAGGTAATATTTTACAGCTTCTAGTCCCTGTTCATGGTCTATTACAGTGTACAGCGACGCTACGTCAGCTGTAGCCATAATGTACCCTTCTTTCCAGGAGACTTCTTGTAAAATGTTTAGGACATGGGTAGTGTCCTTAAGGTAGGATGGAATTTGCTTGACTAAGGGCTGCAAGAACTCGTCCGCATATTTGCCAATCCGGGAGCACAGGGAATCGATCCCACTAATTATGGGGCGTCCTGGGGGCTTTGTGGGATTCTTGTGTACCTTAGGTAAAAAATAAATAACGGGCAGACGAGGGGCTGAGGGGATTAAAAATAATTTCTCTTTTTTACCTAGAATTCCCTCCTCATGTGCTTTGTTCACCAAAGATTGTAATTCTTTTTTGTATCTTAAAGTGGGGTTAGAGGCAAGGACTTTGTAGGTGTCTCTATCATTTAAGATATTCCTCATCTCAGAAATGTAGTCGTCTTTATCTAAAACGACTATACCGCCCCCCTTGTCGGCGGGGCGGATAACAATATCTTTATTGTTACAGAGAGTTTGTAGTCCTGTATGGAATTCATCCCTATTAGGAGGTCTTTTTACTTTAATATTCTCTATGTCTTTAGAAACCAGGTCTTTGAAAACTTGGACTGAGGGGGCTATTTTGCCAGGGGGGTTGAACAAGGAAGCATTAGCCAGGGATGTATGCACATACCTATGATCAGTATTGTTTATGGTGCGGGTGGGATTAGAGATAATATATCTCTGAATATTCAGTTTCCTGACATATTTTTGCACGTCCATAAAGACGCCAAATTTATTTAGCGCCTTAGGAGGTGCAAATTTTAATCCCCGATGGAGAACGGCTTTTTCCTTGTCAGAGAACTGAGCCTTAGACAGGTTAAATATACCTGGATCTTTTATACTCTCCTCCTTTTTCTTCCTTGTCCGCCTCCCCCCTCTGGTCCCTCTTTGATCTATATGTCTCTTGTTTCCACCTCCCCTGTGAAAATCCCCTTGTTGGTAATTATCCTCCCGTGGGAGATCAAAGGACGGATAGTTGGACCGGGGGGTGTTTCTAGGTGGATAATACCCATTGGGAGGTCTTCTGTCTGACCAGCCATTGTTGGGAGTCTCACTGGGGTGGCGGGTAATGATCCTCTCTCCAGTGTTGACAGGAGAATCCCAACCTCCATTTTCCAATGGAGTAAACGGATTGTGGAGGGGAATTTCGGACCTCCTTGGTGTTATGTAATCCGCATTAGACCCTCTATAGTAATAATTATTACCATTACCCCCCCTATTGTAAGGTGGATTTCTGGGTGTTGCGAAATCTCCATTGGACCCTCTATAGATATTATTACCCCCCCTATTATGAGGTTGATTTTTAAAGGGTTGTTGAAAGTTATTTGAGTTATTCACTCTTTGTTTCTGGGGTCCTTGTTTTATCGGAGGAGGTTTTCTTCCTCTACCTCCCTGTTGCGGTCTAGGAGGAGGAGGGAGGGGGGGCTGAAGGAATGGAGTATTGTTTGTATCTCCATTTCTTCTTCTGGGTGATTAGTATTCCCAGAGCCCTCAGGATTTCTTAGTGTTTGCCACTTGAAAACAGTATTATTTTTATAATCCTGTAAATCCCTATTATATTTTCTTTTCTTTTTGTTTTTTTGTTCAATCGTTTCTTTTTCTAAATGTTTTTTGAGTGTTTCAGATCTTTTCTTGTATTCCTCATCTGTTTTAAGATCAGCGAGGGACGTTTTTAAGGTCTCTATTTCCTCATTAATCTTAACTAATTTGCATTTCTTTCTACTGATGAGGAACTGAATAAATCTGACCCCTGCCTCATTAAAGTATTGGAACCAGCAATCTATATCTGGTTCATCGCTTTGGGGGTTAACCTCCCATCTGAGGCTACGGGGGACCATCTTGTCCACCACGTACTTCTCTAGAAATGCGATATCCCAATTGGTGTGGGTTTCTGCAGTCATCAGATTTTTTAGACGTAAAAAACGCCCAGCAAGGTCGTCTGAAACGACCCCGCTGCCGTCAAATACGTCACCCACATCTAAAACATATTTACTCCTATAGTCGAAAATGTCTGAATCAACAGCCATTATGTAGGAGATAAAAAATAAGCAGCAGAAATGGTGTTAGTAATACCAAAATATAAATAAAATTCAAAAAAATTTCCGCGCTAGTGTGATAAATAAAGCAATGATAAATGTCAGCCAACACAGAATCCACCAACAATGACTCAAAATAATAATAGAACATAAAAGTGTAGCGCTAAAAATATAAATCACAATAATGATGAATAGTGTCCAAATGAATAAACAACTAATAATCACAATAATGTGCATATAGAAAAAAAAGGGAAAAAATATTTTTTGGTGTCCAAATGAATAAGTCCCAAAGAAAAATTAATGTGAAAATAATACATAAGTCCGCATGCACAATAATCCAAGAGGGGATTCTTCCCGTGGCACCAAGGATGTGTGAAAGAAAGGAACACCTCTGTGATGGGGTAAGGAAAACAGCTTACCAGATTTCCATGGCTGCTCAACTTAATGAGTCAGCCTCTCCCAGCTTTTAATCAAGACCACTGAAGATCTGATGTTGCATGAATACTTATTCAGTACAGATGGACCACCTCTTAAAATGCGTTCAGGGATCAGTACAGGGTAAAATCTCCTCAATAATTTCCAGCAGTCATAAATGAATATGTAGGGAAAGAGAAAACGAAGCCCATAGCGTGATCCCGTTTAAAATACAATCTTATTTATTTAAAAAAAGGTACTCACAATGTGGCATGAATAAACAGGCATATCAATTGGTAATACAAGGGATGGAAGAGCGGCGTCCCGCAGACTGTCCCAGGTAGTAGATAATGAAGGCCGGCGAAAAATTTCAAGGGGCGTGTGGACGTTGCGTCTGGAATCGCCAACGTTTCGTCTCAATAGACTTCGTCTGGGCGTGATTCCAGACGCAATTCACACGCCTAAAGTACCCCCAAAGATCAGCTTACTGGTCGTGGAGTCCGCAGCAGTCCGCCTGTAATTGGCTATGGCGACGAGCGTCTACCAATCCGCAGTAAGCGGAAGCGACACTCGTCTGCCAATCCAGTATCGGTATGTGTACAGTTGGCTGTGGCTACTAGCGTCTGCCAATCCGCGATGGGCGGAAGTGGCGCCAGTCAGCCAGTCCGGTATCGGCGGAAGTGATGTTCATCACTCCCCGGCGGAAGTGACCCGACCTGCGTCAGCCAATCTAACGCCAGAGGAAGTGACGTTCATCTCCGGCGGAACACCGTAATCATGAACACCTGCGGAGGCCACGTGACCAGACAGCAAAAGGAAATAAACAACATACAACATATCGCTCCTCCCGTTACTAGTATCAACAAGGGAGCGAGCATTTAACAGGCATATACAATGGGAAATGTGTACGATCTTACAAAGAGCACATAAAAGAAGCACATTAAATTCATTATAATTATACCATTTTTTTATGTGCTTCTTTTATGTGCTCTTTGTAAGATCGTACACATTTCCCATTGTATATGCCTGTTAAATGCTCGCTCCCTTGTTGATACTAGTAACGGGAGGAGCGATATGTTGTATGTTTATTTCCTTTTGCTGTCTGGTCACGTGGCCTCCGCAGGTGTTCATGATTACGGTCTTCCACCGGAGATGAACGTCACTTCCTCCGGCGTTAGATTGGCTGACGCAGGTCGGGTCACTTCCGCCGGGGAGTGATGAACATCACTTCCGCCGATACCGGACTGGCTGACTGGCGCCACTTCCGCCCATCGCGGATTGGCAGACGCTAGTAGCCACAGCCAACTGTACACATACCGATACTGGATTGGCAGACGAGTGTCGCTTCCGCTTACTGCGGATTGGTAGACGCTCGTCGCCATAGCCAATTACAGGCGGACTGCTGCGGACTCCACGACCAGTAAGCTGATCTTTGGGGGTACTTTAGGCGTGTGAATTGCGTCTGGAATCACGCCCAGATGAAGTCTATTGAGACGAAACGTTGGCGATTCCAGACGCAACGTCCACACGCCCCTTGAAATTTTTCGCCGGCCTTCATTATCTACTACCTGGGACAGTCTGCGGGATGCCGCTCTTCCATCCCTTGTATTACCAATTGATATGCCTGTTTATTCATGCCACATTGTGAGTACCTTTTTTTAAATAAATAAGATTGTATTTTAAACGGGATCACGCTATGGGCTTCGTTTTCTCTTTCCCTACATATTCATTTATGACTGCTGGAAATTATTGAGGAGATTTTACCCTGTACTGATCCCTGAACGCATTTTAAGAGGTGGTCCATCTGTACTGAATAAGTATTCATGCAACATCAGATCTTCAGTGGTCTTGATTAAAAGCTGGGAGAGGCTGACTCATTAAGTTGAGCAGCCATGGAAATCTGGTAAGCTGTTTTCCTTACCCCATCACAGAGGTGTTCCTTTCTTTCACACATCCTTGGTGCCACGGGAAGAATCCCCTCTTGGATTATTGTGCATGCGGACTTATGTATTATTTTCACATTAATTTTTCTTTGGGACTTATTCATTTGGACACCAAAAAATATTTTTTCCCTTTTTTTTCTATATGCACATTATTGTGATTATTAGTTGTTTATTCATTTGGACACTATTCATCATTATTGTGATTTATATTTAGCGCTACACTTTTATGTTCTATTATGAATGTACACATAGCACCCCATACTGACAGAAAAACACAGAATTGTTGACATTGTTGCAGATTTATTAAAAAAGAAAAACTGAAATATCACATGGTCCTAAGTATTCAGACCCTTTGCTCAGTATTTAGTAGAAGCCCCCTTTTGATCTAATACAGCCAGGAGTCTTTTTGGGAAAGATGCAACAAGTCTTTCACACCTGAATTTGGGGGTCCTCTGCCATTCCTCCTTGCAGATCCTCTCCAGTTCTGTCAGGTTGGATGGTAAACGTTGGTGGACAGCCATTTTTAGGTCTCTCCAGAGATGCTCAATTGGGTTTAAGTCAGGGCTCTGGCTGGGCCATTCAAGAACAGTCACGGAGTTGTTGTGAAGCCACTCCTTCGTTATTTTAGCTGTGTGCTTAGGGTCATTGTCTTGTTGGAAGGTAAACCTTCGGCCCAGTCTGAGGTCCAGAGCACTCTGGAGAAGGTTTTTGTCCAGGATATCCCTGTACTTGGCCGCATTCATCTTTCCCTCGATTGCAACCAGTCGTCCTGTCCCTGCAGCTGAAAAACACCCCCACAGCATCATGTTGCCACCACCATGCTTCGCTGTTGGGACTTTATTGGACCGGTGATGAGCAGTGCCTGGTTTTCTCCACACATACCGCTTAGAATTAAGGCCAAAAAGTTCTATTTTGGTCTCATCAGACCAGAGAATCTTATTTCTCACCATCTTGGAGTCCTTCTGGTGTTTTTTAGCAATTTCCATGCAGACTTTCATGTGTCTTACACTGAGGAGAGGCTTCCGTCGGGCCACTCTGCCATAAAGCCCCGACTGGTGGAGGGCTGCAGTGATGGTTGACTTTCTACAACTTTCTCCCATCTCCTGACTGCATCTCTGGAGCTCAGCCACAGTGATCTTTGGGTTCTTCTTTACCTCTCTCACCAAGGCTCTTCTCCCCCGATAGCTCAGTTTGGCGGGATGGCCAGCTCTAGGAAGGGTTCTGGTCGTCCCAAACGTCTTCCATTTGAGGATTATGGAGGCCACTGTGCTCTTAGGAACCTTAAGTGCAGCAGAAATCTTTTTGTAACCTTGGCCAGATCTGTGCCTTGCCACAATTCTGTCTCTGAGCTCTTCAGGCAGTTCCTTTGACCTCATGATTCTCATTTGCTCTGACATGCATTGTGATCTGGAAGGTCTTATATAGACAGGTGTGTGGCTTTCCTAATCAAGTCCAATCAGTATAATCAAACACAGCTGGACTCAAATGGAAGGTGTAGAACCATCTCAAGGATGATCAGAAGAAATGGAAAGCACCTGAGTTAAATATATGAGTGTCACAGCAAAGGGTCTGAATACTTAGGACCATGTGATATTTCAGTTTTTCTTTTTTAATAAATCTGCAACAATGTCAACAATTCCGTGTTTTTCTGTCAGTATGGGGTGCTATGTGTACATTAATGAGGAAGAAGAATGAACCTAAATGATTTTAGCAAATGGCTGCAATATAACAAAGAGTGAAAAATTTAAGGGGGTCTGAATACTTTCCGTACCCACTGTATATAGGGTATCCCACAAAATATTTATTCAGTCAATACGTATGGCCAAGCTTTTGCAGTTTTAAAACAGATTTTCCTGCAGCTGCATCCCCTACCTGGATATTTGGCCAAATGTGCGAAAAATATATCTATATATAAAATATAAATATAAAAAATATAAAATACAAATATAGCTCTCAATATTGCTATATCTAGAAATTTTTGTGGGAATTTCCTTCTATGAAGAGTTTGGTGATACAAATGCCTATGTCCTAAACAATTTCAAAAGTATTGCTGGTAACATTTTGAGGGTTGGAGACCTCCAATTGTTGCCCATAGAGAGAGCTCTTTCTGGATTCGAACCTACAAACATAGGGCAGGAAGGAAGACTCCCTACTCATTGTGCTATTTCTCAGTCCTTATATCACCAAACTTATTAAGGATCTCTCTCTGTCTCTCTCTCTGTCTCTCTCTCTGTCTCTCTCTCTGTCTCTCTCTCTGTCTCTCTCTCTGTCTCTCTCTCTGTCTCTCTCTCTGTCTCTCTCTCTGTCTCTCTCTGTGTCTCTCTCTGTGTCTCTGTCTCGTGCCTTGCGAAAGTATTCGACCCCCTTGAACTTTTCGACCTTTTGCCACATTTCAGGCTTCAAACATAAAGATATAAAAGTGTAATTTTTTGTGAAGAATCAACAAGTGGGACACAATCATGAAGTGGAACGAAATTTATTGGATATTTCAAACATTTTTATCAAATAAAAAACTGAAAAATTGGGCGTGCAAAATTATTCAGCCCCCTTAAGTTAATACTTTGTAGCGCCACCTTTTGCTGCGATTACAGCTGTAAGTCGCTTGGGGTATGTCTCTATCAGTTTTGCACATCGAGAGACTGAAATCTTTGCCCATGCCTCCTTGGAAAACAGCTCGAGCTCAGTGAGGTTGGATGGAGAGCGTTTGTGAACAGCAGTTTTCAGTTCTTTCCACAGATTCTCGATTGGATTCAGGTCTGGACTTTGACTTGGCCATTCTAACACCTGGATATGTTTATTTGTGAACCATTCCATTGTAGATTTTGCTTTGTTTTGGATCATTGTCTTGTTGGAAGACAAATCTCCGTCCCAGTCTCAGGTCTTTTGCAGACTCCATCAGGTTTTCTTCCAGAATGGCTCTGTATTTGGCTCCATCCATCTTCCCATCAATTTTAACCATCATCCCTGTCCCTGCTGAAGAAAAGCAGACCCAAACCATGATGCTGCCACCACCATGTTTGACAGTGGGGATGGTGTGTTCAGGGTGATGAGTAGGGATGATCGAACTTTTCAAAAGTTTGGTTCGACCAGAACACCCGAACTTCCCGAAAGTTCGGCCCGGATTTCAGAACCCCATTGAAATCAATGGGACCCGAACTTCAGTAATCAAACACAATTTTGAAGCCCTAAAACCCAATAAATGCCCCTAAAAAGTGCCTAGGGTTCTGGGTCATGTCCCAGGGACTATTAATCACACAAAAAAGTTCTTAAAAATTGTCCTTTTTGATAGCGAGCCAATTATTGAAAAAAATATTGGAAAAAAAAGAGATTTCTTTGGATTTAGTGTCTGGTGGGTCTAAATGGTGTACCTGTGAAGTTTCAGCTCTGTAGCATGTCCAGAACCAGAAAAAAAGTTTGTATTAGAATTGCAATAGAACAGGGATATGGCTCCGCTATTTTCACACCTTGCCGGTTTTGTTTCGGGCGTTTTTTTGGGCATTTCTTTGGAGGCAGGCATAACATCTGTACTTCTGTGTAGGGGTATATATACACACACACTTGTATGTATTTATACACATATATAGGTGTGATAGCAGAGAAGCCATATGGGTGTTAATTATTTCATTAGCGCAAGCATAGGTTTCTGCTACTTTCACACCTATATATGTGCATGTGCATATATACATACGTGTGTGTGTGTGTGTGTGTGTGTGTGTGTGTGTATATATATATATATATATATATATACCCCTACACAGAAGTACAGATGTTATGCCTGCCTCCAAAGACGCCCAAAAAAACGCCAGCTACAAAAACGCCCAGGTGTGTTATTGCAGCAGGTGTTTTTTTTGGGCATTTTTTGGGGGTCTTTGGAGGCAGGCAAAACATCTGAAATTCTGTATAGGGGTATGTATATATATATATATATATATATATATATATATATATATATATATATATATATATATATTGTGACAGGAAGTCAGGTAAATCTGGGAATGTAGTCACTGAGAGGAGACACATTCCCACCTGCTTTGAAAAGTTCACTAATTATTATAGGGTGCCGGCTGCCAAAGGCAGCAGGAAGGTGTAAAGAAGTTGAAAGGCCTTCAGCTGTTCAGAATGAGGAGATCAAGGCCTCTATAATTTGTCCAGAGAAAATCTATTGAGTGCTGCCTCCTGTCGCCGTGTGGGCTGGGAGAGGAAGGCAGACAAACGGCTGCATCCTGACGCCATGTGGGTAGAGGACAGTCCTGTGTGCCCCCTGAAAGCTGAGTGAGCATGGGGAAGACCTCCTGAAGCGGTGTGCGCTCAGGAGGGTAAAAACGAGTGAAGACGTCTCAAAGGTGAGAAGACGAAGTGTTTCTGTGTGAAAGAAAACAAAGGGACATGTTCAATGGACAATGTTTGTGCTGTGTGAAAAGAAAACAAATGGACATTTGAGTGTCTGCTGTAGGATCAGCAGTGTCGGCCCAACAGTAGGTTGGGAAGACTTCTTAGGTAGGTTCCAGCGTGAGAAGGTAGCCGCCCACAGAGGCAAGGATTTATTTTGTGTTTTTATTTTATTTTGTTGTTTTGCTGCATGCACTTGTGTACAGAAATTGGAAGAATAAACCATAAACCTGTTGTTTGCAAGCACTTTTGGGCTATTTCTCTGTGAAAACGCACCCCCAAAGGGGTCATCCACGCCTACCACCGAGCTAATCCCTTACATATGGTGGAGGATGCGGGCAAATGCGGATTTTCAGCGGAGCTTTGCAGCTCAACAAAAGGCTCATCAAGAGAGCATGGCAGGCTGGAAACAGAGACGCCAGCAGCCAATGGAGGCCATCGGTTTGGAGGAAACCGAGTATGTGTGCAGGGCTGAGTTGGATGCCTTGCAACGGAAAATGGAAGAAAAGGAACAAGCCTTGGAATTGCTTAAAATGGAGCATAGAAACTTGCAGGAAACAAATGAACTACTCAAGTCTCATGTGTCAGTGGGAAGAATCCACTGCTCTTCTTTTGGTCGAGTTGCAAAAACGCAGAGAGACTATAATGGAGAAAGATACCATCCTCATGGAAAAGGAAAGTGAAATTCAGACTTTGCAGAAGCAAAGTATGGCTGATATGTTGGAGTTGCGTAATCAGCTGGAAAAAAGTCTTCAGTCTTTGGGAGCTACAAAAATAGACCTGCAGGAGTCGCAGGAACAGAATGTTGCTCTGAAAGCGACATTGTCTCTCAGCGACAAAGAGAAAAGTGAAAGAGAGGCTAAATTACTGAGTACTGTGTATGAGCTCACTACTTTAAGCAATGTGGTAGATGAATGGCGTGCGGACTGTGAAAGTTGGAAAGGGGAAGCCCAACGTGTCCAGCAGCAGTTAAAGGAG